>NC_055676.1:16108570-16422379 GCF_017976325.1 Chelmon rostratus | reverse complement strand
ATAAATGTAAACTTTCTTACAACAATATGCAGACAAACAGTGTTTGTCAAAAAATCTTTTTGATTTTTTTTGTTTATTTTGTTTGTAAATAATAAACCTTTAAAATATAGAAAATAAACGACATATTGTCATCTAAAAATGAGCGTGTGTGTCGTTCTATTATGTGTGGCGGGCGAAGCGTGATGGGCTTTCACTCATTTACAATTTGATGGAGGGAGAAAATGGAGAGATGATTTGAGAGATGAAGCGATGATGGAGAGGGTCGCAGAGTATTGAGGAACCGTGTCTGTCAGCAGTTACAGACTAGGTGAAAAATCGGTCCATGTGGCCACCAGGGATTTCCACTCATTACCTACAAATCCAGTTATCAGTCATGAAGTCATCACACAGAAGACAGCTTTCTCTGTATGCCTCTGCACTCATAGGTGGGACAAGTTTCTAAATGCAGGGAAATGTCGTGCTTTTCAGAGCGAACACAACCTCGCTTATATTAAAGCTACATTGATTTTCGATTGCAGTTTCAACAGAGCTGCAAAGATTAAACAGAGGACGACACTGCAGCAGTTAGCAATGTCGCCTCACAGCAAGACGTTCTAGGTTTGAACCCGCCAGCCAGCTGCAGCCTTTCTGTGTGGAGTTTCTGTGGTCTCAGGTTTAATTTAGACTCTAAAGGCCATAACCCTGTAGGTGTGAATGTGAGCATGAATGGTTGTATGTCTCCGTGCATCAGCCCTGTGATGAGCTGCCAGGATCTAATCACCTCTCGCCCCATACCAGCTCCAAGTGGTTAAAGATAATGGATTGACAAACATTCACTGGTTCCAGCTTCTCAAATATCTGGATTTGATGATTTTCTTCATTGTATGTATGTATGTTAGTGAACAGAATATCTTTTTCTGCTTTTGGTTGGACAAACGGAGGCACTGTAACGCCAAATTATAACAGGCATTTTTCACTCTTTTCTGACATTTCAAGGTCTAGTGTGTAGGATTTAGTGACATCTACTGGCGAGGTTGCAGATTGCAAAAGCATGTATGAGAACCTACAGTGGCTGTGAAATTCAGGAAAAACGTGAAAGGCACTCAGTGTTTAGGAATCAGAGTTTAGTTGGTCTTTTCTAGGTTACTATAGAAACATGGCACTGCAACATGGTGGATTCCATGGAACCTGCTGCCTCCATAGATATAAAGAGCTCCTTGTCAGCTAAGGAAAACACAGTGTTTCTTATTTTCAGGTGACTAAAGAAAACATATTTTTGAATATTTTATTCCATGTCTGCCAATAGATCCTCCTAAATCCAACACCCTGGACCTTTAATAGACAAAACGATTGATTAATGGAGAAAATAATCTTTAAATACTAAATCAACTCACTAGCTCTAATGTCCAAACTATAACATATATAAATGCATTTGTCAACAACTTTTAATGATATAAAGTCAGTACTTTGCACTGCAACATTGTCTTTTTTCTCCTCCCCAATTCAAATAGAATAGAAGCTGAGCACAGCTCAAATTGCAGGGGTGGTTTGCGGTGACCTTTTGAAAGCCGGGCTCACGGGGTTACGGCAGGGTGACGCACGCTTCAGCTGATCTGTAGCTCCATTCTCAGACAAACACAGACCCTAAATTAGGCATTTATGCTCCATTAAATGTGACAAATTGTATTCAGGGTAAATTCATTTTTCAGCAGGTGCTTGTGTGATGTGACTCAAGATATGAGAAAGAAAGTTCGTCTTCTGAGCCATCATCTCAGGAGCGTCATTGCTGGCCACATAATGACTGCAGACATTCCATTCAAAGTAATACTAATACATACTGAGAATATACAGAGATAAGATTTATCCCTTGAAAAAAACAAAACCAAAAATAACACAATACATTGTTTCTAGCTTGAAAAGAAGTGTCTGCGTACGTTTTCCACAGCCATTTAAACCATAGCTGCTTCAGGTAACGATTAAAACAGGTTCATACGAATAGCATCTGGGGTCTCAAGCTCTACCTTATGTCTCCACAGATGTGCAATGGATATACTCCAGTCTCTACACTGTGGCAGCGCTGCATATGCCAGGTCTCTGCAACTCTGTGTTACTGTTCTGTGAGCTACGGTGTGCCACAGGAACAAAGCACATCCATTCATCTTCCACTCAGCTGGCAAAATTGTTCTGTTAAATTATAGAGATAGCCACGCTTAATGGGATGAATGAGCAGCCTGATTAGAATGCTTAAACACTGGTAATGGAACCACATCGAACATTATTTGTCTCCATGAAAATTGCACATGATTTATTTACAGGGTATGTTCAAAACAGAACTTTGCATTGATGTGTTTACCTCTTTAAATGTCCACAAAAAAGTGACTAGGATGTCCTTCAGCGACAGTCCAGTAGACTGTGGTACTGGTACGCACCATCAAGAACGGAGAGAAATGCGACTGAGTATACAAGGCCTTTATTTGAGGCCAAGAAAGATACTAGAATGAATAGCCATGGATTTGGAGAAGGGCACATAAAGAATAACTATGTAAAGGGTTCAGACTTTTGTGCTACGCCCCTGCTCCTCATAGTTTCCCCTATTAAGCAATAAAGCAGGGGCATCAATGCCTTGGCGGCCACCTTGAGAGGGGTACACTTTGGACCTGATTTATGTATTTGGATCCTCTCACATCAGTCAGGTCTGAGCGTTCAGACATCAAGCACATATTACAATGATCACCTCAGCTTATGCCAACATCTCTGACCCCAACCTGGAAAAACATCCATACATCCACTCTGACACTCCTTATAACTTCAGTTACTTTATCATTATCAACATAGTTCGTATATGCATGAAACCCTCACATTCATCTCTATCCATTTATATAAAGATACTGTATTTGTCTGGAAACCTGTTGATATACAAGCAAAGAATACAAATAATTAACTACTAAACTGTTTAATCATCGGCATGCCAGCTAATGGCACTTATGACTTCTTATTGGGAGGGTGGTGCTTATGACTTATGTTTTTTGTTTGTTTGTTTGTTTGTTTTTTTTTTAAATTGTACCATCAGGCTACCACGATTCAGTTCCTGGCCTGTTCAGGTTCCATCTCTGGAACTGTGACGTCAAACCAGGTTGTTATGAATGTGTTAGTAGGTCTAGCTCCCAGATTGCACCTGTCAACATCATTAAAACTAAAAGTCCCAGCAATCTTTCACCTGTCACTTCCTTTCAAACGTTCATACGCCCAGTCAGGCTTTGTCCTCTCTTACAGGCCCGCAGGGTTACAGTTAGGATTAGTTGGAGGGTTATCGTCTTTGAAATAAGACTAAAATAAGGTTACAGGCTTATGCTTAACCCTCACTGATCCAGCAGTAACTCAAGGTTGACAAATGTGTTTGAGAGAAAGCAAAGGTGTAATCATTTTATTATCAATCGCTAGAATATGCCAATTCCATAAGAAAGCAACCTTCACTTGGACGTCATATGTTTTGACTGTAAGCTGTACGTATTTGTTCTGTACTCAACTTGCTACCTGATTCCACTGCTGAAATGTATTCAGTCAGGTACAGTTTAAGGTCCTTGCATAATATCGGTGTGAAAGAACATGCACCGTAACCTTGATATGACCATTAAAATAACTTGTGACCTACAGCTAAATGTTTGTCCTTTAGAATAATGTTATCCTCGGGATTCAATTATTTAAGACTGCATATCAAGGCACTTCATTTACTGTAACCTGCAGCACTGAGGTCAACAATCATGTAAGTTAAATCATACCAAGGACAGCATGGTACAGTGTGGGGGACAGAAGTATGTAGCAAAGCTTTTCATTGGTGACCAACAGTCATAGAGTCAGCCTGGAATAAAATGTGGAGCGTTCTCCGGAGAAATAATGGATTTGGAATTTAATTACTTTCCCATTCAGATATATTCTAATGAATCTGTACCATAAGTGGTCATAATTTATGATTTATCTGGCAACAGTCTACCATTTATGAAGGGCTTAATGAGCTCCTCTGCTTACCCCACACCAAGTACTTTAATGGGTTTGGGGGCATTTCTATGTTTTATCCACTGCTGTACTCGTGGATGTCATGCTGCAAAAAGCCTGGCAATATCACAGATATTCTAATATAACCCACATATAGCAGTAACAGCTGTATTGCAGTAAGTGATACATTATGAATTTTGTTTGCTGCGACTTTGCTGATGTTAACTCCTTATTTTTCCCACTTCCACCATAAGTAGCTTTAAGGTGTTCTGACAGTGGTACATATATTCTGCAAACAGCTTGTTCAAGCTCTTAATTGAAACCAAGACATTTAGACTGAGAGAAATATATCCATAGAATTTAAATATCTTAGATGTCAAGTCCACTTGCCATCTTTGGAAACTTTTGGATCTGCACTAGAAATTAAAAAAAGGTTCTGTGGGTTTGAACAGTTTTTGGCTGGACTGCAATAATGATACAAACTGCAAGAGGCTCCTCTTTTATCCTTGTCTGCAACATGCTATTAATTACTGCTTGCATAACGACACAGCCCCTTCAGTTTGTGTCCCGTTTGTCCCTGTGATCGAATTTCATCAGGCCAGTCAAATTGATGTCAGATAACTTCCTTTCCTCCATCGCATTTCATTTTAAACAATCACCTCAAGACGTTTGTAACATTAAGAACGGCACGACCGTCCTCAGTGAGGTCACATCCAACAGGAAGGACAACCAGACTAATCCACAAGGTGATTTCCTGAGCTTTTGATCTGAAATTAATCACATTTATTCACATTTTCATTTCAACAGCCGTCTGGAGATTGTTTGTGGACTCGCTTTAGAGAGGCCACCTCATTTTCCGTCTGTCCCACGGTCAGCCGCCGTCTTTCACATTGGATGTCTCCCCACTGTCCCGAGTCAGATTCATTTGGCCCAGTCAGTGTGTGTGTGCATTTCTGTTTACTCAGATTCTGTGCAAGCACTGATGTGCTACACAGTGTCCTGGCCTGCTGGGTGAGAGCTTCCTGGGAGCCAAAACAGGAGACTCTGATTAGAATGCAAAAGCTGTTGTTTGGCCTCTTCCTCTGCTGCTTTGTTTCTGTCTGCGTCTGCCCGCCTTATTTGTCTACAGATCACTCACACACACAGAGATGTGATTTCCATAAGGATGGCAAGTCCCCACACAAACCCATGTTGATGTAGAACACCACAGGTATGGTTTTAATCTAATCAACATGAATCTCACAGCAAATAAAAACTTAAATAATCATGTCTTAAAGTGTGCTGGGCTTGATTTAGCTCAGGCTCGGGCTCATTTACATGCGCTACTGTGGGGAGCAAAAAGGTCAGAGGTTATTATGCATTGCAGTGAAAATGGAGGCATTTTATTGCTCATCTTCTTCAAAGAGGACACAGCAGGTGTGCCACCTCTGTGCTCTGAGCTCAATATTGAAGTCTGCAGCAACAGAAAAGTCAATCAAGATTAGCTCCGTGAGGTCTCGGTCTGCCCTTCACGGGAGGCCATTTCCAATGTGTTGCTCTCTAAGTTCGCTTTTAAAATCCTTCCAATGAAAGCAACACAGAGTCCTCACAATGCTGCTTCCAGGCCTTTCCACTGTGATATTTAGGTTGATTCATTTGCATGTCATCTAAAAACATTTCACTGTACAAACTGAAGTTTTGCTTTGCTGAAATGTGCGTTTAATTTGTTCGCTTCAAGAATTTAAATCACCTCAGATTTGACAGGTTTGGCCAGTGATGACAAGCAAAGTCACACATGGCAACAGCAACATCGCAACATAACAGCTACAGAGAGCCAAAGTCAGGATGTCACGCTCAGGTTAGCCTCTGTTCCACTAGCTTCTGCAAATCAGTACAATCTCGGACTGAGCAAACAGCCAAACATGTTCCCAGGTTTCACTTTCCTTGTTCAAATCAGCATCCACTGCAGCACTAGCGCAATTAAATGTTAAAACCTACCTTATTTCAACAAAGTTAAACAATGATTACCTTGTGACAATACCAAAAACTACAGCTACCAAATTTACCAGTGCATCATCCTAACATTGTTTCATTCACATCGATAAAGTTCACCAACACTCTCACACTCTCTTCTAAAGACATGTATTCAACTGTGTAGCTACGGTGGTGCATCAGTGGTGGCTGAGGTGAGCTCTCCCCCACCCCTCACTGAAGTATCACGATAAAGCGCTATATAAACGTAATCCATTCTAATCTCTGCCGTCAGCAAACATCTACGCTGTTTACTCCTGCTGTTACAGACATGCCTGAACTAACCGCGACCCCTCACCTCGCACATGGACTCACCTCTTCTGTCACACTATGATGCTTAACCTCTAAGGGCTTATGGGAAATGCTCTTTGTTAAATGCTGCTAAAAAAAAGAAAAACTGAAAAAAAAAAAAAACGCCTTTACCCAGAAATATTGCTGAGTAAAGCTCTGCTCCGAGGTCGGGTGTTTTGTTCTGTCAACAGGATTTTGAATAAGGTTTCCTCACTCCAGAGGTCGGACATTCCAGTTCCTCTTTGGCTCTGGATGGCAGATCACCCCATTGCTTACATCTCGCAGCAGCCAGTGCTCTTTTATAGGGATAAGCACTCAGATATTGGCACTTTGGACCCAGTCAAATGAGAAAACATGTTCTTACAAATAGATGCTTACATACCACGAAGGCACACATATGCTGGCCCTTGTGGGAATGCAGCCGTTGGTTTGCCACAGCTGCGCTCTTTGGAGTTTAAGACTGTGGACCAAGCAGGCCAAAGCTGCACAGCCTTTTGACCATGGGTCTGGGCTGATTTCTGCCCCATCCACTGAGATATCTACCGCCCATTATAGTCATATCTGATATCAGAGTGGCTCAAATCAAGATGCATCTGCTGCTCTTGCATTACAAACCTTTTTTGAAATACAGTTTCGTGTTACGGCAGATTTGATTACTTTCCAAGGGACAATTTCACAACTGAATTGTTGTGCAAATTATTCACGACATGCTCTATGTATAAAAAAAAAAAAGCCTTAATTCTACTGACTGAATGTATGATAACAGCTACCCTGTATCTACAGATCAGATCCCAAAAATCCAGCCAGGTCTGACTTTCTGGTCCTTAGAAATGGTCAAATCTGGCGAAGGTGGAGATAGAGCAATAGACATTAACATTAGAAATGACTGGAAATGAATAAGATGTCAATTAAAGTCAAACACAATAGCGATGTCAGTGTGGCTTAACATAACACATCATCATAACACATCTAAAAATACTTTTTTGACACATGGCTGAGGAGGAAACAGAGGTGTATCAATAAAATCAAATGCTACTGGGTGCAATGGAAATCAATTAAATTGTGACACACGTCAAACATGTGACCTCAGCATCCACCGAGGCTTGTTTTGCATTGAAGAGACTAAAAGCAGCAGCAGATTACATCAGATCTGAAACATTCCTCAAATGAATGAAACAAACTGAAATGCCAAATTTCTACCATGTTTTCAGTGTTTGTGTTGGCTTAATGGCACCTGACCCCTTATCCCTATCAACCAACTTCCAATATTCATATACTTTGCATATCTTCTGGAAATTTGGTTAAAATTTGCATTGCAGTTGGATGTAAGCCTCACGAATGTAGGTAGTGAAATGAAAGAGGGAATAGCTGCAAATCTTGCTCACAGCTCGGAAAATATACAGCAACCAGCAAATTATTGACAATTAGTTGATAATAAATTGATTGTCATTGTCATTGATTCATTTTCAGTTGGCTGAGCAATTGATCCTCTCAGCACCTCCACATGAACTCATGCTGCATGCAGCAGCCTTCCTCACCTCCCACCAGAATCACGCTGAAGACAGGAGGCATTTCCTTTGTCCAGTCCATGTTTTTTCCATGTTTTTTTTTTTTGTTTTGTTTTTTTTTTTTGTTTCTTGCGTGTGGTACCCAGATGTGCTGTGAGTCACTTTAACCTTTCCCAAGCACCTCGCCTTCACATAGCGTTTAACCTCAGATATGACTGCTGGACGTCTGCACTGACCTCACAGTAGAGGCTAGAGGCTTCTTGTTATCTTGTTCCTCACATGCAGTCTCACACACAGACACACAGACACACACACTCTGTTTCTTCCCAGAGCAAAAGCTCTATATATATATCTCCTGTGTTGGCAAAATCTGAATCCTGACTATCAGCAAAAGACATGATGAGCATGAGGGTACTAATATACATATATATTATATATATGCAAAAACAATACAGTTAAATTAGCCACCTTGGCTTTCTTTCTACTGGCCCTTCATGTTGTTGATGCTGCCTCACCTCCACCACTCAAACAGTTATTGATAAACTGTCAGCACATGGTGTCTGCCATCCCCTTCATGGAACACATCTTTCCATTTCCGTAACTCCCGTTCCTGCATCTTTATTCTCCTCTGTTTTTTCCCCACAACCCACATGGTGCTGTTGGTACAGAGTCTGTGTCTGCAGATCCAAGAGGCTTTTATAGGTGGGATTGAGTTTATTGATGACTGAGTCTGATAGTCCATAACAAACTACATTAAATTTGCGTATTCAATAACCATTAAATCTCTTCAGTAACACCAAATGATGTGAAAATCTATAGAGCTGTTTTGTAATTATAAAAAAGAAAACAGAAAGCAAATCTCAAAGGGACAACATAGTTGAATGATGGTTCTCTTTTCAAAGGTTTTACAGCCCTGGTTCAATTGCATTTCTATACGCAATAGCGTACACCACAAGATTAAAATTCCCCACAACATCTGCACAATTAGCCCCCATGAGGGAGCTGAAATGATTAGAAAGGCACATATCACCACAGGTTTGCCTCGATTCAATTCAGCTTCACAATCTAGAGATAATGGCTGTATAAACTGCTGAGAGAATTATGTTAGATCAGACACAGTAAGTGGGGGATGTTATTAAATTTGTCGGAAAAGTTTTTTTTCGTGGCCTTGCCAATAATCATTTATCTTCATTTGCTTGCACAAATGTGATTTAGACCACTCTCAGGTTTTTATCAAGTATGAATTTGTCACAGTGAGTAAACACTACAAATGTATAAATTTCATCCAAAGATTTTTGTCTCGTGGTTATGATATCGAACACACGACACGCTCAACTTTCGCCCCAGGAGAGGCTCCATATCTTTAGTCTCTCATCTGAATCCCTTCCTCTGACTGACTCGTGGCTTTGATCCCTCACGCATGCAGCAGGGGTCCTCTTAAGGGGTCTCGATCAGCAGATTATCTTGTAACTGCATCAAGGACGACATACAATATCCCTTTACCAGACCCATTCTTCTGCTCGCAAACGTTAATCTGTCTGAACAAGCCGGGATTAATACTTTCCCAGAAATGTCAGACCACGATATGAACATGTAAAGGGGCAAAAGGAAACCTCACATCCTCCTACTGATCCACCTGAGGTCAAGGCCTCAAACACAACAGATATTAGTGACAAATGTGCACTGAGCCTGAATCAGTCGTACGTCGGACAGATCTACAGGATTTTAGTCATAACACAACAGGATTTGCCACAGAGAAAAGGATATTACAATCCAGTTAAAAGCTCCTGAAACTTGCAAATAAAAATAAATAAATAAGCAACAATTATAGTGAAATATGAATGTATTATTCACATAAATCAGTGAGATGAGCTCAGAGAAAGCAAGAAATACAGAAATCTCTCATGTGAACTAACCAAAACTGTCTGAACTTTGCAGAGAAGATTATTCTCATGTAGGACCCTGTTAGTCCTGCAACGATAAGTCAATTAATCAATTCGCTGACAGACATCATAGACATCAAAAGAAGTAATTACTGAAGATGAAAAGTATACAAAAAGTGTAATATGTATGATAGAGAGACAGACTGTTCACATATAGATGCAGTTTTTTATATCCTTGCAATTCTGAAACAGTTTATTTATGTCGCACAAACCTCATAATACTACCTCATAATACTAAATACTAAAAGTGACATTAAATACAGTAAGGTTGGTTTTTAGTTTGAGACTCTGCAGATATGAATGCAGTACTTCTCAAACATCAGAAGAGTCAGTCTTTGAATTGCTGATATGTCAACGTTATGATCACAACTTGTTTTCACTGCCCCCAAGTGGCCAAAAAAAATCAATTATTGCAGGTCTTGGAAACACACTGGAGGAAGTCTGCTTACTTTGTTGTAGATTATACTGCAGTTATATCACAATTAAACTGCTGAATCCAGCTCTTATCTCAACCCTCAAGACCACTTGCCTGTCTGTTGAAAATGTTTTGGGAAAGTTCTGCATTTCAGTCAGCCATCTTACATACAATGACTATGCAGACAGCCTTACATAAAAGAATTATGTAAATAGAGAATAGATATGATATCTGCTGTCCAGGCTGTGACTATTGCGCCTCCAGCAATAATATACCAAGATCAGTATAATCCCTCCTTCAAAGAACCAGCTATTAGGTTTGACCGCTTAGCTAAAGTGCCATAAACGTCCTGCCCCTAAAGTCATCATGCAGCATTAACCTCTACTAGAGAGCCCCAGTTTGCAACAAAGCATCAGGATCTCTTTCAAACAACAGGAAGAACCTGGAGGGAAACATGCAATAAAACTCAACCATTTCCATTAACTTCCAACACTCAAACATAGGGAGAAATGTTCATATTTCACCAGCAGCAGCATGAAATCGTCACTATGCACAAGTCAAAACAACCACCAAAGGAGAACTGACAAGATGTACAGAGGTGCAAATACCCCATACATCATTTTGCAGCCAAAAGATCAGCAGCGGAAAGCAAGAAAACAACCAGTGGGAGGTCCCTCCGCAAACTAATGATTCACATGTTAGCACAAACAAATGGTAAACAAAGGCTTACCTTGATGAAGCGCTGAGCATCTCAAAACCTCCACGGGAAAAGTTGCTGGAAGGCAAGCAGAAAACAGCGGGTAAGGGAATTTCTTCTTACAACTTTGAGTTCAAGTAAGCGGCAAGTGACTAACAGGAGCTAATGGTCCACCGCTCACCTGGCTAACATGTTTAGCTAAGTGCTGGACCGACATTCAAATTCCAAAATATTTTTAAAAATGACATGACATGACATTGTGGAGCACAGATTTGTTCTTCCTCAATCGCTCAGAAGTCACATGATATATCTATTGACAGGTGAGCTTGACTGTGACATAATAACTTACTAACAGCAGAGGTAGAAGCTTGTGTAACGTTGGTTCAGCAGTGTTAGCAGCGAGTTAGCTTGAACTTCCTACTGTTCTGATGTCCCACTCCAGGGCTGCACTTCTTGTTTTCTTTTGCTTTCTGTCTATTAACACAAACGCTCACCAATTACGGCTCTCAGTGATCCACAGGTGGATAATACTCTGGCAAAAAACGGTCTGGTAACATTGACTAAGAGCCAGACAATTCACTGTAGTAACAATATTTAGTCCAAAATAGGATAATAATCCACAGAAAGATGTTTTCTCCTTTTTTCTTCTGCTTGTCCTCTGTGTCGTTTCCTGTTGCGACTTGGCAAAAGTTACACAGAACTTTTTGCCTTCTCCTCTCAGGTTTAAAATGACACCTGGAACAATCATGATCTATCAGGTGCAGCCTAGCAACCAGAGAAGCCAATAACAGTCTGAGTTGAACAGAAGGCCCTCCTCCTCTTCCTCCAGGTGAAGATTTAGCCAATTACAGCTGACTTTGCAGATGAGTGACGCTTCGAATAGCCAATTAAAATTTGAACCTGCCAATATGCCACTTCAAGTGTTTATTTCCAGCTCAGGACACCTCAAATCAGGGATTTCAGTGATAATAGAAGTAATGCTCAGAGTTTAAAGTGATAACTATAGTAAATGGCCTCAATATAAAGTATACAAGCAAAATATAGTTACAGATATTAAATATTAATATAGAAGGCCAACATAAATAAGGACTATATTCACCTTCTGTGGTATTGTTATCAGTTTTTCTTGAACTTGGACTCGGGTAAGGCTTGATGCTGTGGTCCAATTGTGCTTCCCAGCAAATAAGTCCCAGATATAGTGATCTGCAAGCATCTGTTTGCAAGACAAATATTCAGGCGGAAAAAAAAACTTCTACTTCAGTGTGTCCAAACTTCTATCACTCAATGCTAGTTGCACACAGTGATTTAGACTGCTGGGGATAAAAGTTGAGTGTTACCGTTCAAAAGAGACAAAAACCATGCATGTACTCCAAATGGTTCAAGAACTGCTGTCAGTTTACTTTGGGTATGCCTTGTACAGGTGTTTTTATTCATTTGTCTACCCAATTTCTATCAATAGTTGAACTGATTATCTGGCCATTTCATGTTAATATTTCTGTTAATTCATGTTAATTTAATTGACTACACATATCAGTTATACCAATACCCATGTGCATACAATTCATGACTTGACCCTCCAAGGTCAAATGATATCACTATCCACAACTGTGCAAGCAACTGAATTGTTCTTCAAGTATTCAGATCATTTACTCAGTAAAAATCGCCATGGAAAAATGCTCCATTGCAAATAGAAGTGCTGCTTTTAAGATTTTACTGACATAAAAAGCCAAGGATAAATAAAAGCACTGAATTTGTTAGGTGTAAAATAGGATTATTGTCACTAATATTTGAGTAAATGTGCTGGTCAAGGTAGTGCTCATTTTAATAACAGTCTTTGCTTCTGGAAAGTTGCTAATCTATAACAATGCAGCATAGAAACTGATATATCTTGTAAGTAAAAATTTCATCTGCATAGCAACTATGGTGTAGATGTCAGGCAAATGTATATTTTCCAGCACTGGTGACAAGTGCAGCCTCAAAAAGCTATTTCTGCCTGAAAAAAAACTGCAATACCTAACATGATGTTTGCATTTTACAGGCATATGACAAGAGGATTGAATTCCAATGTGGTGAAAGGAGATGATACAGTATATGATTACGTAATTGCAGCACAGATCGTGACATTGTGTTATATCATCAGTTCACGAAGGAAAAGAGCAGCCAGTTGTTACAGTCTGTTTTCTTTCATTTTACTTAATTTCAATAAATACCCACAGTGTAGTATTACTGAATTATATTTGATCTGAGAGCATGTCTGCATTGTTTCTGTGCATAAACGAACTGAATCTGACCATCTCACATGTGAGGGCATCCAATTTTAACACTATACACCAATAACAGGTCATAACTCTGATAGTCCCCAAAGTCAAATATTTTAGTCTGTGTGTATGGTTAGTTGTAAATCTTATTAAGCACTAGTTTTGTCACCCAAACCCATTTCCCCCTCTTTTTTGGAGTGATGTGTGGCAAAAATAAGCGTTTTTGAAACATTCAACAGCAGTGTTTTTCCAAATATGATGACACAGCTCCTCGCAGTAATCCACAGACTTTATTTTAGGACATTCTGTTCCACAGGAGTATGCTGAAGTGTTTTATTTCCATGCACCTGGCAGTGTCATTATGTTGGCAAAGTGGTGCTACATTAGGAAACGTGAACTGAAAAAGTGAGCGTTTTGCACCAGCTTCTGTGTGCAGTCTGGACGTGGCTGCTGTGTGTGAATGAGCGGGTTTGCAAAAACACAGTTTTTATGCATTTTGTTATGCCGTGTGCCTAGATGGCCTCAAATCCTGGTCATTCAGTATCAGTTAGTCATCACTAAAGTAAACTATAATCTGGTCAGTTGGAGGGCAAAAGGATGTAAGAGGTTTCCCTCTGATGAAGAGCCCTATCCCTATCCTAGACTCCATGGACATGTGACACCTAAAGCCTCCTGCGTAACAGTAAATAATCCTGCCTTCGTTAAACCCAGCCAGATTAAAGCAAATCCCTTATGAATTGACTTTTTGTTGTAGTTTCCATAACCATATTAATGATAATATTATGATTCTCCCCTCGTTCTCTCTTCTGTTATGGATGTGAACAGATTGCCTGAACCGTTGCAGCCGATGCATACAGAGCAGAGTCAGACATGCTCCCATCACATCATAGGAAAACTGCAACGGATGGAATTTAGATTGACCAACATGGCACATACGTTCAGCTGTACACAACATTTTTTTGCAATTTTGAAAACATATTTGTAATTTAATGGAATGAGAAATGAATGACCTCTGCAGCCTGCTAAGTCTAAGCTGTGGAATCCTGAACCGTCTGTTAGACGACTAAGCTTTTATTTTATTTTTTTTTATCCAAAATAAAATATGAAAGGGATCTGATGTAATTCTATTATGGGACTGCAGCTGCTGCTAGGTCCTCTGCTACTGTTATTACTACTACTACTACTTGAAAAATACTAAAAACTACCGCTTGTACTATTTTGTCATGACTTTACTGGAACGTTCTGGTGTATGTGCACAGCTAAATTGACTATCATTTTAATAAAATGCACTTTTTAGTAGCCCAGATAAACTGGTCCCTGTGCTGAACTGACAGATAAGTGAGCATGTTTACATGCGCAATAGGTGCTGGTTTTAGTTGGGTTTTTGGAGGATCTTTGTTGTGTTTATTTGCATATAAACAGCTCATCCTGGTTTCAGAAACCTGGATTAGATCTCACTCTGGTTTTGAGTTCAAAAACAGGATAAAATTCCAAACCAGGATGCTAGTGTACATGTAAACACAAAGATGCTGATGTTCTAAAAATGAAACGTGTGTGATGTAACTTCATTGAATCCTACGGGAAAATTCCTCTTTCTTTGTTCTGCTGTCCTCTGGGGAGGTCAGACTCCAGGCGGAGCCGCAGGACAGCACTGCTGCTGAGGGGAAGAAGGTAGACTACACATATACTGTGTCTTAATACGTGGTCTGCAAAGTTCAGTGCATGCATGTGAAGAACTGGGGGCTATAGTTTCCTTCTTGAACTCAGTGTTCTTGAGATGCTGGTTTTACATTCAACATGCATCTGAAAATCAATTATTGTGGCATCATTTTAATCAGGAATATTCAAACAATTTATATTTCAGTTCAAATGAGGAGTTTTCCATATATGATAACTTCCAGTCATTTTTATTGCTGCTGTGGCATGTCAACTGTATAAATGCATCTTAAACTCTCCTTCCGCTTCTCAGGTCAACAGATTAATTTTGACATCTGTGACATTCACAAGTCATATTGTGCAGTTTACTCAGCTCCTTGCATGACAGATGCCTCGTGCAATCCTGATATAATCTGGCATTAAGGTTAGACCAATAACAATTTTTTATTTTTTTTTTTCAGAAATGTGTGCCACAGTTGTCCTTAGTAGTGGATATGTGTGGCCTCCTTCACATGCAAGCCCTAGATTCTGAGAAGTGCAGACATGTGCCTGAATTCCTCAGGTGACCTATGAAGTACACTGAATTATTCTTAAGGACAACTAACTGTGGGTTTTTGGGTCTATTTTAAGGTCCTTACCTTGCACACACTTACATTATTTATACATATTTCACTTATTATACTCACATATTTGTTATTTGTAGAAAGGCAATATGGTTAAAATTGTATTCTTTCTGCTACAGCCTAATATACTGGCCACTAAGCAGAATTTTATTCAGCGAGATTTATGGCTGTATGCTTGTATGCCAGGAGATTGTAGTGTCGAACGTATCATTTTCAATTTTTGAAAATCATCAATACGACATAATATAAGACTGGCGTTTCACCAGGGAGTGGAAGCCTTTCAACAGTAAAACATACGCATGCCAAACCATTAATACGTCCATAAAAAACAAAAAGCCATCTGCGTGACCTGTCACCCCCCCTCATGTTGCAGGACCTGCCCTCTCTGCTCTGACACAGGCTTTGTGATAATCAAATGGTTTCCTGTGTCAGCAGGAGGAAGTATTACATCACAGAATGAATGGACGTGCACAGATGTGGTGAAAAAGTAACCAACTAGACACTGATGAGCAGCCTGAGGTAATAACAGGCACTCTGACGGGCCATGTGGTTGTTATGCAGTCAGTCAAGCCCCATCACGAAGGTTGCACAATTTTGCAGTTGCAACTATTAGCAAATGTTAGCACGCTAATGTCAAATTAAGATTGTTAACATGGTAAACATCATGAAGATCAGCATGCGAATGCTTCATTGTGAGCATGCTAGCGTGCTAATATTAGCATTAATGTCAAAGCATTGCTGAGCATTTGTACAGCACCCAAGCATAAGGCCACCGTGACGTCGCCTGTTGGTTTGTGGACTAACGTTTTGAAGCCTCCAGTTTGGCATTACGCCGTCACCGTTTTTTTCAGAGCCAGACGTGACTATATTTGGACAGGTGGGTGGAGTTGGGGATGATACGCATTGCTAGACCTCTATCCTGATTTGATCTGAGCAAGAACACGAGGGCACGCCATGGTAGAGACTTAGGTAGTCACACCCTACACCATACCCTGCTTTATCGTCTACTCTAAATGCGGACAAAATTTACGAAATGACCATCATGCTGTACCAAAGAAGACTTAAAGCTAGTGACTCAGACCATAAACTAAATTTTCTCATAAGCTTATGTACAGACTTATTTGGAGGTCTTTACGACCAATGCAGGTTTAAGGCACTTCCAACAACGTCACGTTTCAGACCTGGAAGCTCTGTCCTCTAGTCACACACTCCATTGTACAGCCTTATCCTGTGAAGTGCTTTGTTCAGCCACATAACTCATGCACCAAATATATATATTTTTTTAAACATGCTTTTAGATTTTTTTAAGTTTTAAAAAATTGATACAAAATTCAGTCTATTAATATTTTACTAATCAACTATCTCCTTCTCTATTAACGAAATCATTTTCGGTGGAAATGTTGTTCAGTAAAAAAGCAAATTATTCATCTGAGATGGTGCTTCAGAGCTTGTGTAGATTCAGAAGTGGAAACCCTGAACCTCTGGTACTGTGTGCTGCCATCTGATTCACACTCTGTCCATTCATAGGTAACCAAGCGTGCTCTGACGATTTACGTGGCTGACACGTGGCAGCCATTAATCAGGTCTTTGCTGGAGGCTGGGAGCTGTGATAAGACCAGTGGTTGGGGATGAATGCTGGTGGAGATGAAAAAGCATTGTATTTTTAACCCCTTTACAGTACATTTGCCATATTGATTCTCATTCATTTGCATAACAATGGGGCCAGGTGAGCCACCTTTCTCTCTCCCTTTCACTCTGTCACTGTCATTGTGAGTGTGTGTTGTGTGTGTTTGTGTGCATGCATGTATTCTGTGCTCAGATATCACTCTGGAAAGTTTCTCTTTGTCATTCTGACATTGGAGGAAAGCTATTTCTGGATCGGTGCTTGCTTTTGACTCCGATGTAGCATCCCAGAGGTTTATTGACAAGAGGGAAACTGTTGGGTTACTTGACATACACTACTGGCCAAACCTCAGATGACCTGAACACAATGACCTCAGATGGAAAATCAATGATTATTATTAGACAAGTCTTTCATGGATGCCAGATTTTCATTTTTAAGTGGATCATTCATCATTTATTTTATTGTCTTTTTTGTAAATCTAATCACTGTTCGCTTCACCTACAGCCAGCACTAAGTCAGTGGGTTTTAGCCATTTTCACAATAATTCAGATACAATTGTCTAGCTTTTCTCTGATATTGCTCTACTGAAGACTGACCTTTGTGTGGATGCTGGACATTTCAAACCGCACCACTCCAATCACTGACAATCAGTTTCTTCCTCTCTTTATTGACTCTCTCTAGAAAGTGGTGCTTGTACTGAAACTCTCTGTTCGGTTGAATTCAGATCTTCATCGGCCCACAGCAGGAAGTTCTTTTTGCAGCATAAATACAGAAACGCTGTAAGTTTTTGAAACACAAACACAGCGCAGTAATAGAAACTCAAACAGAAAACAACAAAGATTGTCTAAGACGGTGGAAGTGATATTTGCCTTAAGTCAGTAACTGCGGGGCAGGACAGAAACCCTGTGGGGAGTCATTGGAGGGGAGAATATCATTGCTGACCCTCTGAGGTCTGCAGGCAAGGGGGGCTGAAATCCATCTGGCAATCGTTAATCAAAATTTGAAAGAAGCAGGGTTATGGTTAGGGTTAGTTTTAACACCCATGGGTGTTTTTAGCAGCGCAGATGCTACCGAATGATCATAGAAATACTACAGGAATGCTACAGGCAGCATTGTGTCTCTACGATCCTCTCATGCTTCCTCGACTTCACATTGCTAATTGTCACTTTGATCATGACAACTATAGGCTACAGTATAGTATAGAATACTGACTGACTGATTGACTATTTATAGTATTTACTTTAGAGAATATAATAGATCCAAGATGAAACTGACAGAAGGGCGGGAGTTAGTCAAAAAGGCGCAATTGCAAATCCATGGATTTATCAATACACAGCACTGCTGGGTGGGGGTGTTTGGTCGGGCCATTGATTCTAACTTACACAAACCTGTCAGATAATTGATCAATGACTCAGGCAGACATATTCAACTAAACAACACGTTTGCCCCTACACCACCTCTGCTACCAGGGGATAAGAGAGCGGTATCGTGGGTTAACATGGGGGATGCATTTTGGTTATTTCACTAACAAGGGGGCTGGCATTCCCTGTAATCCCCCTCAAATGGCTCAGCATATTAAAATTGTCAGAAATTAGTGAAAAACAGTCTTAGACTGACATTTTTTGCCATCAAGGTTATTAGCTTCATCATGAAGCATTTAGTCACTTGAAGTCTTTTGAGGTCTTACAGTCCTTCAGTGTGGATTTCAGCAAGTAGTCTGTGTTACATTTTCTGCTTCATCATACACAGAATAATTCAGAGCCCTCTCAGCGAACCGTCCCCTCTCATCTCACAGAACACATGTCCATTTTGTTCGTGTCATCTTGAAATGAGAGAACAGACAAGCAGCCATAGAACAGGAAAGTGTTATGATGAAGGAATATTTGTTTGTTTTTTTAATTGCGTGGCTTCAGGCAGAGAAAGTGAGGACTGACTGTGTCTGGACCAGCGGACTGTGTGTGGCTCTGTGTTTATAGTGCCTTTTATCCATGGGATTCCAACAAGAACTCAATTTTTTTGATCTAATAGGTTTGAGGAGCTTTCGATACAGTCTGTTCTTCATTCTCTCTCTTGGGGATGAGAGGCACACAACCACAAATGGATTGATGGGATTGGTTCTTATCTGTCTCTAAGTGTCCTCATAATAAGCCCTTATATACAGTCACACACGTCAATTCTTTAACATGTAATCTTGAGTGCTACTTGACTTGACTTGATTGACTCCTTGATGAAGTCACTCGTACCCTGATAACATGCAAGTCCTACTTTTAACTCTTGGACAATTTAAAAATGGATAAAAAGCAGAATACAGGGAGGTTTAATTATTTTCTTAATTTTGAGTTTATTTGAATTTTAGCTGGAAACCTTATTGTTGTTTTTGTTTGGAATAAATAAAAATAAAGATTTAATTTGGGCACAAGGCTCTGTCTCCCTGCCAAGGGGATGCAGAGGAAATCAGCATTAACTGAAGATTCGTCCACAGGTGGATGGCAACAAGCTGGTGCACTGTGATTGCACAGGAAGCAGCAAAGATTTAGCAACTCTATTTGACAGCTTGAATAGACTTTCCAGTTGGTAATGGCACTGCACAGATTCAGCCAAGACATCTGCAGGTCAGAACACAGTACCACTTAAGTTGTCAGGCTGAAGTTGCTCTGCAGGCTTATGTCATTTCAGCACTTAAATGTTCTATTTTGTTGTTTTGGAGCGCTGCTCAATCACGTCGAACTCTGTGGGCACAATACTCGAAGCACCCGACCCAGGTTTTTTTTTTTCCTTATATAAATGAAAATTGTCATTCAGACAGAGATGTCATGCCAACTGTACTGGATGTAAAGTACAACAGTCTGCCACTCTACCAGAAAGACAGTCACTTGAGGCAGATGTCTCGCAGCTCATTGTGAAGCCACATTTTTTACGTGTGCATTTTTATTTCCCAAGACCTCTCCCAAGACAGATTTTGATGTACAAATTAAAAAACCAAACTGTGTGTATTGATAGCTATTTTACAAAGTGTTCCTGAGCCCATGTACTAACATCCTTTATACAATCATGTGTTCTCAAAGTGTTGAACCTTCATCCTTGTGTCCTTGTGAATGACTGAGCCTTTCCAGGATGCTCCTTTCATACCCAATCATGATACTATCACCTGTTACCAGTCAACCTGTTCACCTTTGGAATGATCCAAACAGGTGTTTTTGGATCATCCCACAACTTTGTCAACCTTTTGTTGCTCCTGCCCCAAATTGATTGAAATGTGTTGCTGGCATCAAATTCAGAATAAGCAGATGTTTGAGCTGTTTTAAAGTGTGCATATGTCAAGAAGGATTGGCAAATGACCACATCCTGTTTTATTTATGCTTTGCACCGTATCCCAGTGTTTTTGGGATGGGGATTGTGTTATGAATCATGAGAACTGTGTGTGTTCTCTGTGAGGATTTATTCCCATCATAATGTAGGCAATACCACACTAAGAGAAACTCCCCTCAGGCTGACTGCTCTGGACCATGAATCCCTGTAGCTCAATCGGTCATCTGTAGTACCATGAAGAGAGAATGTGCCCTTAGTCCATCCATGGCATGCCATAAGTCAAGTTGTGATGCCAAATTGAATTTTGATGAACAGATGAAAAGAGTGGAGGGGTGGGGCTTTTTTTGCTGACCTGGTAAAAGTCATTCAGGCGTTCATCTCTCTTAACGGTTGAGTTACTGCAGCTCTCTCCACCATAGCCTCTATCAAAATCATGTCGCACACTTGCAGTTTGTGTAAAATGCTGCAGCAAAAAGGTGTGTTAGCACAGATTGTGAGGGGCTGAGGGGAAGAAAATTTCTCACTTGTCCTGTCATCTCTTGGAGTGTGCCCCTCCCTCTCTTTCTCCTCTCTGTCTATCATGTTCTGAATTTCAAGTTTGTCACCACCATCCTCTGTCCTTGAGTCTGGCTCGCTGGTAATTAAATGAGGGGGATGAAATGTGCAGGTACTTCAACCAATTCATACATTTCCAAAGTTAACAGCCCTCCAGTGGCCCACGGCATTTGCTATTCAACTTTGTCCGGTGCCAGGAACATGCATGGCTCCACGTGTCTACGAGGTGATGTTACATGTTGGGGAATACAAATGGCCCTCAGTCCTGTTTTCTGAAATTGTGTCAGATAATCATTAATTTACAAGTGGTTTCATAATATCAGCATGCAATATGTACTCTAGTTGCCTGTTCGATTTTTCTCCGTTTGTCAAATGACCTGCCTCTTGTATGGTTTTGATAGCTTATTTCACCTCATCCTGATGCCTTTCGGTTGTTAAACGACCCCTCTGATGTGCATTGAAGGAAAGACAACACTTGCATTTAGGTCCATCACACATTTTTCAGCCTATCACCTGAATTATTAGCGTCCTGTACACAGCACATTATGCTACTGAAAGAAGCATTAATAAATGATAAACCAGCAGCTGTGAGTGTCAGTGTTATGCAATCACACCCTACCAGTAGTGTGTGTGTGAGAGTGTGCTTCTGTGTGTCTCAGAGAGAAATAAAGAGTGTGATGACCATGTTGCTGAGGTGAGAAAGAGAGAGCGAAGTGGCCAGGACTCTAGCGACGAGGCAGCGTGAGACTTATCCATATTGATGCTGTATTTACCACCACAGCCTCCCTGCATTGACCTGAAAGTTACCATTAATTGCATTATTAAAAAGGCTTGAGGGCTTCAAGTGCTCCAAACAATATACAGAGTATGAGAAGAGTATGATATTTTATGCTTCAGCGGTATACAGTATATGCATATATTTATATGCATATTCACTGCCTTATCACTTGTACTTTTTAAAGGTGCTCATTCATTAGAGAGGCAGAACGCCGGGAGTGCGAACACTTACTGAAACAGCACGTACTGCACAGCGCTGCACAACACAAGCGTCCATGGAGAAGCATGTGTGAAGTGTGAAAATGGTTTCAGAATGTTGTTTATGCGCATCGAGTAAGCAGCCAGTTAGTTAACCATGCGTCATCCTGTGTGCCTCTCTGCTAACGCTGTTCATGTGTCATCAGGAGCAAGATGCACCACTAGACATCTGAGTTCTAAGGTAATGATTACTTTCGTGGCCTGTCCAGTACAATCAACGATACAATCGCACTTGTGCATCAACGGTTAAAGTGTAACGTGCCGCATGGGATGACAATGTTTGTCCAGTGACAGTAATTATATGCAATCCAGAAGGGTCCAGGTCACTTTGCATCCAGCTGTCTTTGCTCCAAGTCTAATACGACTGCTTTTAATCATTATGCCCCAGTTGTTGCAACAATCTGTTAATGACCAGAGGTGTGCCCCAACTCTCATTCAACTGAGCTAATTTAGAATTAATCTATGAGACAAATGATTTGTGTTTGTGTGTGTTGGACCCTGTTTTTTTTTTTCAATGTCATACATATTTTATGATTTAGCTTTTCTCTGTATGCGTTTATGCTTCCCTGCATATGAAGTTTGCTCCATAAATTAAATTTGACTTGTAATTTCACATCAGTTCTAAGTTATTCTGCAGTATATGCTATATATGAGAGACTCCCAACCTGGGGTCAGCACCCCCTCAAGCGTCACATATATGTGCCCATATAACAATATCCATTCAAAGGCAGCTGATTCCAAAGTTTTCTTCTTCACTATTACACAACTTGATTTCATGAGTATACATTGATTGTAGAATGATCATGTAAGATTGAAGTGTTAAAATAATCAATGAATACTCACCTAAAATGGGGAGGGAGTGATTTTAAACAGAGAAATCAGTGTGCGAGCAAGTAGTTTACCCCTTTGTTTTCATTTTGTTTCTTTTTCATTGTGACACAGAGATGGTAAAGCTGCATCAGGGCCACATGTCATAGCTAATCAAGGTCAGATTGCTGTGAATGATACTAAAATATCAGTGCATCGGCCCTGTATGTAGATGCCAGAGATTAGTTACAGCTAAGGTGTCCTCAAGGATGGAAATTTCGGGTCCCACAGGAGAGAGATTGCTGTGGCTGCAGCTGGCTGATGGGGAAACCTTATCAGCAAGTCGCAGGGAGGGATGTGTGCATGTGTGTGCGTGTGTGTGTGCGTGTGAGTGCGTGTGTGTGCATGTGTGCCTGTGATGGGGTAGTATCAGCAGAGCAGGTAGATATCATCACGACTGTTGAATTTGGACTATTTGTTTCCGCAGCTACTGCTGTATTTGATGGAGAAGGGAGGCTGTACACCCGAGGATGCTCACGACTTGAATGCAAACAGCATTTGAACTGATTATGAGCTCACCAAGACTGTGACACAGCTGGACAGAAACCCACGGTGTGAGTCTCACAACAATGTAGAGCCATGGCCACCACCTACGCAGCCTGACTTACTCTGTTTACTTCTCTCCCAACTGTTGCCTCCATACCGACATTTAAAATGTTTGACTGACTCATTAGTGACATTTCTGAAGGGTAAATCAATCAGAAGAGGAAAACTGTGAGGCCTTTTGCTGGCTGCGGTCTTTGATTGATAACTTGGCCAGCTCACATGAAATACGATTAGCTGATATAATCAGCTGATGACCTCTCAGACCAATATGTTGGATGGCGTAGCAGCAATCTGCATGGGCTGTAGGACTGAAGAGTGTCTTTTTATAACAAAAGTCGTTTATTAGACCTAATATATGTTATATATTTTGTTGAGTTGTGTATATTATCCCAAATGTTTCCAACAATATTCAAACCCAGAGAGATACATAAGTTTATTCAAGTTAACGGTGTGTTTCATTTGGTCGCTTGTTGCTATAACTTCCGGGGAAACATAGGAAACACCAGATGATGATGAAATATTAATCCAGTACCTCATCTGTGAATGTTTCAGCCAGAGTCACATCAGATAGATCTTCATCAGCAATGCTGGTTGTTTAACAATGAGGACAACTCCCATGATCCCACGCTACGTCACCACGTCATCAAAATACATGTCCTGTTATTGTTTTGATTCAGTGACCCCTCGCGCAGAAATTATATGCATATGCAATCATAAGCAAAGTAATTTGATAAAAATCGATCAATAGAAAATTCCCTTCAGTCAAATGCAATAGCCGATAGTCAACATACATTTGATTGTGTTTTTGTCATTAGAAAGCAAAATCATCTTTCCCAATTCTTTATTTACAGCTGTTACAAATGGGGCTAATTTTAGCTACTTTGTATAGTAGCTTAATCTATAACAATATATCATAATTTACTCGTTGATTTATATTTTTTAGTATTAGCAGTCTGAATCTGCAAAATAACTGTTTACTAAAGCTGTCAGATAAATGTAGCGGAGTAAATATTTGCCTCCAAAATGTAGCAGAGCATAGTAGTAGCATTAAATTGAAATACCAAAGTAAAGGACATTACATTGTACTGAAGTACAGGACTTGTTTGATGGTCATTTCTGTATTTTGTCAGTGGTTCTCACATCAGTGGGTGGGCTTCCCTTTGGGGGGCAAGGGGGCCATGGATGATCAAGGGAAATTAACATGATTTATGTAGGGAAAATAAACAAGAGTTTGCTGACACTACCGTGCTAACTGTTTTTATCAGTTGCTTCTACTGTCATTATTACTGATAAAAATTGTGGGCTGGGGGGCGTGAACTGTTTTTGGCTTCCGAAGGCGGAATGCCAGAAAAAGCTTGATATATCTGATTCCTAAAGACACAAAAACACAAACTCTCATAACACTTGTACCGAAGTTATCGTGCATACATGCATGCATACGTACAGAGAACATAAAAATATAAACAACCCCACCGGCAATACATGATGGGTGGGTGACACAATTAATTCCTACAGTGGGTGTCTGGTTCAGTAAAAGCAGTGCATGAGAAATAAAGACAGACAGGGAAGAAACCCATCCAGAGGCGATATCCTCACCTTTGTGTTTACAGCTTGCCAGGAATGATCACCGTGCCAGTGAAAGGTGCCCCTCTGCATTGTGTCTACACTGAACTGTACATGTAGGTCAACGTTAGACCCGCCTCACACTCGTGTGAACAAATCAAAACAATCCACCGTGTTTAGCTCAGCTCACACAAAACCACCTGAATTTAGTCTGGAAGCAACGGCTGCTAGAGTGGAAAATCAGTGATGACGGTCACTGCTGCAAATTCTAATATCCCGTGACAGCGAAAGGAAACGAATGGGCATGATAATAGCTTGCGAGCTAAACAATATGGCTTGGTGTACTGGTGCATGTTGCCATAAATTCACTCATACCCAGGGCCAATCAGCCTAATGCTTCAGAACTAATTTAAATGATGATGAGCCACATTACAAGAACCGAGATCACTGAGAGTTCAGAAAAGCAGGCCATGAGAGAAGAGTGCCAAGATATGAGGAGAATATGAGGAGGGAAGCTCATTTGTCACCACCAGTAATAACTGTGATGAGTGGATTAGTACAACATAAACTTTGCCTTAAAAATACTCTTACACGATAGCTCTATTTTCACATACAGTAGATGACATTTTGCTGAAATCCTAACGCATACTTTAGATTTGTGAAATGTCACATCGGTGCAAAGGGCCTGTCTGAGGGAAAAACATGATCTTTTCTTGCTCCCATTTTTCCTGCATGGGTTGCCACAGTCCAACCATCTGCTCGCTGGCTGTATATTTCAGTGCATCCGGATTATGAAATAGGCAGCACATTCTCTCACATGTCTAAAGAAATGAAAGCATCCAGCTGACAAGGGAACTGCCAGTGGTCTTAAGCAAATCAGCAACGTCCACTTCACTCATAACTTATTCTATAACCTGTGACCTTTTTTTTTTTTTCACAAAGGCCAGTGGAAATGGACCAATACGTCCCTTCATCAGCTAACATGAGGATCTGATTGGAGGGTGAAGAGGAAGGATGAACTGAAGGAGGGGCGCGGAGGACTGTGCATGTGTGTGCGCATGTGTGTGTTTTAGAGGTGGGTAGTAACAATGAGGCAGAAGATCCAGGGGAGGGGGAGAGACATAATGGCAGGTGGGGCCTTGAATTGTGGCCATCCCAAGGACACTGCACTGAGGTTTTATTTATTGATCGCAGCACCGCTGAGGGAACACATGCAGTCGCATGTACTGTAGGAAAAGTAAATTCCAAGCTCACAGTAATTGTTACTGTTTTTTTGTTTGTGTGTGTGCTGTAGTAATCAAGGCGGGGGAAGTGCTTGAAATCGGCTTAGTCCAGATTTTGATTGTTTCCACCGTGAATCTGTAAGATTGAACTTGTAGGATTTTAACAAATATGAATAAATGAAATGCTATTTTTACTATGCAGCAGCCCCCTGGACGTGCTGTTGGAGTCTAGATGCTCTTGTGGCTGAGTACAACCATCAGCTTCCCTGTATCTATGTTGCTCTCGCTTTGCCAGGATGGCTTCTGTGTGGACGGGCATGTTTACAGCAAGACTTCCTCACACATCTCTTTGCACCTTGTGTGACTCACCAGCGAACCTTTGAACAGCTGGTGCAAGTGAGAGCGAGATGGAGACAGAGAGTCACAATGATATGGTGAAGGAGATCGTTCTCACTGAGATGGCAGGAAGAAAGCTGTATTAACTTACTGCAGCAACAATGGAGGAGTAAGGTCCACGATGATGGTTGTACTTTACTTGCTCTGCTTTGCTTTCCTGATTAGTTAGTAAATCAGCTTTCATTTACTGCCCTTTCTGAGGTTCTCTTTGTGACTGTGGCAACTGTCAGACAAATGCAACCACTCCAGAAAAGGCATTACAATTAAAGACAGGCATTTAACCACAAAGTGCTCCACAACAGCATCACCAGCAATTAAGAATTAAGTCACACGCCTCATATCACCAGGATTTGTTTAACAGAGACGAGCTAGAAAAAAAAACAAAACTGCAGTTCCGCAAATGACCACTTGAAGCTGGCTACAAAAGTGAGTCAGTCCCCATTAAAATGTAGCAGAAACAAACATGTTTACAGCCTGGACAAAAACAGTTTTGGTCTCTATAGCTAATTTCCCCATTCATGACAACTGTGCAGTGGGTGAATTTTTATATAACTCACTTGTTTAAATTACATTAAGGCTTACAGGTGTTCATTATTAAAGGTGTGGTCGCTTTGAGTGACAACTAGCTGCTAACCAGGCCTCATTCCGGCTGCCTCAGCTCCACACTTGCCGCACCTCTTTGCCTATTGTTGGATTAGCCACGAGTCTGGCTGAGTCAGGCACTGCTGAGAGCCACTATGAGCTCTTCAGAAACCTATGGCTGATGTCTACGTCCATTTTTTATACAGTCTGTGGTTTGTTCTTGGTAACTACAGAGGGTGAGACGTGCCAGGCAATAAAGCAGGAAGTTTGGACCCTCTCCAAACAAAACAATAAAAGAGAACCAGCATATGTCTGTCCAGACTGTTGAAGCTTCCACATGAATCAATCGTTATAATCCTCGGCTGTGAATGACACCTGTCTGTCCATAACAGATTTTCATCAGTTACTGTCCCGAGATATTTATAATCATTTGCAACTTCTATACAGTCGCCTTTAATAGCTACTTGTTGGTGTGTCCTTCTGCAAGTGCTGAAATCGAACGCCATTCCCTTAGTTTCCTTATTACTGTGATTACGACAGCCAGCATGACATCAAATAACAAACTTGTCCACACATTCATGACACTTTTTTGTTAGTGATCAAAACAACAATTACTGTATCATCAGCAATTTGGCACTGGGGCAACATGGGATTAGAGTTAGCCTTGCTTTCTTTCTACTGATTTCCAGACCTGCAAACTAAGCCACTGTTTGAACATCTGACAGTAACACTTAATATTAAGATGTACATGTTCACCATTATCTTAGCTAATTAGCATGCATATTAAATGCATATTCCCTATTAGTAATTACAAAGCACTTATTAATGCATGATCATATTCTAAAACCACTAGACCATTTAACTATTGAGTTTTCCCTCAATAACCTCCTAATTACTGCTTATTGAGAGCAAGTAAGGCATTAATAAGGGCTTTATAATGACTAATTATGAGACAATATGCTAGTTTTATGTAAGTTAATAAGCAACTAGTTGATGGTGAAATATGTGTACCTTGATGTAAAGTGTGACCTATCAGACAACAAGCTAACTTTATGCTCAGATTTAATTAATAATGGTTTACTGTAGTTTGCTGTGTAGCAGGGGTAGCTTAGTTGTTTAATAAAATGAAATATACATGAAAACAACAAAACAACAACATTGAGAGAAATAAATATAGTATAAAGCATTGAAGTAATAATTGTAATGGAAGATTAATTACTGTAATGATGTAATTATTGGTTGATGAGAGGTATTGGTATTGTCAGCTGCACTGACTGTACTCATTCTGCAATGAACAAGAAGTGTAAAAAGCTTGTGGGAGGCAGAGTGACCTTGAGACAAAATGAAGCTCTGTACAGAGAACGTCACAGGTTCGACTCTTGTGACAGCACACGTGTCCTCGTCGATGCTTTTTAACCTTTCAAAATGTCACCACGGAGTTAATTTTCACCTGCGTTGAGCAAGACTTTTGCTCCGAATGCAATCACTGCGTGCGAGGAGTACATGGATATGTGTGTGATGCAGGCTGTTAATGTTTCTAGTGAGCTCAAACTTGCTGTGGCTCTCTCGCAGTCTGTCTGGGCATGTGCAGAGAAGCACTGCAGTGCTGCACTGTGAAAAGAGAGAAAGACAGAGAGAGAGGAGTTTTGACAGTGGGGTGCTCATTCCCTGCAACATTCTCGTTACCATCCCATGTCTGAGACAGCATTTAGAGGATAAAAGACCATATTTATGTGTAGTCCACGGCTGCAGCAGTGCATTATGAAGCAGGCAAATATAAATGTTAATGTCAGCAACCTGCAAGTGAGGGGATTTGTTTCCATGGCACATATTCTCACTGGACAGCTTGTCAGTATACTACAACTAGAAGAACAGCCAAGCAAGCCTATTTAGTCCAATACAATCCCTACAACCATCACATCTTAGACTGGCAGAGTTCTTCTGCTCCACCTTTCACCAGTTCTGCCTCTAGAGATCTGAAGGGCAACTCCTTAATCAAGAGAAACAACTAAGTCCCATCACGGACAGTTCTGGTCTTTATTTGCTTTTGTTTGTTCCCATATAAACCTCTAGCACCTGTGTCCTTTCTCCTCAGATCACTTTTCATTCATCTGATTTAATTTCAGGTCCATTTGTACTCTTGATGGTGCAGATTCTTTCCCTGTCCAAGTAGTGCAGATAGGATAAGAGTTTCACTTTATGTGGCGCTGTTAAGTGGAAACCGAAATGGTCCTCCCGCGAGACATGGCCAGCTCACATCAACAATGCTGATACTGATTTGGGTAAGAAGAGAGAAAAGGAAGCATGTAGTGAGTGCATGGTCTTCGCTCAACATGTCCTTAAGTTTGTAATGTGGCAACCAGATGAACACACACACAGACAGAGAGCTGATCAAAGTGAGGATGCCAACAGTACCGGCCTACAACCTTGTACCTGGAAACTAAAACTGCGTCATGAAACAGCCATTTATTTAAGACAATGAAGTACAGAGTAAAGGGTGAAAATGCTTCCTGTGTTGTTTTCTGGAAACTGATGACATGGCAAAAGAGTCACAGATAATTATTTCATATCTCTAAGGCAGAAGATGTTGCCAGATATTACAGTGATGTTATTAGCCCTGTAGCTTTGATACCGTATCAGCCTGCAACATTAATTGGCTACTTGTGCTGGTGCAGGCATGATCCTTCTCTGCCTCTCGGGCTGCTGAGGCATCAAAACAGGTGGAACATAAATGGCACAGCATGTGCACCTCAGAGTCGTGACGCACCCTGGTATTTCTAAAAGCTGTCATCCATTTTGTGGGCAATGATGACGATAGTGGCGAAAGAGGGATGGGGGGGATGAATCTCTTGGTTGAAAGGGCCATCAAGTGGCTGGAAGCTGAACTGCACCTGCAGACGGTTGCTGAGCCACAGAGGCTCTGTTGTAATGAAGCGATGAGACCAGTGAAACAGTGCTTTCACTTCAACTGAAATGGTCATGCTTGAGCAGGCCCTTTGAAGCGGGCTCAAGGTGTCTTTTTCTGCTAAATGATACTATAAGAGCCATGACTTCCAGTCTTCTATGGAAAAAAAAATCTCATTGTAATAGGAAATCTTGTATTACATTTCACTTGAATAGATATTTTGACTAATGTCATATTTCTGAATAAAGTTCAATCATACCTGACTGACCTCACAGATTGAAAAGGTACCACGGTGGCTGTAAGTGACACCACTCCTCTTGTTTCACTGGGATATCCTTTACAGGCTCCTCAGTGGCTCTGCTATCCAACTCCCTGTAATGCCACACTGCATTCCTGAGAAACTGAAGAACTCTTGTGTTCTGCAGGTGCCAGTGGACAGTGTTTGTGCTTAGATCAGGCCTGCTGGTAGAGGTCACACAGAGGGCAAAGTCATTCAGAACAACTAGTTTCTCATAAACTCCCTTAGATCATTTGACCCAAATAATGAGTTCAGTTCCTGCTAACGTTCATGGCTTGGTTGGCAAGCAGCATGTTTAGGTGCTGACTGGAAACTATTAGTGCAAAGTAACTACTGTAGAATGGGAAAGTGCAATTCTGAGCTACTTTTACTTTACTTGAGTATTTGCTTCATACTTCTACTTGTGTTTTAGAGGGAAATATGATACTTTTCACCTTACTACATTCATATGACATCCATAGGTACTGATTGTAAATTGAGATTTCAAAACACCTTAATTAACATGTAATATATGATGCACTGTTACTCAATAAATTACAATACCCAGCATTATGTAGCCTAGTTTACATAAGTTCTGCTTTGACCAAAGCTCTCAATGGTGCTCACATATTGATGCATCACTGCTAATAATCAAATAATGTAACAGGTAATCACATAACAGAGACACAGACATAATGCTTTTACTTACATTTTGGAATGCAGGACTTTGAGTTTGAGTTGAGTTTTAATCGTGCAAATGTTTATGCACAATATAACGAAGGACATATTATACCACTAGGCCCCAGGCTATAAACGTATCATGTTTGTCCTGCAGTGCTTTAGTTGATATTTTTTCCTAGATGCTCAATTAATTCTCAAATCTGCTTGTCTCTTTCAACATGCTGTTGAGCTTTGTTTGTGATGACTTGGCTGAAATTTTGCAGCATAAATCCCCAGTGTTCTGACACAGTAAATAAAGACCGTAATCTGCTTTGCTTATCAAGAAAATACAGAAAAGCTGCCCTCTGAAAGATCCGAGGCAGTGGTCTTTGTTGAGCAGATGTATGTAAACGCCACACTAACTTATTTGACTGATGGCTTCTCCTCGATGACATTATGCTAAGCAGTAAACATTTTCTGTTTGTGTCATTGAGATGAAACCTGCATGTTCTGAAAACATCATCACTGGCCAAGAGATATATTGAAACTCATTTTGAAATATTTTGTGAGGCTTACATATTTCAAATACATATTAAATTTTCATCAGATTTGATTCAGTAAATCTAAAGCTGATTCTGACTGTGCTACAGGGATTTGGGATTGGACTACCTTAAAGTTTGCTGGACTTGTGAGAGACAATTAAAAAAAAAACTGAAGCAGAGGCAGAGACATAGTGATGTGTATAAAGCTCTAAAAACCTGTATAGGATCCTTCACTTCTCATCATGCAACTCAGTAGGCTTTCATTTAACTTCACGTGTTCATGCTCCCCTTTAATATTTTAGAAACTCTCGCTAAATCAATTAATGAATAATGTATGTCTACTTCTTCACACAGAGGTACAGTAAACGCATTACCTGAAATGTATTTGTGCTCAAACTGCTGATGCATTTTTAATGTGTTGGTTTCATCACCATCCGCTTATGTAGCAGATTAACTAGAACACACAGATTAATAGACTTTTAATAGACGAATATGCGTTCACGGAGCCTAATTATGGAAGTATTTTTGTTCAATATTGAGCTGTTGTTTCACTAACAGCCGCGCGATGGTAGCAAAGACGTAAACGTCATGACGCACATGGAGCGCTCTACTATAAGGTACGTGTGTGAGTGCATGTGCGCTCGCGCTTGTGTGTGCGAATGACGGCGTTTAGAGTTAGTGCTAACTTTATACCAATTTTCAAAGTTTTCACCGAAGAGAAACCGGTAAACTAAAGGTATGTTTATGAGTCAGTTTACCACTTACCGAAAAAAGACATATTCAAGGATGAAACAGTTAAAAAATATCCCGGTTGATTCGGTTTCTTGACGGGAGCTGTCAAAAGTTGAGAGGAGGGGAAGTTACCGTTAAGCTAGCGTCTGAAGTGACAGCGGTTCATTCAGTTAGCTTCTCAGATGCACGGGGTAAGTGGGAGGGTCTGCCGTTGTGCTACACACCACTTGGAGTTGTAGCAGGGCTGAGGTGACCATTAAAAGTGTGGATTACCGACAGCACCCAGGTGACTGGACCGATGTAATGATGCTGAGTCGCAGCAGCAGTCCTCTTCTGCTCGCCGTCACCTGCATGTACTTCTCGGGAGGTTTGCTTTGGTCCTTCCAAGAAGAGGATGCGAGTGACGGGTAATTGTAGGACATGTCAAATGACACCAGGACTCCTTGCATGAGATGAGAGAAGAATGCTTACCCTGCCTTGTTGTGTTTTCTTTCACAGTGGAGAGTGCTCTGAAAATAACATTTCTACAACAAAGTACCCCTGCGTGAAGTCGACTGGAGAAGTTACGACGTGTTACAGGTACAGTAACGTGATTCATGTGGTTGGATGCTGTTCAAATTGTGTTTTTGTCCGACTGAAAACGGTTATAATACAGGAAAATCCTCAAACTGTAATCCAGCCCATGAAAGTAACCACAAAATGTAGCTCTGCATGGTGTGAAATTGGACTTGTCATTTATTATTTAGAGCCTTAATGCTGTTTAAATGATGCTTGGTTGAAATGTAAGTGAAATGGAAACTAGTTTTACTTTTTATGACACTGGGCACAGTTCTGCCTTATGAAGCACTGAAAGATAAATGTAAGTGGAAATCACACACTCTTATTGCCCGAGGCTGCTTATAGCTGTAAAACATAAATCAGTAGGGTACTCAACATCCTCCAGTGTTCTCTTTTGCCATGCATGTGATTTAATTATTACTGTCAATGAAACTACTTATAAAACATCATGAACCTTTTTAGGTTATTTTATGAAAATCTATCAAATGTGTTGAAATAAGGGGATTTCGGGGCATAGATGGGACAAAAATTCTCATTATCATCCTCTGTGAACTCAAAGGATCATACCAATCTAAATAACCACAAGCCTTCAGACTGGCCTGTTATGCTTTGACACTGGCTTTAATTATGACAGTTCACAGACACGGTGGACACAGTGGAAGTGCCTCGCAGCAAAACTCCTGTCAGAGGCTTCGGATTAAGTTGTGAGAACCTAATCTGTCTTCATTGCAAGGGGCCACCTCACATGCCGAGTGAAAAAACTTGTAACTGTTGACTTTAAAGAGGTATTTGAGTCAAAAATCTATTCTGGTAATGCCCACTGTCCTACTCCTTTACGGCAGATTGTGACAAACACAGTATAGTGTACAGCAATAGAGGAGCTAGACACATGCTACTCTTTGACACCCCGCAGTCCTTGCAGTGCTCTTTAAAGATCCATTTAATGGACAACATACTCAAATGCCACTTTGCAGGAATGCAATGCTCTTTTTTTACAGGCAGATTGTGATTCAGGCTGATGAAATGGGTGCACTGTTGCTTTGGAAACAAAATCATGCAAATTATGCAGAGAACTAATTTCAAACATTTTGTGTGATTCATAGCAAATCTATTTCTGTATGTTCCTTTCTGGGAAAGCTTGTTGAGAGCTAAAGAAATACCAGATTGTTGAATATCCTGTCTGAGAAGTCTTCCAAATGTGGCCTTTGTAAGGTCTCATCTCCGCATCACTTGACAAACTGCTGGCCATGGCTCAAGCACAGAGTGACATCCTGTTTGATCTTCAAATCTCAAACACATTCTTAACATAATTATGTTGGTTTATGGTGATTGGCTGCAGCCACAGTTGTTTCCCATAATGTTTATTTAAAGAAGAAGAACTGTTTCAGCTGAGAGCCAAGATAATGTGTCCTGGGTGCATTTCAGTTCAACTGCATAGTGTGAGCTGATGACTGCCCATCAGCCCTGTGATGGTTACTTGAAAAGTTCTATTATAGTGCCAAATATTGAGAAAAATGATCTGAATTTGATAAGGTGAAGTGACTTTTGCATACTGCATCTGTTTTTTTCAAAATGAAGTCATAGACCAGTGCAATTGCGCCTTGGCATGACCAAGATGTAGTTCAAAGGGAACCAAGTGATTTAAGTTGGCAAGATTCAGTTGCAAAAGGAAAATGTAGGCTTCTGGCATTCATTAAGCACTCTGTAGAGTATCAGTTTTTCAGCATATCTCGGAACATTTTGTTACTGTAATTAACATTTTTTTTAACACTGTCACAAGAATTATTTGAGTGATTATTTGTTGCTTGCACACACAGGTGTTCTATAGCAGTTTGAGGTTATTGCATGGGGCCCCAGTAAGCCAAGTGTCCCGCATTTGTTCTTTTTATGCATCAGTTTTACTTATGGACAACAACGTGTGAAACTGCAGATGTAAGATAGGCGTCAGTTTGCAAAAGGAATGCAGGGATCATAATCGTTATTAGCTTTTTGTAAAGATGTTTACATTCTCACTGAACAGTTTAATTAATGTGATCATCACCCTGAATTTTGTTTTTGACTATTTCATTCTTACTTGTAAATTTGGTGAATTTTAAAATGTATTTTATAACCAGCTAGCAAGTTACAAAGTTAGTTGCATATATGAACATGAAGACATAACACTTATTTGTGTTGCTTTTTAAATAGGTTTTTGGAAAATATGCTTATTTGCTTTCTTGCTAGGAATTCTATGAGAAGATTGATGCCACTTTCATGTCTGTACAGTAAGAGTAGTTGCCAGGCAACTAGCCAAGACTCCAAGAAGTCACTGCAAGAATTAGTGTTGTACACACGCCCCGTAAAATGACAAATTTTTGTTTTTGCAGTTTGTTTTTGTGCGAATTAAACAAGTAAGGTTGTAATGTGTTAATTGCTGATTTGTAGAGGTGGTGCTAACTGGATTTTGTTACACTTGGACTGAGCCAGGCTAGGTACTTCCATGATAAGTTAAGCTGCTTGCTTCATATTTAACACACAAATGTAAATGTGGCATCGACCAGTTCATCTACTTCATGGCAAGACGGCAAATGAGGTTGTTTCTTAAAATGTCGAATATTTTAGAGGCTCTGAAATTGAAGTCTTCTGTAGGTCTAGTAGGAGAGGAGAGGACCACATGAAGGAATTTTGAAACAGGCCCCCTTTGGCCATGGCATTCCACTGTGTGCACAGTTTAACATTCATCCTCGGAGCATTTATCATATTGTGAAACAGCACAAGGGAAGACGCCAAAGACCCAGAGAGCATATGTCACAGTACAAGAGAAGTACCAGGGCCTCAGTTGACTCTGACCATATCTGTCTCACTGTCTGTGGAGGCACATTCTTTTCTCACTGACTCTCTAGTTTTTTTTATGGAGATTGTTATATTTGAATTCTGTTATTTGTATTCAAAGGCTAGTGTCTCAGTATTTTCAGGCTTCAAAGTATATGCTTACATCAGTATTTTTACGGGCTGTTGGGTTAAATATGCTTGGCTCATACTGAGATGTGAAAGGTTGTGCAGGGCTTTTGTTCCAGAAGTTGCACTTAAATTATGAATTTTTGTGATTGCAACATAAATTATTTAATAAACACCAAAGGAGGGCTTGATTAAACTGATAAGGTGTGAGCTGTGTGTTCCAATTTGGCAACATCTTTAGTACTAATCGGTCACTGCTGTTGCATTCTGCTGCTGTTTGTGATCAGTATTGCCAGGAATATGGCTTATCTTTGTTATAGGTTTTCTGCTTTTGTTGCTGTTGGTGACCATCTTTTCCTGGTTGGTTTGGCCCTTGCGGTTATTACTGGTCGCACTAACTATCCTCTTTATCCTCACTGTGATTTGTTTTCCAAACCACAGTTGCTGCTGGTGAAAACATAAACCCATCAGCCTGTGTTCCCGCCGAATCTTCTTTCGGTGGTTTGTGTCACAAAGCACACGTACTGACTTAGCCTCGACAAACACGCTCATCATAACCCAGAAATAGATAGAGATATTTATTTGAGTCCATGTTGCAGATTTGCAGGACTTTCAGGTTTTACTCAGCAGTTATCCAGCTAACTTCATAATCGTGCTTTGTGAGACAGACACCCCCGGGGAAAAGCGCAAATCTTTGAGCTTTCATGAACTAGTTTAGGCTGAATCGCTTTATCAGTAGGCAGTAGAGAGTGACAGAACAGATCTTTATGAAAAGGTGTAGGCTTGTGTACTTAAGATTCATTATTACACGTTAAATTTTGTGCACTTGAAGTTTTAAGATGTTTTTTCATCTGCTGAGATTAAGTGTCTTTTCTAAAAAAATCCAAGATGTGAGCCAGATCCACTCTGTTAACCATCAGGATGGAGCCACATTAATATTCTTTGTTTATAACCTTTCTGAGGTGACAAGAGGGTGCATGAAACAGTGATTACACTGGCTTGATTTATTGTGTATATGATGTTGGCCTTACCTACTCTGTAAAGGAAATGCTTCTCTGGAAAAGAAGCAGAACACAGTCAGCATGAGCCTTTCCACTCTACAGCTGCAACAGTTACACATAATTGATGTGTGGCATGTGTAATTGTTGCTTTGTTATTTTTCCAAATAATTCTGGTGGTACTGAGCATTTTGTTGCGATCACCCCCCCTTTGCTCCCTCCTCCCTCAGCTCTGGAATTCAGGGGAAACTGGTTTAAGCACTGAGGAAACTGAGGATAACATTTCTTCAGCCCCCCTGTGAGACATGATAGCCATGATACTTCTCATGCACTTGGCTGATCTAAACAGCATTGTTTATGTCTCTTAAATGTCACCATCAATTAATTCCAATTAAATTTATGGACATTTTTTTAGAAGTCTGTCTCATATCGCTAATTTTTACTTACTTACACATTGTATTCTAGTAAAACAATTAGCCCAGAAATGTGACATATTTTCCATTGATTGATTGATTGCATAATGAGTAACTGATTTATATTGTGATGTAGATTTGAACTTATTGGGGGCACTACTCAGATCCAGAGAACTGATCAGTTAAGTCTGATTATTCAATTTGGCAACAGTGCTTTAAGTCTTTCTTGCGTCCCTAGTTTTTAAATCTGGTTTTCACATCACATTTAGATTTATTCTGCACCTTGGAATAATGCTCTCAGTTGGACTTCTGTTCCCTCTCCCAATTCAAATAGCTTTCAACACGAGAAATACTCTTGGGAGTTCTTTGTTGCCATATTGTCAGCCCTCCAGTGATCGTAGCTCCATGAAAGATGTATTATGACACAACTTAAGGAGTTCAGCAGGCCCCAGTTAGTTATATTTTTGGGCTATTGCATGTCTGATACAAATATAAATGTCCTACACTGATAATTAGTCTAGATTAATGACAACAGGACCGCATTCAAGTAGCATCTTTCAGGAGAATTTCTTGCTGGAAAAAACCATGTAACTCAGGAAAGCCCCCATGACATAATGTTACTAAATTAATGTCAACACACACAGGCACACATCCACTATTTTAAAGTAGTTATTTAAAAGGTTGGAATCCTTTAAATAGATGTTAAGCGTAATATTTCCAGCATTTCGAATGCCTACTCATACTGAGGTTCCAGGTGAAATTATACATACACTGATACATTATAATCAGTCATAAAGCACAGTGATTATTGGATGAAAGAATGAAAACCCTCTCCTGGAAAACTTACGACGGCACATGAGAGAATTGGAAAATATTAGGTAATTTAAAATGATTACTCTCAGTCTCAGACTATAGACGTGTTTTTTTATTACTTACAAACCCAATTATCATCCACCTCATGTATGCTACTGGATATGCGTCAGAGAACCAGTTAGTAGAGTTTATAAGAATACTTGTCAAGTCTTGTCTTCTTGTTTGCACAGAAAAAAGAGCAGCAGCATAGTTGATGTCAGAAGATTGAGGAAGATAGCACTAAAGCAAAATAATAAACCAATAATACACTTGCTATAACTGTTGGTCCTTTGCAAAAAATGTTCTAGTGGTTTCCATTTAAAGGTTTCAAAAAACCCAGAGGCTGTGTGCCAAAGTAGGCATATTTTTGATTTATTGAAGCCACATCTGGAATTACTAAGAAAACATTTTTAGATTTGGTTTAAACCGCAAATTATTTTTTAGGAATGACACCATTATAAAATGTTTCAGTTTTGTAGCTGAAAAGGCAAAAGTGTACCATGATAAAGTAAATAAGTTGACTGAGGAAGGAGCATGGAATAAATCCAAGCTGTTTCTCAACAGCCCTTTGAGTTTACCGGAATTAACCTCAGTAGATGCAGAATCAGATAACATTGCTGAAAATCATGCCAATCAAAAATGCCTGAAATGATTTATGATACCTGGCACTGCTTCTCATTTCACATTTTAATACTGCATACTGAGTAAAAAAAAGAGTGAGAGTTCATGGTATAACGTACACCATTAATGAAATGATGTACATTATACCACCACATTACAGAAGCAACTCTATTATCAAAAGGCAATAAACTCTTAGATAAACCGCTGAATACATGTGCTAAATAACTGACACAACCATAAAACTGTGGTCTGATAGCCTATAAATCATCAAAATCCTAATCCCTGAAATGATACATAATGTCCTGTCAAAGAAAAGACATCAACATCTGTTTTCAGTCAATATTCAGAAAGAGGATATGTGGCTTGTTAACTGAAGTAGACTGCTGTGTTACAGAGACTGTACTGTGGATTCAAGGAGTTCACATGAACATTTGGTGTTGCTCTTTAATGACGGCTCCCACACAGTTGAACATTAAAAGGATCTAAAGGAAAAAGGGGAGAAGGTCAGTTGTCGGATTAAGCCTAGTCTGTCTGATTTTAATAACTTTGAACATAAGAGTTTTCTGATCTGGCGCCTTCTTTGACAGGACAACAGTATTTATCTGTGCCTTGCAAAACATTTGCAATCACTGTTGGATAAAGTTGTTTGAAGATTTAACAAAACTACACTTAAGGGCTGCTTTGGTTGACTTGTGAACTGGGTTGTAGTACGGGGAAGAGCATGATTTAGGATAAAATTACTACTTCACCAAGGTTGGGGGACCTTCTTCATCATGGTTAAGACAACAACTACTTGTTCAGGTCAAGAAATGGTTTTGTGGTAAACAGAAACCACAACTGACCCTCGGTCTCCTGTGCTTCCATGTTTGTTGACCCACTCGGACAAGAGTCATAATTAGTGCTAAGGCCGCTACAGAGAGTTGTCACTTCAACATGGACATATTTTGGTTTTTTGGACACCTGTTGAAACAACTGGTACTGTCGTATTTCTTGGGAGGACAGTGTTCTTTTTCCAGTGTATTATTAACTCAGTAGGTCAGCCACCAGTGAAGAATTGATGAGGTTCAAATCTGTTCATGCCATGGCCTGTCAATTCAGCTCATTGTGTTTACAGGCCAAAGGAAAACCCTATAGCTGGAGCCTCTAAGGCCCCATTTAACCACCAAGTTCAGTTTCTGTAACTTTGTACACAAACATCCGGTGCGCGTGCTTACAAGACACATCTTCTTTAAAGCGACAAGTCAGGTTTTCAGTGATACTGTGCAACACTTCTGCTGTACACAGGAAAGGGCTTTAATTGTGCCAGTTCTTGCCTACAGGGGAAATGATAACAATGAGGCTATTGTGCGCATTACTTGATTGTTTGATTATTTTTGCTCATTCATATTTTTGATTGACGATCTGCTTGTCTGCTTGTGTGCATGTCCCACTTCAGTAAATACTCTGCACAGGTGGATTAATTGCCCCTGCATGTGCATTTCTGGGCCTGCAGACCTCATTTGAAGAACATCCTCAATTCCAAATGTGCCGGGACGCTTTGTAAAACATACACAGAATGTGATAATTTGCTAATCCTTTTTAGCCATACTCAATCAAGACAGCACAAAGACAATATACGAAATGTTTCACCTCATCAGCTTCATTGATTTTTGTAAATATCTGCTTATTCTGAATTTGATACAGCAACATATTTTAAACAAGTTGGGACAGGAGCAACTAAAGACTGGGAGAGTTGTGGAATGATCCAAAAACACCTGTTTGGAACATTCCATAGGTAAACGGGTTGATTGCTAACAGGTGATAGTATCATGATTTGGTATGAAAGGAGCATCCTGGACAGGCTCAGACGTTCACAAGCGAGGATGGAGCTCATTGTGAACACATGATTGTATAAAGTTGATTAATACGTGGACTCAGAAACACTTTGTTGTTGTTGGTAAACACAGTTAGATTGCAAATGATTGCATTCTGTTTTTATTCGTGTTTTACACACAGTCAAAACTTGTTTGGAATCCTGGTTGTCCATCATTACTTAGAAAAGACTTTGCTCATTCTTTTTTTTCATTTCAAACTGAGTTAACAAGACAAACCTGTATTATCATTGCTGTGCTGCACCACAGTAATGACGGGATGCTTCAAGCATTTTTGAATGTAATTACATTTCAACCTCATGATTGCAAAGAAAATATGAATCCAGGTTAGTGTAGTTTTATGTTTTGCACTGACATCATAAGATGCTTATCTGTCATGCATCAGAGAGAAAAATTTAACTTTAAGGCGGTGTAATTTATGTTCCTGTTTATGTAAAAAATCATGCAAAGCACCTCCAAAGTATTCTAGAATGCAAAATGAAAATACTCAGGTCTTAAGAATATCAGTTCTTTAAAATATACCAAGAAAACTTTTATGTGCCTGTTGTGCAGAGAGTAGATTTACTTAACAGAAGAGAAGGATTGTTTTTGTACATCAACTTTATTTACGACTATCACTTTTTTTTTCACAAATGCCTGCACTCAGACACATCAATTATTAGTCACTTTAGTTTGTGTTTTTGTCCAGTAGAAATATTGTTTTTGCTGATGTTAATAATTCAAAGCACATACAGCCAGAGCCAGCCATTGTTGTGTGTCATTTTAATGGTGCTGCACTTTGCAACACATTTTGAATAATATTGTTATAGAAGTTGATCCAATCGAGTAATTTCTGCAGGTCCTATGTATTTGTGTGGTGTAAGAAGATGGCATAGTCACAGCTGCTGTGAGTAAGAGGCAGTGGCAAGTCTTTCCAGTTGTGATTTACATTTGTCATTCATTTTTGCTCCCATAGGTGGTGATATTTAACAAAACATTTTAATAACATATCTTTGTTATTTTACTTTATGAGATGTAAAAGAGTTGATTTAGTCATAAACTTGTCAACAGTTCAGCTGAAGTGGTGATATGCCCCATTAGGTAAAGGATGGATCCCCATCCTGTTCATTGAAAGCACTGAGGAAGATAAAGCGGGGTGTAAGTTATCATAATGAGCGCAGGGGAGGACATATTAGTGTTAAGGAACATTCCTTAGTGATGGGTGTAGAACATAAGCGGCAGCAAACATCCTCTCTATCTCCTTTCTTATGTCTTTAGTGCATTGCACCAGAAGAATACATACAGCAGGTGTTTATAACTTTGCTGTTGAATTCACTATTTCAGTGCTTTTTTTACCCAAAATGTTAAGCACCAGGACAACAAATCAATAAATATTTCTTTAGACAATTAGAAACATGCCATTTTTCAGATTTTAATCAGACTTATCATTTAAACATTTTCAGTATTACTGGACAGAGTGTAATTTGACTTCCAAATGTGTTTTTCCATCTGTTTTCATTTGAAAGCAGACTGTAATACAAAACATGCCTTTACCGGAAAGACCATGACTTTCACAGTTCTTGCTTCATAATGTCTCCTAAAGGCTGAGGTTGTTTTATCAGAATAGTTTGTTGTTTGGATGATTTGATGACTGTCCAGTGTACTCATACTTTAGCACTACACAGTTGTTAACAAACAGTACGTTGAGGAAAGGCCTTAAATGGAGATGGATGTTCTCTCTCTGTTAAAGCCTTCACATCTTCAAAGGTGTGTAAAGGGTGTGGGGCTGATGTAAGTTACCTGCTGGATATCTACTGTAAATGGAAATCATGAATGAAATATATAACTACAGGACATCCACCTGGTGTCGTTTCACCTGTAGTGCAATTTCAAATAAGAGTTATTACATATGGCATAAGTACATGTGTGTTAACTTAGAAACGGGTATAATTTGCATCTGCATTTGCTTATGAATGAGTGCCTGTGGTCACATCATGAAACACTCTGTACATGTTCTGAAGTTAAATATATATGTTTTAAATACATGCTAAATGGTTGTAGGTCCTAAATTGAATGAATTACAGTATTTATTTGGTGATCTTATTGTGAGACTGTGTTTGGTCTGTTTCACATTCAACTTGACATTTTTTGATCGCAGGCCTTTTTCCCTCTCCAATACATATGTCAACATTTTTATTTTTTTTATCATTTGGTCTCTTAAAATGCCACTCTTGATGCTTTTGGCTGATGCTCATTTACCCATCTGTTTCTTTGCATGGAGAACTGTAGTGTGGTCACGCTTTGGCCGTGCTGTGGTTTCGCGATGGCTAAAAGATGTAGTGATATATACAGGCTGTGTTTTTTCTGCCTCCATGCCTCTGCACTGTATATCTGACAGTGTTGTCGTGGTATGCAGCATGTTATTACATTCTATCAGAATGTCGCGGGGTTCTGGTACCACCTTCAGAAAAAGGTAAAGAAAAAACAATGGCGTAGACGAAATGTAGGTTGGTGTCCTTTATTTGCCGGCCTCCCAAGGTGTGCACTGTGCAAACTATTTACAAGTGACAAAAACAAAAAAAAAAACAGCAAAAAAAATAAAGACATAAATACCTCCAAACATCAAAATGAGTTCTTCAATAACCCTTGTAGAAAAACCAGATGTTGCAAGAGAGAAACGCTCTGCTGATGTGACCTCTTCGTCCTCAAAACACAGACTGACTCTTACAGCCAAAATGGCCCCCTTTTTAACCTTATAGCCCCTCCCACTGGGCGTATAATTTTATGGATAAATCACAATTAATCATATAAACAAAACAAAACAAATTCACACACTGCATTTGTTCCCCATATTTTTTCCCACATCCCCTCAGATCCTTTCATCCATTACAAAGGTGTTAATCTCACCAATTAACAATTCTCCACCATAACCCATAAAAATAATAATCATGTGACCTCAAGGCGCGCCGGAGCAGCCCATATAATGGCCCGGATGGCTGCGCCCCTGTTTGGCCAGTCAAGCTTAGGTGTGGATGATGGAGAGATGACAATGCAGCGTGCCTCCGCGACGGGCATGGACTGATGTGTGTGTGTGTGTGTGTACGGAGAAAGCAGGACGGCCAAGTGTGCACCCTTGGCTGTGCTACTGAACGGTTTGGGGCTGGAGATTATGATATGCTATGTAACTAAATTGTGAGGACTGAAAAGAGCGGGGGAATCGGTGGCGTCTTAGTGCGTGCGCCGCTCGCAGCTCGCGACACCGCGACATCGTGTGGTGCGGGTGTACGTGTATGTGCGTGTGTGTGTGAGTGCATCTGCCCGCAGTCTGCCATAGAGCCGCTCCGTCATGTTGGCCGCTCCGTCACACAGAAAAAGAGATTAAATTGATAATATAGCTATGCTTTGCATTAAAAAGAAATTCTTGACAAGTTAATCAGCTATTTGAAAGCAATAGGGGATGTGTTTATACTCCCTTTTTTTCATAGCTAATTGTTATTCACTACTGATCGACTTGAAGCCTTAATTTATTCTCCCATTAGTAAAAAGAATAAGTCTTTTATCAGTCTTGAAGGACAGCAGCTAGCCAAAGGAAATGTCCACTTTTGAATACACAGACATATACCAGTCATGTTAAATTGTAAACAGCTGCAGCATTCAATGTTAATAACACAGTTTGGAAGAGTGGCTTCATGTTTGGGGCTTTTTGACAGCACAGATGTTACCTGTTCCATTGAGAATTTTGCTTGTATGCTGCTGAATTTCAATATTTGGGAGTCAGTTGTAATTCTGTTTAATGATATTCACCACTCCAACTGCCACCTGTGTGATGGTCCCACTGAGAACACAGTGTTTTACTGCAGTTGCAGCTACATCATGCCAGTCTGCTTATATTACTCAGTCACGTCTTTCCTTCTCGCTCAATTTGCAACGAAATGCACACATTGTTAAGCATCATTTTAAATTGTAGTCTGAGTTGGCCAAAGCTGGCTAATTTTTATGTCCAGTTCCGTCACAAAATATTAAATTTCACTACTTGTAAGTATTAAAATAACATGAATAGTACAATGCCTCAAGTTGGTTAACATATGTCACATACTACAGATCTCAGTTACTGTACCTGAAAACATATGAAACTGATAAAAGAAGAATTATAATACAGTAACTACCTCACATGTAGACATAATAGCCTCTGGCCATGACACTACAGGGCAAGGCTTGTATCAGATATCTTACATTTAATGCATATCATTACTTCAATTACAATTTAGAGTCACTTTGCTAAATGAACAGCTAATAAAAGATAGATCACATTGTTTAAATAGCAGATGCAGGACAAGACTAAGAGACTATAGCCAGGTTATTCTGTGAGGCAGTGCTTTGACTGCTCCTGTCAGCATGCTAACATGCTCACAGTGACAAATCTAACATGCTGATGCTTAACAGGTCTAATATTTTCCATTTTCATTATTTTAGTTTAGCGTGTCAGCATGCAAACACTTGCTCAGTGACGCTGATGGGAATGTCTGAAGTATTAGACACATTAAAATTTTGAGCTATAATGATGTTGCTAAATGAAAGTAAGGGGATCGCCAAAGTCTTTACAGTCCACCCTCAGGGGGACATGATTGTCTGTATTAGATTTCATGGCAGTCTATCTAGCTGTTGGCAAAAGTTGTACACATACATGCATGTAGAAGCAGGAGTGCACATTTTCTGGTTAAATGGTAATGATGAAAACTATTCTATTCGGGCTTTCAAATGAAGCTTTGAATGTCTGTTATCATATTTTAGGAACTGAATGCAGATACATTTTTTGATCTTTTTTTTTTTTGGAACATCTTGTACTATAATGATGTTAAGAGCGTAAATAGATTTTTTGCTATTGTATAGCAGAACTACCAGGTTTGAATGAACAGAATGAATTGACTTGCAAAAAAAAATGCACAGCATTCAAATGTTGATTTAGAATTCAAAGTTTTTAACTATTGAGCACAGCCCTACATCTAAGCAATATACAGTATGTCACAATTCTATGCCTCCAGTCTTCTGAACACTAAGAGACTCCAGTCACCTCCCATACCTTTACAACTCCCAGCTTTATAGCTCCCTAGTGGGATTGTTGATGAGCCTTTTCTAGTTCCTCAGCAAATGAACTGTATTGATTTCTCTCTCACATACCAGCCCCATTGTCAACTTGGCTTGAAAGGATTGTAGTTTGATTGATTGAGGGCTCCTTTTTAAATTTAGAGCACTTTTGCATCGTACTTTATACAATTGTTGTTAAAATATCCAGAGGAGGAAGTGACATGGTAGACCAACTCCAGCTACTGAAAGGTCTTAAGAACAATCTAAATTTGCATCTAAATCTTCATGAATATTGGTGGAGTCAACCATTTCTACATTTGGATGAAATATATTCCTTTTAAAGGCAAATAATCTGTCATAAACTACTGTTAATTTTAGTTCACTTCTCAAAGGACCAGTTCTTTAGGGACCAATTTTCTTACCATTAATTTTTCTTCGGAATTTTTTGCATCATTTGCATAGCATGGCTAGTCATATTGTAGTGTTTATACTGTAGCAGATTTTTCACATAAGAAATGAATTACATTAGTAAAAATTACTTCAAGATTCTTTCAGCATTTCCCTGAATTGGAAGTTGCACGCTTTCACAGTAACCTCAGTGTTTGAAGGGGATTGGTAATATCTGGCTTGTGTCCAGTGGAATGGTTTGAGTTAGAAACACATGGACGGGCTGATGGTGGTTTCCTGTAACAGGCCACAGACAGCCGTGCTCTGTATAATTTCCTGAAGTGTCAGTATTAGAGACATCACACACACCTCTGCACTTGTCCTCAGCTTTTTAAGTGAAGGTTTATATAAATGAAAATTTTAGTTTCTCAACTCAAAATGTGACATAAAAGCAGATAGATTTCATTATGGATTACTTCACATTTTATAACGTGTGGTCAGAGTCAAATCCGATTTCCTTGAGCCTGGTACACCACTGAGGATACGCAGCGAAGAGAGGCAGAGGGTCAGGCTGCCTCTGTTATAACTAACTGCCAAAGCTTAGTGAAGCTGAAGTGCTTTTCTGCATTGAGTCGCATTGAAAATCTGACAGTTTTGTTGGATTATGTTGCAGAGGCCAGCACAGCAGGGGTGCTGTACATGGCCAGTGTAGCTGCTAACAGCAGAGCTAATATGGAAAGTGGTCCTTATTTCAAGTGACCTTCTTCAGCCTCACAAAAAGTTGTGCCATTGTTCACTTGCCATGTATTATAAAAAGTAATTTTTCCCACTGTGGCTTCATTTTGGTCAGGCAGGCAGGAACATGTTTCCTGTTTTTGATTTGGGCTGTTAATGTAGGCACACTGTTGTGAACCTCACACCCAAGCCATGATGCAATCAGTGTTAGTGTTTGAGTAGAGCAGAGCTTCTGATCATATGAATTTTTCTTGAATGGAATCATAAAGGAATCCTAATTAAGATCATTTGCTTTTTGTTGAGAGTTATGTGAGAAGATTGATACCACTCTCATAGATGAACTATAAAAATGAAGCTGGAGTCAGGAGGCGCTTAGTTTGGCATAGCATAAAAAGTGAAAACAGCTAGCCTGGCTCCACCCAAAAGTAAAAAAAAAACATATATGTTCTTTATACTGTTTGGGTTGTATGGATTAAACAAATGAAATATAACTAGTTAGTTTTAGGGGTGCAGGTAGACTGATCTTGTTACCTGTTGGACAGAGCCAGACCAGTTGTTTACAGTCTTTATGATAAGTGTTGTTTACCAGCTGCTGGTTGTAGCTTCATATTGAATATACCGGCATTAGAGTGATACTCTATCTTCTCATTGAACAAATAAGTAAATTTCTCAAAATGTTGAACTATTCTTTTAATGGACTATAGTTAGTTTATGACTAGCAGCTACAGTTCTCTTTAATTTGTGACCGTATTGTGTTGCTACATACTCTGACAGCATATTTTCCTACTTTTTTTTTCACAGTTGCCAGGCATTCCCTTTAACATTTTGTCACAAGAGAGGAAATGAAAACAAAAGAGAAAGAATTAAAAGCAGAGTTTTGAATTAGTGACATTAAATTGAGCGATGCATTTGCACAATTTTCAAACCAGACTGCTTGTTTTTTTAAAAGTGAGGGGCCTTACCCAGGCGTATTGTACCAAAGCTGTGTGACTGTCACGGGCTGTGAAAACAGAGTTCAAACAGTCATTAACCAATAGGTTATGTTAATGTACCATGTTAGTGATCAAATAGGGCGCCATTATTTCTCTGGGCAGACAAATACGTACGGTACTCACCCTGGATACAAATAGAAAAAGCAAGGCAGAGAGAAATTCATTTTAAAGGGAATGTAAAAGGCCAACTGAAGCATTTTTATTCTGCACAAGAAGTGATATCCTGTGTCCCAGTCTGGCCTGTCTTTATTCTTCTCTTACCATCTTGCCTCTGTAATGTAATTTTCCCTTCCAGTTGCTTTGTTTGTGGCTTCCTCCCTGCATTTCATTTACCACATTATCATCTACATTTGCTTTAGGATTTCTTTCCCAGGCCTAGAAAACTATCACATGTTCAGCTCAGTTGAGCATTTTAGCCTCATTAAGCTGACAGTTTTGGTTTTATGGATTCCATTGGGTTGCTGTTGCTGTGTGCCTGTTGGATGTGGAAGTAGGTTATTGTTTTCTAACGTGTTAGCCAAAACAGTTTTATAATGTGATTTCAGGACTGTGTGTCTGGCAGCTTGTCTTGGAGTTCTTCTGTCCCGTATTGGCCAGAAATGGATTAATGGAGCTTGCGAATATCCAATTTCCAAGTGGTTCCTTAAATAGCAACTGGTGGAGAAACACTAAGGTGCATGTAAGCAACATTATGTTGTAAGGTATATGGGTGCAAGTAGGGAATATATGACTTCAGAAATTACTTTTGCACATTTATCAGTGATTAAAGTGCCAAAACATCCAATCATCTTATCAAGCACCAGATACTGTTAAATATTAAACACATTTTATTTGTGTTGTAGAGGTATTGTGCCAGTAACAACTAGCCCATTCCACCCTTCTCATAAATTTCAGAACTTGTATGAAGCTCTTGAACAGCTGAGTTGTTGTTGGACCCCTCAGTCTATGAAATGTCCCTTTAGTCTTCATGCTGAGTTATACTGCTAAGTGCATTGGGGTTATAATGCTACAACTGTTGTCTGCAATGACCTTCCTCCAACAGACAGATATTAACTTGTGGAAAAACACATTCTCCAACATCGTTAACCCTTTTATGGCATCTCCAAACAATCATCTGTAATTACATTAGATTTGCTAACAAAAAAAGGACATAACCTAGCATAGCTGAAGTAACAGCAACACATTTGAAAGAGGAATGTTCATGCATTAAGAATCACGACTAAAAGTCTGCCAGTATAGAAAAAATTGTGGCTTGCAACAATCCCTGATGTCTGATTCCTTCCGTGTTGTATTTTTAGCAGAATAAATGACCTTTCCAGTCTGGGGGTTTGGAAAACAAAAAGGTATCCAGGCATTCTGAAGATGTACTCTCCAAACTTTGTTTTTTTATGTGTTCCTATAAACCCTTCCTCCTCTGGCGTTGTTTCTGGGATACGTCACTTGCAGAAGTAACTGTCCCTCTTAATATACTATAGTTTTGTCAGGATCTAGAATAGCTAATGTGTTGCTAAACTTTATCTCCTGTTTGTCATGACGACCAGTATGGGCCTGCAGAAGTAGGACACATTTTGACATGCTGAAGTTTTATTTCTAAATGACATAATGTGAGTCTCCAGAACAAATGTCCAAACCAAGAGGCCTTACAAACTGCAGTGCAAACCTTTGTTCAGTTGTTGATATTACTCTTTGGTGACGCTAAAGCTGCAGAGAGGGAGTCTGATGTGGTTGTGTGTGTGTGTGTGTGTGTGTGTGTGTCTGTTAGCATGTCCGTGTTTGTCTGCATATGTTTCTAAGCATAACTGAGAGGGTTTATATAACAGTGACAGCATTTGAAGTGCCTTAAATATGTGGTTATCAATAACACACAATATTCAGTATCCTTTGAAACTCTTATTGTTATTTATTGCATTTCAGTAGTAATACATCCAAGTAGGAATTTCAGACGACTAAAGGAAGAGGAGACAGATCACTATGTTTAATCTAAAGTTTCCCTTTCTGTTGTCAAAAGTGGACTTGTTGTTGCTGTGGCGATATTTATCACCCAACTAAGTATTTCAAGATATCCAAGCGTTATGTTTATTTTCACAGATTTTTAATTTTTTGTTCAGAAAAATCAGAAACTAGTGAAAAAAAACTTTTCTTGTCTGATGAACAGTACAAAGTATTTTCAGTTTACTGTAATAGAAGAAAATATTCACATTTGTGAATGTTTGCTTAAAAGGGGCTTAAAACACTCAATAATCAGAATTGTTGCGGTCATTTTCTGTCAATCAATTAATCAGTTCGTAGTGTCAGCTCTAATCCAAACACTAGGACATCAGAGAAATGCCTTTGTCTAGATGAGTGACCATAGTTTGCAGATGAGAATGTATCTGGAGCTCACACACACACACACAGCATCAGCAGCTGTATTTGTGATATTTATTCACATTCAATGAAAAACGAATAACCTCTAAGAACTGACTGATTCTCGAGTGTGAATGTGTGTCTGTGAATGTGTGTCTGCAAATGATAGTATAGCTTAGTTGCTTAGAGGACACCACAAAAACAAAAGGGTTTTTTGGTGCAAAGAAAAATTCGGCATTTATTCCCACTCTACATTTCTAAACATGAAGCATTCCTTAGAACAGCAGCCAAACAGCAAAGCACATACATATGTCTCACATGCCTATCATTTATATTCACAATTCAGCTCTGGGTTTCTTCAAGATAAGGACTAAACAAGAACTGTCGCTGAAAACTGAGAAATAGCTACTGAGTGTAGCCCAAGAACTACTATTCAAAAGGTTTTTTGACAGCAGAGTGATACATGTAAGGGCGTACGTGTGAGGGCAGCACTTGAAAAGTGGACTTTGAGTGTACAGCAGAGGTTAACGAGTGATCCTGCTGTCTAAGGTTGAGGAGTGAGTGGATCCTGCTAGAGGAGAGTTCAGAGGTCTGCAATATATCTGCAGTACATGAAAAGATGAACAGTTGTGTTTTGGATAAGTATTAGTTTAGAATGCCAGTGCCAGGGTTTTGGATTTGAAATTAGCAGCGAAAAAGAGAGGGATAAGTCAGTGGGGAAACTACATCTGGATGTGCTGAAGGAGCTGGAGGGAAGTGCTGCAGGTTATGACAAGAAACTGAAGTTTGAAAAAGAAAATCCTGATATTTACCCATATGTACTGTACCTTACTCTCATTTCCCTTTTAATCAGCTTGAAGACTCTGCTTGCTCATTGTGCTACTGTGCACTGCCCTTTGGCAGTACCTTGCAATAAATTTGCAAGCTAAACAACACTTCTGCAATAGCTTCTACACTTGCACAGTGCTTGTCTCGTCTGACCAAAATTCAGAAATATTCAATGATACAAAACAGAGAAAAATTGTAAATCCTTACATTTGAGAAGCTATAACCAGATTGTTTTCGACATTTTCTGTTCGACCATTATATTATTTAGTTATTGAATTAGTAGTCTTTTAATGTATCTCTTAATTCACAGCATTCAGCATGAGCAGGCTAATTAGTGTGAGCGCAGCGGTTGTCTCCTCTCCAGTTTGACATGTTCTCTTGAGTGGAATGCAGACATGTTATTGTATATCACTGGCAGCAATGCTGCACAAATAAGCCTCCACTGAGCGGTCTGCATGTGTTGTCTCACAGCTGTGTATGTTTGTGTGTGTGATACCCTTTAGTTTTGTAATTGTTATCACTGTAAGAGAGAAGAGGGGTGCAGTGTTGTGATAAAGGGGGCCTCTCTTGTGAAGCTGCATGTACTATATGCATCTTCATCCTTGTGCACTTATTGCTACCGTAGTTGCTTCCACGCTAACTCATGTGTCATTGTCAATCAGTATGTTTCATTACAGGACAAAACCAGCCCAGGCTGGTCCACCATGTTGGTTCAGGGGAGGTCCATTGTTTATAAGGTAATTAGAGTGTTCATGGTTCAACCCGGGTAACTGAGGTCAGACTAATCTATGTCTAGTTTTCAGGGGGGCCTGTAAAATGATATGGATCACTGACAAAATGAAAAAACCTTTAGGTAAAAAAAAGGCACAGGTGGCAAAACAATTTCTGATGTCTGAGTCTCTGCTCATTTTGAACTCATTCTGATTCTTACAAGTGCAGGACTCACGGTGTAGTGTGCCTCAAATTAAATGTCAGTCACAAAGCTGGTATTGTGTCTGTGTGTGTGTGTGTATCAGCATGTGACTTCGCAAACTCTGCTCATTGATATTCTTGTAGAAAAGTGTTTGAGATATCTTTCCCCCTTGTTCTCTCGCTCATGAATATAAATGAAATCCACATGTGTTTTAAATTTGTTTGCTAATTTGCATGAAGTACATGAGCAGCTAACAAGCTTGCACCGGATTGTATTCTTAGCTGTTGTTATGAAATGTGCTAAGGGCCCTGTGCGTCATCCCTCAGCATGGTCTTACCCATGCTTAATTTTCTGGATATCAGTTATTCTGTCCCCTAGTGTGTCACTGTGGAGAGTGATTTAGATCTAAGCTGTTTCTGTTGTTCAAATAGTGTGAGCAGAGCTGAGGTGGACTGTACTGTTAAATAGGTTTTTGGCAATCAATGCCAGGTATTGACTCAGACAGCTGTTTAAATATAGACAAAGCTGTTTGAAAAGAATTATATCCTCCTCGATTCACGTGTTTGTGTGCTCGTGCAGAGGCTGGAGTTCTCTCCATACACACTGCATTTATAAAAGGAGTTGCTTCTTTTAGAGTTAACTTGGCCCTCACCATGGGAAAACATTACAGTTTTACCCCAAGCAACTTAAACACTTACCATTCTGGAAAGGTGTGTTTGGACTGTAAGCACTAATTGCAGCCTTAGCCATTGCCACAACATGTCAATTGACAAAAATCTCTCTTTAAAGTAGGCAATAGTATGACTGCAGAGCATTAGTTTGAATATTCGTCCAACTGGACACTAACATGTAACCAGGCAGTAAAAAACAACCAACAGTTTTAATTTATATTACTATACATATTTTGATATATAAACTCTGACTGGATCACATAGTTGCACAGAGCTATACATCTGGTCCATGATGAGAATGTTATTTTCATGTATCAGCAGTTTATCTCTTGAGACCCTCCATATCCAAGACCTGACGGATTTTCCACCCCCAGACGATAAATCATGTAGTTGGTTTGAGGTTATTGTGTTGCTTTAATGCGCTGACCTTCAGCTTCGTATCCGTCACCCAGAGTCTTTACTGGCATGTTGTTTTAACTTGTAGACAGGTCATATCATTACCATCTCAGTTCTGGGTGTCTACCTCTCCCAGTCTGCCTGCTTTCATGCCCATGTGTCAAAATAAAAAAGGTTATTAAGGGGACAACATAAGAAATCAACAATTTAAATTAAATCAATTTGTATAAATGGAAAATGGCTGATAATACTGTAATTGTGTTTAAAAGTGCTTTAATCTGCAAAGTAACCAAACATCACTTAGATTTTAGACTTGTTTATTTAATGATGTAATGAGAGAAAGTACAATAAAGTAGAATATTATAGGGAGAATAAGTATATCTCTGGAAAATTTAATAAGTTGAGAAAAAATGAACTTGAACAACACAGATATGGATCCAGTTTCCATGGGATGTTGTTGCCTCTTTCATGATCTTCTGGAGATGGACATAGATGTTTGTTTTCTCATGATTGTTCAACTAACCATGGTTATTTTGCTAAACTGGTTATTTGCTATAAGTGTCTTCTGTCCTCATGAGGATGTTATTGTGACATGAAATATTGGGTCACACAGGAAACCATCGTCAGATCAGCGCTCTCAGCGTGTCCAAGCCGTAGCCTCTCTCACCCACAAACAACACACTTTATGCTGAAATGTAACTTACACAAATGGAAAGGCAGAAATGGATACGATTTTCCACAATTTGGCATTCACTCCTACATTTTATAGTACAGTTATTTACTGAAATAAGATATTTTAGCCTAAATAACTGCTTATTTCAAAATAACGGATAAAGAAAACAGGGTTTCCCCTACAGAGGAAGTAGATGCCATCTGTGATGAAATATGTCAAGAAGTGTCTTATCTAATGCCATCTCTGCTTTTCTTTCACTTTCCTGATATGTTAGACATGGTTCTACTCATTGTCACTTTATCCAAGGTGCCTGTCTCTACACTTTATCTGAATTTAGCTTTGAAACAAAAGTGTCCAGGTTGTATATTGTATGTGCATGAATCTACGTCTCTGTTAGCACATTTCTTATTTTGTAAATCAACAGTGGGTGCCATTTTTATCAATCAAATTCAATATATGAACTTTCAAAAGCAGAATCACACATTGCAAGCCCGCAATGAACATATGCATGAAATCCACCAACACATAAACACTGAATTGCGTGCACGCAGAAGCGCGCACACACAGACACATGCACGCACACAGACACTATATTTAGATACATACACAAAAACTACTTGTGGCCTGCTCTCAGCTCATGGAGGACCTCCTAAGTGGTGCTTGTCCCTCTAATTTGTACATCAACCTGCAGGAGTTGCAGCATTGAGACTTGAAAAGAGATTGTTGCAGGTTCATATTTTTTCTGGCCGCATCAAGTTCAGTGAGGAAGGCTCTTATGGCCCCTCTTTCGGTAGTAAATATTCTGTTGTGTGAGTGGTGGATAAGTACTTGGCTGCTCTGTATATCCTGTACCCATGAACATGACTGTAAAAGCAGTCAACTGTAGATGGTAGACCCATTAGATTCCAGTGGTGCAGAGTCAGTGATTTACTTGTTTTACCAGGATCATATTTCTGTGATGATGTTAAAGCAAAAAGCATAATCTTTTTATAGATGGGTCATTAGATTCATAAATAGAAATGGAATTAGCAAATGGAAAATCGTACTGTAATAAGATGAGAAACTGAAATTAAGTGATCCTTTGTTTCAAAATGTACTACAGCACTGTGATACATCTTCATTCTGTTCCAAGTCTCTAATGGGCCATTTAAAAGAGTGGTCTCTGAAATTAATCTGAAATCTGTCAGTTTAACTGGCCTCAGATATCATAGTCTGCTTTTCTTACTCTTCCACATCATTCCCTCAAATGATTTCCTTATGTACCATATTCATCTCTTTAGTTCTCCTGAGGTGTGCTGTTTACTAGCTGGAATTCAGACAGTTGTAAGTCACACTAGCTTCAGCAATGGCAATATCGGTCTGTTAGTCAGTCCATGTCTTTGGTCAGACTGAAATATCTCAGCAATTATTGCACTGATTGCTATAAATTTTGTACAGAGATTTATGGTCCTCAGAGGATGAATCTTACTGACTTTGTTGGTCCTGTCTTTTCCACTATCGCCACCATGTGGATGTGATCGAAATTTCTTGGCAACTTTTGGATGGATTGCCATGAAAATTGGTACAAACACTCATGATGAATCAGTAAGTATGCTGATCCCACAACTTTTCATCTAACATCATCATCAGGTCAAAATTTTTATTTGTCTTGGTCAACATTTTACCTGAAAACATGGGCATGTTAACATTGTCATTGGGAGCATGTTAGCATGCTGGCATTAGCATTTAGGCTCACAGAGCTGCAAGCACAGACCATAGACTCTTAATCATGTTTTTCTATGGTTAACCTGGTTGACCACATATTAATCAGACAGCCATGTAAAAGAAATGAATAAATACATTACATAATGTGTCTTTAAATGGTGGTGACTGCAGAGTAAGGGGAGCTTTCATTATATGAAACAACCAGACAGGCCCATTGGAATAGATCATGACTCCTGAATAAAGGCTGTAAAGAATTATAGAGTAATCTTTTTTCCAGTACCACTATCAAAGTGATTGTTACTGCACTATATTGCCATAAACTAATGGTGTAATTGGATTTTTTTATCACCTCCTGTTTGAAAGTCACACCTGGTAGCACTTTTCCTTAGAGCTGAGTGCAAGCGAGGGATGTGGCCTGTGCTGATAAAAAAAAATATTGCAACAGTATGTTATCATGGAAATGGTATGAATTAAACTTAACACAGATGAGGGGAGAAATTATGTAACAGAGAAGATGTTAAAGGAAAGCCAATTAGTTTGTTGCTTTACAATGTCTCATCATATTATTTTCTCCCTCACCTGCAAACACAGATGTAAACTATTTGGGTAAACAGTGACTCTGTTCATTATGATCTCTATGAAAATAGAGACATAAAGTCTAAGTGCAGATGGATGGATTTGAATAGATACAGTGAGCAGGAACCAAACTGATGTAGCAGACACATAGAGAATATATGAAGAGTGAAGTTCAGTATTGGTCAAAAATGAGAGATTCAAAAGGGAATTTTTGAAGATGAAACAGGAAACACCACACTGTCAGCATAGTGAACCCGTGGGGGGATTTAACGGTAATTCAGAGGAGTGTCATCAGACATGAACGAACATGCAACAGCAGGCCAGATCCAGCAACAAGACCTGCAGGTGTGTGTGTGTGTAGTCTGGCCACATTAATCTTCATGAAGATGTTTCCCACAGAGGCAAAGATCGAATCATAACAAATTCTGTAGATCCATATTCCTGTTACATGTCAATCATTATGCACATTATATGGAAATATGGGACCTATTATGTGATTGTTCACGTATTTTGGATGCATGTCCATTTCATGTTTTACAGAAAGAAATGTTGCAAGGGCTTCAAGTTTGTGCTGGGCCAGTGTATTCCTGAAGGTAGGGAAAACTATTTGAATGTCTGTCTTGTGTATTTGTGATTATTTTGGAATTCTCTCCCATCATGTCCCTTAACACACATCATTTTATTTTCTCTTGTTTTAGCCTCACTGAATATTTAACAACCCATGACAGGCATGTTGCCTGAAGTTTTGATTAAAAAAAAAAAACTGAAATGCCCCATTTATTTCTTTAGACTATGATGTGTGTACTGGCGCCCCCTGTGAGCAACAGTGTACTGACCATTTTGGTCGAGTGGTGTGTACCTGTTACCCCGGCTACCGCTACGACCGTGAGCGCCACAGAAACCGAGAGAAGCCCTACTGTCTGGGTGAGACCTTATACAACAGCACATGAAGATAATTCCTTTTTAAAAACAAGGGGATGCTTTACATTTTCAGTTTTTAACAGGTGAAAGTGTTAAGACAAGATACAGCTTTATTGAAATTAAGAAGAGGCATCTAGAAGACTGTGACTTGTGTCAGAGTATAGTTTGGCCTCTCCTGTCTGTTAGATTTATGAAATCCTTGTAGGAAAATCTTATAGCAGTTCTGCAGGACAGGAAGTCAGTCATCTTTAAACAATCTCTAGAACGGATTGGTCTGGTTAAAACTGAGCTCGGCAAAAGGTCTTTCAGGAGGAATAAATTGCAGCAAAATGTAAAATTGGATCACCTGATTTCTTTTGCTCGTTTTGAAATATTAATTGAGACTCCCATACTGCAATGCACTAGTACACTGCACTGAGGAAATGTGATAAAGGTGACTGATAATTTTAGGTTTAGTTTGGCTTTTAATCCATGCTCATAATTCATTCATCATAGTAGTTTGTATGTAAAATGAATGATAATGCATTTTTTTACATTATCATTCCTTTTATCCTTGTTCTCTGTATTCTGAATTGAATCATCCTGCATATAGTGCATAAAAGTTTAAGCTGGTTACTTAATTAAATATGCCTTATATATGTTTGTGTGTGTGTGTATGTATATATATATATATTTTACAATCTATTATTTATGTGTTAGATCGTAGATTCAGATTCTGCAGGTTACGTTTTTCTATACTTTTCTAGGTTTTTGGGTATGTGTATGTTAATGTGTTCAAAGTTATTTTAATTGACATTGTGTTTTTTTAATTTGCTTGCTGTCCCTTCTCTGTCTCTGCCTGTCACTGTAACCTACAGACGTCGATGAATGTGCAGACAAAAACATGACTGCATGCTCTCAAATCTGTGTCAACTCTGTTGGGAGCTACAGGTGTGAGTGTGAGAAAGGCTATTTCCTGGAAGAAGATGGGAAAACATGCACCAAGGGGGAGAGAGGTGAGAATAGTATTTTTACTGACATTTTCTCTTTATTCAAGGGCACATCTGACTGTGATGTGGGGCTGACCACACATGGTATTTGGTGTGTGTGTGTGTGTGTGTGTGTGCGTGCAGGAGAGAGTTAAAGAGATGGGGGTACTGCAAACACTGACAGCTGGTAGTCATTACACATTGCAGATCCTTGTGCATGTCAGAACAGTTCTGTCTCTCAAACATACGGCTGCCCCTGTGACTCCTGGTCTTTTCTGATTTGCTGGATGAGGAAAACATCACAAATGGTTCAGGTGATAATAAAGGGTTGCTTTTTTTCCCCAGATTCAGTTGCCAATGAGGCAGTCAGGGGCTATAGATTTGCTACTTCCTCCAATGAGTTTATCTTCCATTACCTACTATAACATTTCAGAAGAAGCTGGGGAGTGAGAAACTATGTTGCATATAGTCATGCTCCTGCCTTATGTCCTGCTGCTTTGTAACATAGAGGAGAAAGTAGTGTCCAGACACATTCACTCATCCATAAAATATATGCATTCATAGATTAGGGCCCATTCTACTGCATGCCAGGGACAAAACCAGGAGAACTAGTGAGCCCTGTGATTTTCATGTTGTTTTTTCTCTTTGCAGGATTGTGCAACTTTATTGCTTTAATATTGTATTGTGGTTTCTGAAAGAGTGGTTGGTCGTAGAAAAACACTTTCATTAGCAGCCCATCTTTTTGTCAAAATATTCAAATATAGAAAATATCATTTTATTGCATTGTTTTACCTCGAGCAGAGCCAGCAGTCAGACATTAGTTCTGCACTAGTCTACATGAGGGCTCTGACACATTTACTAGAGCACATTCCTGTCTGAGTCAGGGATATGTGACCCACAACACTCAGGTCTCACAGGTGACAGTGTTACCTTGAGTTACCCTGCACTGTATAAGTCACTCATCCCCTAAACAGACAGTTAGCTCACACAGTTTGAATCGACCCATGGAACTATCACCAGAGTAGCACCATGTGACTTAGCAAATATCAATCCTTACAGTTCAGTATTTTTGGTTATTGAAAGTTATTCTTTGCATTATGATGTTATAGAAATAATTCAGTAATCAATGAACTTACTAATCACACTTCAGATCCTTTTAATAGGATTGCTTTAGCACAATTTTAACTTTTTAAAGACATATCCTGCCCAAATCATATTAAATGTCTACATATAAACAATGTGATATTAGGTTTTTTCCTTTTCCTGAAAGAAACATTTTCTGGCAACTTCTGTGACAGAAACTTTTTTTTCAAATTCACAGCAGTGCATCTCTTTGAGAAGTCTGACAATGTGATGGATGTGGGTACTTGCTCAGCCACATGTAATGATTTCCTCCAGATCAAGATGTCTGTTCTGCAGCTTAAACAAAAGGTAAGGGTCAGATTGGAACAAAAAAAGCACACATTTCAATCTACAAATATAAGATTGAATCTATACAATTTACCTAAAACACTACATTATTTTTTTTTTATTATTTTAAATCATAATCCTGACATCCTTTGGTTTTTTCTAGTATTCTTGGTCGACCACAGAAAGGCCCCAGTGAGCATTAAACACACCTTCTTGATTGAGCTTAATGTAAATATCTGCAGAGCTGTTCTGTTTCTTTATCTCCAAGGAGACCATACCTGACAGTATTTCAGAAACAACAGCAGTTAGATTTTTACAACTCTCTTGAGATTTATTGTAGCACTCTCTTTCCTACTGAAAAATATCTGAAAAAACTTTCTTTACTGTAGATGGTAGATTTATTCAGTAAGTGGGAATTGTTGGGTCATTTGTGTGAAACTCAACAGTGGGGTTACATTTCCCTCTGTGTAATCACAGGCGTCTGAACCTATCTGAGCACGAGTCTGTCAACAGTGGCACTCAGCACCCTCAACTGTAGCACATTACATATTGCTTCCAGCTGTGTGGTCTCTGTTTCTGCAGCTTTACTCTGTATGACTCTTTTCCTTAATGTTAATATATTTAGAAAACAAAATGAAAATACTGCTCACTCTACATTATCACATGCATATGAAGAAGTATATTCTCGTTTATTCAGATCATGGGTGGGTCAGAGTAGTAGGATCACACCATGGTTCAGACACCTGTGCTCAAGGTTACAGGCTACAGTCTTGCATAATGCTCACTGTTTAGCAGGTGAACCATGACCTTGCAGTGTGTGGGGGGGTATGTGTGTGTGGACATATGCTTCTATGTCTGTGCGCATGAATTCTGATTTGTAGGCCCTTGCAACATAGCGAGGCCTTTGACGTGTTTCCCTCTGGGATTGTCAGACCCACATGATGTTACACAGAGATCAAAGATAACATTTCCCAAGGATGCCACTTAGCATCCTGAGCAGGAACTCTCCTGGTCTTACTGAATAATGCAGAAGGGTTGCCTGGCCCTCCATCTGTCTGGGTTACAGCTTGCAGCATGGTGCAGATGGAAGATCAGCTTTCATCTTAGGCCGGTTATATAATTTTAAAATTATTTTACTTGAAGTTGGCCCTTCAGTGTGTAATTTACCCGTCCCATTTGACAGTACGCTACTTTATAAATCACTGTTTGTTAAACCATGTTAGGAATGACAAAATTGTGCGGTTAAGCATTTGGATGTTTGACAGCACTTCCAAGTTAAGGAAAAACAGACTTATACGAATATGTATTTTTGTTGGCTATCTTCTTTATTTGGAATATCCTTCCAAATGACCTGCTCACTTACTCATTGTTTTCATCCTAATTCAAGATGGCCATGCTGTCAAACAGTGCTGACGTCCCTGAGCAGATGACCAGCGAGAAAATCCTGACATCTCCCATATTTTTACCAGGGCCCCCTGGTCTCCCTGGTCCCCCAGGTAAAACACATGAAGCTAAAAATAATAAAACATTGTCAGACTCCGCATAGAAACTGGCCAACATCCAGCAGGGATGGTATGAGGCACTAAACAAAAAGCACAGCTGAGGCTGATGGGAATTAGTTTTGCAGGTGTTTGGTCATAAAACAAAGTAATGGACAAATTAAAACTTTGGCGCTTGATGAAAAGTTAAGGGGCACAAATGTTATCATCATTCATCACGAGGGAGACATGAATACCTGTCCCAAATTTAATCTTAATCTATTCATTAGTTGTTGAGACATTACACTGAAATCCACAAATGTGAACCTCATGGTGCTGCTAGACTAGAGGAACAGTAAGAGGAACACCAAAGTCATTAGAATTCATCATCAGGTGTTCAAGAATGTCGCTGCATAATTTGATGCCAATTGGTGCTGAGATGTTTCACTGAATAAGTGAAAACTTTGTCCTCCCAGTGTCGAGGAATAGTCGAGAGATTCAGATTTCATGGCCGTCGTAGTTGTAAAGATATTTCAGTCAGGACCAAAGTGGTGGACTGACTCACTGACATTGCCATCTCTAGAGCCATACCACTCAACATGTCTAGAAAGTATTAAATCTATACCGCAAAAATCATCATATATTCAATGTCTGACCTTTTTTGTGATCAGTTCATTAATTTCAGTCTGAATTGTTTTAGGAGATCCAGGACCAAAGGGCCCTCCGGGACTTACAGGACTGATGGGGCACCCTGGGCCTCCTGGTCCGAGAGGCTTGATGGGACCCATTGGACCCACACCAGACCTGTCCCACATCAAACGGGGCCCGCGAGGACCTGTGGTCAGTTAATATATACTGTTTTTTCAGTTATTTTAAATAACTGTGTTTCAGTCAAATCTGCCTTTTGACGGTAAAACTGTGGACACTCGTTGTTCATCCCAGATAAAATAGATACCTTTACTGCATTTTGTATACAATTTCATTTGTCGTATTCCTCATTTATATGTATGCAAGTATGAATGTTTGTGTTCTGACTGTGACCTCTGCTGCTCTGAGTAATACTTGGACACGGTACACTGGTCTCTTATGTCCATCTTTGTGTTTGTTTTCTGCTGGTTCAGTTCCACACTTCTGCTTTGTGTTACACAACAGAATTACTTAATTAATCTGGATGACAGCATTGAATGCAGTAAAACCTGGAAAGACTCTTTTTACTGAACTCTATGTTTCAGTTGTTTGGCATTAATTTTAGTACTCACCAAAGTTATTCAGAGAATTTAGTAATCCTGCATTGTGAGACAGGCCCTGGGAGAGCTGTGATTGGCTGATTTCAAGAGCAACCAAGTGTCTCTTGAGCCGACACATTTCAGAAAGACACAAATACCATCCCATCACGCACCCTTAAAGAAACCCACACTTTTGCAGGGTGAAAAAGGATGACACGTGGTCATGGCAATAACAACAGAGAAGGCTGAATCCTTTTACAGCTTCGGTTGTTTTCTTTGGCTCGCTGTGTTTTTGTGCAGCGCTCAGTCTTGCCTGCGAGTGTGAACCCTCTGTGTTCAAGTGTGGGATCTGAATCAAGAATGTGCAGGATGAGGCCAAAGAGACACATTTCTAGTTTTTAAAGCTTGACTGTTTATGCAATCACATTATTGATAAATCAGACCACCAACACTTGCAATCAGTCATATCTGGCTGCATGAGGCTAAATCAAGAAGTCTGGAACCTAGTACTTACAGTACAAAGTGATCTGTTGCTTTGTGCGTGTGACAGTTGGATGTGTTTTAATTCAAAGCTCTTTATATTCATGAGTTGTTAATACATTTAATCAGTGCAAATCCTGGTGAGGTCTGACTAAAAGGGAGTTGTCCCTCTCTCCACACATAAACCTGATTAGATTCTGAGCACAGTTATGAGGTCTGGCCACCAGGTCACATGTGTTTGACTGCATGTCAGGGTTTCACAGATGATGAATGTGGTATAGTCTGTGACTCACAGGCTTGGTACTGATCTGATTATTGGCCCAACTCCCAATACAATGTCTTCACACTTTAATGATGATTATTCCAGGAAGGAGATCAAAGCGTTCTCTACCATCGAGCTGAAGTCACTCAGAAATGGCCTGGAGGCAGGCACAGACTTAATCTCAGATAATCGATGTTGGTGGAGCACGATGAAAATGTCAGTTTTGAATTTAAAAAGATTTAGAATAAATTAATTTTCTGTGAAAGTAGTGAATTGAGCATTAACACATATCTGTTTGGGTGCAAGGCAGGGAAACAGCCTCAGATAATCACATGCATATTCACATTTATGACTCTCAGGCGTACAGTGGGGTTGGGTGATATGTTAACATTTTGCAGCCAGCCACTGCCAGTTCAACAACTAGTGATTGCCAATATATTTGCGCAGGTGTGCAGGTCCCCCACCCACAAGCGGTGTGTTCACTACGTTTCTTCTTTCTCTTCTCTTCTCTCTCTTTTGGCAAACTGAGACAGACTTAATTGCCTTGTTAGCTCATCCTAAAACACACTTGATTCAGACTCAATAGAAACAAAATAAAAAACACGAAACCCGTCTTTGTTAGTCTTTCCACTGTTCCAACAATCACCAACTCTGGTTGAAATAAGCCGCTATTTCACCGAGTTAGATGTGAAAATATTCTGGCTTTACACGCTGGTTTCCCTGCTGCTTCCCTCTGCCATTACTGACCTCTTTGTGCTACCGGGTCAGCTCACTAAACAAAAGTCTGTTGCTAAGCAGCAGAGGCAGACCATTAAATTATTCACCCAAAAAAAAACAATCAGCAAATCACCAATAGCCAATATATTTGTCCAAAAGTGTGTTTGTTTGTTTTTTCCCATATAACAGGGGCGTCCAGGAGCACCAGGAAAAGATGGCTTAAAGGTGAGGTCAGATGCTATTTTGTCATGTAATTCTTCATTTCTTCTTAAAACCTAACTTTTCTACAGAAGACAACTATTCCAGACAAGAGCCTCTTTTTTCACAGTGTAGAACAGGAGTCCGACGTACTGCCCCTCAGGCAGAGGAGTCATTCATGTTGGCAGCAGAATTTGACTCTTGGCTCAATGAACATGGCCTCTATCAAAGGAAAGAAATGGTGCAGACGGTTCAAAAGTACCAGCTAGATGCATTTGGCTCATCAGCCAACACCGTGTCTATCAAAAGATATTTCCCAATAGCTAAATTATTTCTCAACTTCACCAGATTTACACAGGGTGAAAACCACAAAGCAGGTGCCAGGATCCTCACAAATCCTCAGCTGGATCCTCAGCCCTGCAGATGAGTCGATCACTGCAAGCTGCTACAAGTTGAGAGAGGAAAACTGGTGCGCCAAACAGAACTTAAAGTTTTAAAGCTCTTCTTGGGTATTATTAGAAAGGCCAAAGGAGCATGACTTGGTGGAAGAGCTGCTCAGTATGAACACAAACAGAACAGATTCAGTGTTTTTTGGTATCTGAGTAGACGTGTGTAAGTTCAATAAGTGTACCAGGTCAGAGAGCATCTTGAGCTAAACCTGCACAGTTTTGTAATTCTTAATCAGACTTGAGGTCACACACTCTCATCTCATTATGTTTCAGTGATATAACCTCTGCTAAGCATGATTTCTCACACCTGCAAACCTGCAACCTGAGCCAGAGAGGGTCTGAGACCAACAGCTCGTCTTTTCAAGTGGTTCAGTAGCTTCTTCCTGACCACCAGTGTGAAGACTCTGGATACCTCGAGGCTATTGCGTTTGTCTGGAATATCACATGTGAACAGTGCCTTTTGGATTGTCTGACAGGCGGTAGCAACCATCTTTCAAAAGGCTAGGCTTTTTCCTTCCCGGGAAGCCTAAGGCGAAGTGTTAAAAGAGAGGCTCCAGCAGATGGTTAAGCCTCAGATTATGTAGGCACAATGCAGATTTCACCCTGGTTACACTGAGATTTATGTTTGCATTCTTCCCATTTTTTTGTATTAAACTAGATTTGCTTGTGCATCTTCTCTTTTTTGTAATATTCCTGAATTCAAAATCAAAGGGCAGCTGAGGTCAGAAAAATAAGCCTTGCTGTTTGCAGATGATGTTGCTTTGGCCGTCACACTTCTGCAATGTGCTGTGGACCAGTTGCAGCTGAGTTTGACTACAGTCCGCTTTTATTTACATGGGGAGTGGACACTGGCCCCTACGGGATAAGTTTAACGGCTGTTTTCATTCATGGAGATAAAGCAAATATGGACACAATCTGTGGCAACGGTGGTGGTACAAAGATTAGCTAGAAAGCTGAGGCCTGTTGAAACTAAAAATGAACTTTTTGTTGCTCAGTGAGAGTGGTGAGGGTCCTCTGCTCGATGACAAGGCTGATGATCAATGGGAAGTTAAAGCTCTGTGATCCAGCAGGATGTCTGAAATTAACTTGACTGAGGGCGTCCAGTGGAGGTAGTTTGGGTAGCTAATTTATGGAGACAGTATCAGACCTAAAAGTGATTGTGATTAGTTTGTGATCTGGTTTTGACAAAAACAATTTAAATCTTAAAAAATAATGCTTCTTAGGAGGTGAGATTTACATCCTGTGGCTAGTTATGGCTGACTTATTACAGCCTTACTTGTGTCTTTGTTTGTTTTTTCAGGATTATTGTGATTTTGGTCAATAGTGACCACTGATCTACCCCACAGTGACTAAGAAGTGTGAGGTATAAAATCTGGAGAGACTCTGGTCTTGCACTGGCTCTTGGATCTTCTTATACCCGTAACACTGTTTGGATAGCTTGCAGATCACGTATGGAACAACTTAGGTGCATCTGCTTTATTGACATAGTACCTTGGTGTTCTTTCGGTACAGCTGGGATGTTTGTGTGGATAGATTGGAGGGTGATAGTAATCTGTCTCTCTGAGTAACAAATCCAAACCATCTGCCAAAACACTCACAGCCCCGGTGTGACCCTGAGCCCAGCTAACAACCACAGTAGTCAGGTCAACGTGTGTGTGCTACCGTAGGTCAACAGGCTACCATGATACTTCACAGTCAGGCTACTTGTACAGTATGTTCAGTGTTACATGAACAGCACACCCTTTCCATCCATCACATACACAGGACACAGCTTCAGGAAGAGTTCCTCAATTTGGAAGAGACATTTATTTGCCTTCTTGTCAAAAGTTCAATGAGAAGAGTGATGCCCCCTCGTATCTCTGCGCTAACTACTGAATACAGCTAGAGCAGGGATTCAAGACAGAATGCAAGGGAAAACAGCTAGCCTGGCTCTGTCCAAAGTTAAAAGGTACACCCGCTAGGACCACCAAAGTTCAAGAAACAACATGTTTGTTCAATCCCTACACAAAATGACAAGTTGTGTAACTTTTGTTTTTATATTTCAGGTTGGTGCATGAATTAAATAAATGAGACAGATTGTATTCACTTGTGAGCTTTAGAGGTGTATTTTTAACTAGCTCACCTGACTGTAGACAAAAAAATGTATTTCACAAAATGTAAAACTATTCGTTTAACTGACAAACACAAGAATATAAAATTTGATTTTAATATTCCACTATACGTTTCTTTAAAAGTATAGGCTTGCTATTTGTGGTCACTCATCCTGATCTCAGTTTTCTCTTCCTGTCACTCTTACAGTAATATGAATTCTTCTTGTGCTTTTTCCCCCACTGTAAATCATCTAAGCTAAATATTTGTTTTGATTCCCCAGGGCGACAGAGGAGCTCCCGGGCCTGTCGGACCACCAGTAAGATTCTGGCCATCCATACTGATGCCACACTATTGTAACTTGTTACCATTATCCAGGACAATACAGTTAAACTACAGCATGGCTAAAAAACAGACCACTGTGGGCTGTGGACGACACTGTTAATGGTACTGTCAAGCTCAAAGTAAATAGTATCCAGTACAGAGTAAGCATTATCCCCTTAGATAAACACTGATGATGCTAACGTTAACAAATCATGAGAAAAAGCTCAGTACCCAGTGGCCAGTCTTAGACAGTCCATTGATCAGATGGAGTTCTGTTGGGATAATCTCGTCTGTGGCTTCTGAGAAAATACAGAGACGCAGAAGAAATATGAACCTTTCCAATAAATGCAAAAAAAGCGTTATTTTGATGACATGTCCATGGATAATTTGTAAGCTGACAGACTAAACATCTATGAAATAAGCTGTTTTTGTTGCACACGCAGGGCCCTCCAGGCTCCTTTGATTTCCTGCTCCTGCTGATGGCAGACATCCGGAACGACATCGCTGACCTGCAGAGCAAGGTGTACGGTCGACCGATGCACTCTCCCGGGGAGGACTTTCCTGCGGTCCCTGACAGCTGGAGGGACAACCAGGACACTCTGGAGGCCGGCTCGGGTGAGGACTACAAGGAACCTCCACCTCCAACGGGCGGAGGGTCCAAGAGGAGCAGGAAGAGGAAACCAGCGCCGGAGAGAACAGACTTTGACTGGAATATTTAAAGAGGGTGGGTTTAAATACTTAATGTCAGGTGTAAATATTGAAGTGGTTTGCTTTTTTATTTAACTGTTTTTAAACAGAATGTACTGTATGCCTTTTCATCACAGATCTTTATTTTTGTATGATATACAAGATTTTGTGTGAATATTTTTAACTAAATGAGTAGACTGTGCAAATGCATGTTTTTTTATTATTTGATATTTTCAGAAATGTACTATGGTTCCTTCACAGCACATTAAACAAGTCTCTCATGAAAGCAGTTTATACCTCTTTATGATGTCTTTATCATGATGTCTTCACATGTCTTGTTTAGTCTGAACATATATGACAAAGAGAAGCAGTAAGTCCTGCCACTGGAGGGCTGGAAGTTGAGAATGTTTCCCATTTTTTCATTATTTTCGCTTGAAAATTAACTTCAAACGATGACAAAAATGTGTGTTGATGGATTAATCAGATAATCTACTAAATCATCAGAACTCAAATAATTTCTGGAAAAGATAATGCATATGTAAATCATTACACATTCTTAGATACTTTATGCTAAATGAAACACACATGCCAGTTTTATTAGCCTGATGTGTCATTCAGGCTAAACATGTGGAGAAGTGACGATATGAAAATGAACAGGGTTGTTGCAAAGCAGGATGATGGAAAAGGATGAAGCCAATAATTTAACTGAAAAGTGGACTCCTGAGCAGCAAAAAATGGTCATTTCAAGCTTTAATAGGTGCACAAAGTAGTGATGCTCCACCCTAAATCTGCCACATACCTAAACTAAAGCAGACTTCTAAAGACATCAGGGGAACAGGCCATCCCACTCACTGCATGCACTCAGCTGCTGAACAGCTGTGTGGATGATAGCTGAGTGATCCACCAGAGGGAGATCTTCTCAAAGCCAGAGGGCCACAATTCTCGATCACTTTACATTATCAAGTTCACAACGCTGACAAATAAATCTCTACATGCTATATTATGCTTCATATGATATTTTAAAAAAGGAAAGATTTCCAGTAATGGTTCTATTAATTTCACAGCAGAAAACAAGAAGGCAACATAATCTCACAGTGCAGAAGTGCAGCATCCAGCTTGAGAACAAAATGATTTTGAGTCCCATTCAGACCTAAAACTGAAGAAAATATACACATGTAGAGACAGTTGGCTTATTTATTATACAGCTGAAATCCATGTTTTTCCTTCATACAGAAGAAAGTGCATCCTCGGTTGTGCAAATGGTAACACTTCAAGTTCCCCTATTTAGTGTTTTTAAAGCACGATATAAATGTTAAATAAATGCTTTATTAAAAACTATACTGTAGCAGACATGAGGAAATATTAATTGTTAATTCATGTACAGGTATTTGTTAGCTATTTTAACTTCTCCAATGAAGACATATTTTATATAATTATAGCTGTTTTCATATATTGTAATATCTGTTTATACACAAGCCACGTATGGGTGACCACAGGACAAGAAGTACGTTAAAAGCTGCATTATATTGTGTTCTCAACCGTTTCTTACATGTCTGTAAATGCTAAATAAGGGTTTGGTTAAATTACAGATGTTCATGACTGCTGACTAAATATGCTTGAAAAAATGAAAAAGTCTCATGAAGTCATAGCTGGAAGAGGCCAAACATGCTTGGTCTCTGAGGTTCAACATTGGGTGTGCAGCTGTGTTTGGGACTTTTCAGAAGTCATAAACTTTGTTGTTTCACCCGATTTTGTTCTCCCTTTTCTCTCTTCCTCATAACTTACATTTGTGTCACTCTGTCCTTTCTTTGGATGATGAGAAGTTGCAGATATAATGTGGGGAGTCTGAGCAAAACAAGGTGGTGTCATTTTTATTTTCATGAATAACGAGACCAGGCGATAAAACTCAAAACAAGCCGCTTAAGAAACCTTGGGTCTGGTTTATCAGCGCTGGTCCAAGGCTTTCATGTTGTTTAGAGCATCTGTCAAGAGCACGTTCTGTCTTTTTAACTTCTCAAAGCTCGTTTATTAGAATAATAACTTGATTTTTATTTTTTTCTGTAGGTTTTTTAATGTCTTTAATGTCTGTTTTTAATGTCTGCAAATGATGCTGTTTTGTCTTCGTAACAGATCATAAAAAGTGAAGGAGGGAACACGTGCCAACAGTTTTCATACCGCTATGATATAATAGAAAGGAAACTCACACTTTCTGACACACAGCTAAGCAAAATGTTTACGTCACACACACACACACACACACACACACAGCTGTGGTGATACGCAGTAGAAGAAGGCAACTACATTTACTCATGTACCATACTGCACAATTCGTTCATTATTTTGTACCAGGAGCAACAAAAGACTGGGAAAGGTGTATGTGTATATTTCCATAGTGTATTACTGCTGGTTTTACTTAAGTAAAGGTTCTGAATACTTCTACAGCACACTGTGCCCTGACAGTCATTCAGTACCCTCTTTATCCACTAGGTGGCAGTCATTTATCAGTCACATACAGTACGTGCTGTGTGATTCTAGCCTTGGAATGATGCACAGCGCGCAGTGTTCAGTGAACTCATTAAACTTTTCGGTGTAGTTCACACAGAAGCACATGAAGATAATCAAAACACAATCATGAATCAAGCTTTGTGGAGATGTTCACTCAGCGTGGGTGATGTGGGCTTTCTTGTTTATTTTTGAGCTCAGTTGCAGAAATCAGATGTTCCTGTGCAACAATATTTAAGGACATTCCCCTCAAATATGTTTGACAACAGGCCTGGCAGCCGCCGCTGATGACATGAACTGAAAAAGACACATTTAAAGCACTTGGCTCGTCTCTGACGGACTAATTATTCTGACCATTTTATGATAATCTGTCACATTTTGCTCCTGGAAGCAAAACAATCATTTTCATCCACTTTTTTTGGGGGGGGGTTACACATTTTTGGAACATCGCAATCAAACGGGATCCAAAAACTAACAACGGATCAACGACATGAACAGAAACAGATTTCTTTTTTTCAGCACATGCCAAACGCTCCCTCAAACCAGTCAGATGCCACCTTCATTAAACACTACATCATTGTTTACATGTTGTGTATTTGTTTCACAGAGAGCCCGTTTTCAGAGAGCAGTACATGTCATGATTAAAGACGGGGCCGAAATTAAAGTCCTGTGCACATCCTTTTAACAAGCTTGGGCCATCTTGTCCAGGAAAAAAACAACACAAAACTTGGCAATATATTTCTCCCAAATCCCTTCTGGAAGCAATTAATCACTGTTATACAAGGGTAAGCCTTAAAAGATTTCAAATATTTGCTGAAGTGCCCCCTTGTTCCTAATTATATCTCCCTGCTTGTCCCCCTCATTATTTAGAACTACCCACAAAAAGATGCAACACTGAATGGGAACCATCACACACCAGCCCCCATCCATAGAAAATGCTTAATAGCAAATGAATGAGTGGGTTACTGTGTTGCAATAAAGGCCTTAATGAGGTAATTTTATTAGCAGCGGCTGCCCAGAACTGTTGGAAACTGATGGAAGAAACAAACATGAGACGGCAGCATAGAGAAAATTAGTGTTACCCAGTTCATTAATTAATGCATTAGTGTGGGCAGCAAATTAACTGCCCCCCAAAAAAACCCATTCAGTGAAGATTATGATGAAAAAAATACATTGTTGCCCTCCGACGTAATTACAAGACAGTGCAAATTCAATTCTAATGAGGCTAAAGGCACCCCCTTAACATACATCCCCTATTTCCCCCCTCTAAAAGGGCTTGCTCTTGTCGGAGCCTAAGTTTAAGGAAGTATTGAGAGTGAAGGAGACAATAATGAGAGATCGGCCTGGTCCTGAGTGCTTTACATGCTGCAAACAGGTAGAGAGGATTGAATGGCTCTCTTTCTGGGACTCCTGGGGGGCCCGTCTTCCCAGCACAACAACACTTGGCCCTGAGAAAAGGGTCCGCTGAGGAGCCTGGAGAGTGAAAGGACCTGTGCTGCAGCGGGTCACGCTCAATGGCCACAAGTTCTTCAATTATTACAAACTATGTTGTGCCGGCCCGGCCTGCACACATGTACACAAACACAAGCCCGCACACACACCTCTGCGCACAAAAACACACAGCCCTCACCCTTCCACCTCTCCCTCTCATCGAGTTATCTTTACTCAGGCTTTGTCTCCTCTAATTGGAGCTGATGAGGGACTAATTGGTAGCTTTTTTACAACACCCAGTACTTAAGCAATGGCAAGCCGAGGGAGGCAGCATGAGCGGAGTTAATGAGAGGCTTTGCACAAATAAAAGCTTTAAAATGGGCCTGTTTCACAGAATGGGGAGAAAAGGAAAGTTGAGAATATCTTTTGTGTCCTCCACATCTTTCACTTATGTGCAGGTATCTGAAAAGAAGAGGGAGTGGTGAAGGGGACACAGTGGTTGCCGAAACGTTGAGCACTTGTGCGCATAAAGGGATCTGTTCTGTATTGTTTGGGGCCCATCGTTTAGTGTGTCTGTTAATAATGAGAGAGGGCTGCTCTTCAAATGAATGTGGCAAAGTCCTTAGTGGACAACAAGTGCCCTCTCTTCCCTGGACCACACTGGACTGTGCTGAAGCAATCTGAAATAAAGGTTTAGTCCTTCTGCATTGTTGAGGGTGAGTATGTGGCCTATGTGCGCCGAACTGAGCCAACAAATAAGACGGCAGCGAAGCCAGTCTATACAGCTCTGATGTGGAGCAATCATTAAATCTTCCAAGATTATTATTTGAAGTTAGCGTGAATTAAATGATAAATGGGTCTCCTGCTGGCCGCGCTTCCATCACATCACTATATGGCAATTTGAACTCAAAAATCACGCTCCTCTGCTGGTCCTCCAGAGCCAGTTCAGGATTTGCATCATGGTGGCAAACTTAAGAGCACTGCGGGTTCAACCACAGGATGTTTCCTTAGCATGCTGTCCTCTCAGTAGACATTTCGTTCATGTGTTAATGGATTGCTTTGTACTTTTCAGGTATGAATAAACACCGTGAAGCAACAGGCTTTATTTGACTAAGCCATGGTGTCACACCAGGAGGTGACAAGCCACTCTCCCTTTCCCCCCTAATGTGACATGGGCAATACAAACACCTTTAGATGCCCAGATCCTCCGGGGACAAGCAGACACCACAACTGTTATTTGTTTTATCTGATCAGGCCAGTTCAGGATCTCCAAATACTGACACATCCAAATGATGGACTACAACACAGAACAAGCAGAGCTGAGGTAGAAAAAGTTCAAATATGAGATTTGTTGTGGTTAAAAACATTGAAAGAAATGCAAGAATTAATCAGATCAAACTACAGTCAGTAGGGCGATGAAATGCAGACCCAATATATCAAAGCAGTATGACTCAAACGTCAATGGTTCAGGCTTTGGATCAACTTGCTGTGGCATCGTACAGCATCGTATAATTCCCTGGCCAAATATTTGTGCTGACTCATGTGATAGGCTATTCACAGTCTCAGTGACCCATTAACATCCTACAGGATCCCATTGTGAACCCCTAAATGGATCCATTAGCATTGCTATTGTTATTTAAATCCTACATTTCCTAACAAAGAGTGTGGTTTAACTCTCTAATGAGGACTTCCTCAGACAAAAGGACGGAGGCCTCTATTTTCTCTGCTCTCGAAATCCACAGACAACCTGTGAGATTTCACAAGTTTTAAAAGTTACTGTTGCAATTTAATGTTCTGCACTTAGAGTTTCTGGTACGCTTGCGGATGTTGTTTTGGTGGTGGCGTGCTTCAAAACATCCTTTTCCTAACATGCCGTCATTCTTAACTGTATCAACTTGCTCACGCACCATCATAATTTCCCCACAGAGATCAATAAGAGTAACATTTTCCAAAACTAATTGGCCACTTTTCAGAGCTGCACAGCCTACAGCTCCTTTGATAAACATTGTTTCTGTTGATTCACTGTGTGCTTAAAACACTACGTGGAACCAGTTTGACAAAAAACAGAAATTACCCATTCTTGTCATAGACTGGATTTTATTATTGTGCTTGACATTAACCCCTTCAGCACAGAGGGGGAAACAGACTTTACCATCGCTGTTCATTCTTCATCAGTGCAGCATTACCTCCAGCTATTCTGGTACAAGTTAGCATAATCATTCATTCATTATAACGCACTGTAGATCCACTACATTGTCACTCACGAAGGGCAACAAATTAGTGATAATTGGTATAAATGTAAGTAAAGTAAACCTTTTTCTGCTCCTCCATCCAGTGAGTTTTGTCCATCATCTGGCTACAACAACAGAGAAAATGTATATTTTGGTTGTATGCATTTTTTGTACCTCCATTGCCTTTAATTAGCAAGTATTTAGTGTGAAAATATGATTAAAATTAATGCATTTTTGACCAGAAGAGAGCAGATTAAGTTAAGATAGATCGTAGTTTTTAGTTGTGTTGTGTCTAAAAAATAAGCAAATACCTTAAAAACCATTCTATTTGCATGTTTGTGATGTGAGTGAGCGTGACTGTGACCACAGTATGAAGTCATATCACTGTAAAGCCGTGCGTATCAGTCTTTGCCATTTGCTGATCATTTGCCAGAATAGTCAAAATCCAGAGATTAGTGTCATCACAATAGGCTGTTATGTTCTTGGGTTTGCTCGTGAACCCGTAATCACAGGCCCTCACAGTAAGTGATGCTGCACCTCCAGAAGCAATAGGAAGAAGCTGGTGAGAGTAAATAGAAAGCGAGTGGCACATAATTGTGTCATCTCCTGTCTCCTGCTGAGTCTTTCAGACGGGACTGAAAGCTCCTGCGGCCAGCACGGCTAGGTCGGCTAACCTTTCGCTGACCTTATGCAAGCTTACGAGCTGATCAAGAAAGAATACAGCAGCTGAAAGGACCAAAACCTCCGTGTTGAGTTTGACATACCTGATGTGTTTGTTGTTGCATGTTACATTGATTGCTAATTCAGCTCAACTTTCTGCACATGTTAAACTAACTTTGGTCTTATTTGTCCCACTGAAATAAGATAAGAAATAAAGCTATTTAACTAGCAAAAACACGTTTCAAATTTGTATAAAAGCAGCAACATTTAAAGTAGATCCAGACCAATTCTGAAAAAAGTGTACTGCTGTGTATTATAAAATATCTGGGGGTGTGTAGGCATCTGTATTAGCATTAGTTTTGGTATTGGTATTATTGCTGACATTAGTATTAGTATTAATGTTAGCATTACTATTAGTATTAGCATTAGCATACCGCTAGTATTAATAGCACATTACTATCAGCATTAACAGTTACATTAGTATCAGCATTGGGTCTACTTTTAGCTTTAGCATTACTGTTTGCACTGATAACTGTATTAGCATAGTTTTAGTATATCTTGTCTGTATTAGTAGGCTATTACTTTAGCCTTTGCATTAGTGTTATCATAGTACACTATTAGTATTAGCACTAGCATTATTATTACTAGCCTACTAGTATCACCAGTAACAGTCATATTACTATTAGCATTAGGTCTACTTGTGGCATTAGTATTAGTATTAGCACTGATAATTGTATTAGCATAGTATTGGCATTACGCTAACATTTGCCTAGCCTTTAGTATAAGCATAGTAGACTAGGATTAGTATGAGCATTAGCTTAGTACCCTAGGCTATTAGTACGAGTATTTGTGTTTGTATTTGTATAAGTAGTATTAGTAGTGGGAGAAAATGCTGTTGCTTAGACTACATGTAATACACAAATATACCATACCGTACTATCAATATACAAAGTATTAGCTAAATGTATTTTGAGGTAACTCATGTCTTTTGAAAGCACATTTTTGATATGTTACTGTAGTTATTTGAGCACAATATATCTATATAACTAGAGTTTGACATACTGGTCCTCTCTATAAGCCGGGCCCACAGGACTACGTCACAATGCACAACCTGCTTTTGTTTGAATTGTCACAGTAAAGCACTGAAGGCTCCATTCTTATCAAGTGCCCCAGTAAGCCATGACAGTGTCACAGTGAATCAGCACACACAAAACCAGGACCCTGAAACTAGAGCAGCTAAATGGAATCAGCCACCATTAGATTACTTTTATTATTTACACTTGTGCTTTTCCAACTGTGGCATGTCAAAATGTCTTCTGTGAAAGAACCTATTAATCAAATTACCAAAAACAATTTACATGCTTTTAAGGCTTCTGAGGCCCTCTGGAGCAGTTGTCGGCTTTGTGTGCTTTGAAATGCACAGATACTATTTGACATTTTTGTACATTTTAGTACAAAAGTCAGTTATCAAGCAAAACTGCAGAAAATCATTCATTCATGAGGTTTTGCTCTTATATATCTTATATGATAACAAATTTAATATATGTGGCTTTTGGACTGTTGGTCAGACAAAACAATACATTCAATGACATCACCTCAGGCTTTAGGCAATGATGATAGACACTTTCAATATTTTTTGACACTTTATATGACAAAAAATAAATTGATTCATAGTGAAAATAATTGTCAGCTTAGTCGATTATGAAAAAAGTTGTTTGATGAGGGCCACACACGCATCGTTACATAGACCTCCTCTGTAGGAATGAGACTGGGACCTGTTCCAATGTTAACCCAATTCTTTAGTTGGAAGACCAAGAACAAGCCAAAGACATCTTCAGTTCACAGATGATTATTATTTAGGTCACAGGTTAAGTAAGGCAGCTCTGGGCTCAGAGTGACAGAGCTCTCGCAGGCTCTCAGTCAGAAGAAGCACCGAGTTCCGGGTGGGGTTCACAGTTATTTTCTTGGGCTGGGACTGCCCCGTACAGAGGGTGGACTTGCATGCGACTGAGTCTCATTGGCCAGTTATCTCTGACATGAACAGGCCAATCACTATTCATGTGAACTTATTGAAAAGTGATATAAAAAATGAATGAATGTTGTTACTGAGGCGGGTATCTATTGCAACAAACCTAACATGACAGATTAGAGAGGCCTCTTTATCAAACTGAACTGTGACATTGTTGATTAAATGAGAACAACCAGTAAGCTTCATGAGTTCAGTGAAAAAGTGCAAATCTAAAGTGAACAGAGATCAATTATAAACCAAACACCCCCAGACTCTTTCCACTGATACAACCTAATTTATAATGGGTCAAAGAAAAATGATTGCACGGTTTTTAACCTGACTTGGCTTAAGAAAAACTGATCTTGAATCTGTGCAATGAAAGCCACCTGCCCTCTGTGCCCACCCACCATTAGCATGAGCAAATCTATGGAGTACATTGCTACTTGCCCACCAATCACCACCTGCCCAGCCACCTCACCAGCTCTTAATGTTCATACTTCTGTCTGACATAAAAAAACAACACTTTTTCTGACATTGGGTGAGGGACCTCAGTGCACATGCCTAGATTGCCCATATGGTATTTCCGGGTATGGGTGTCTCACATATTGAAAAATAAAGTTATAATTTATATGCATATACCATTAATGTAAGATAAGATAGGATAAGATAAGCATTTTATTTATTCGGAGGGACACTGCTGTGCAGCAATTGCAATACAAAGCAGGAAAATGTGCAAAGATATTTCATGAAAATGAAATATAAGTGCAAGTATAAAAATATCAATAAACACATCCAAAATCCACAAAATCCAAATATACACAATGCTAAAGACATAAGCAGGGTTAAAGGGAAGGTTGCTTTTCGGTGAGCTGCGTATATGATATGTATGAAAAGTGACATATAGCTATTTTATATAATGTGTATCTTATTTATTTACCTGACAAAGTGACTCTTACAGAAGGCCCCTCTTGACAACCTCAGCTGCAACAAAAAAACGGACAAAAAAACCGTCCAATCAGAAAACGCCCTGTTGGCCCTACAGGCATCCCGTCATGCTCGTGGACTCAGCGCTACGTCAGCAGTGATACCGAAACATGGCGGTGTCCATAGCACAGCGCCCGGCTGCGAGCGCTCGTGTGTTGATATTAACTTTCCTCACAACGTTAATATTTCACCGCAGTGTCGCCGAAGTTACCGCGGGTGCCTCGGCGTCTGAAGAGTCTCCTCACCGCCGGTTCGAGTACAAATACAGCTTCAAAGGACCGCACCTGTCTCAAACCGACGGCAGTATCCCGTTCTGGATCCACACTGGAAGTAAGTTTGCGTCCAGCTGTCAACATCGCGGAGCTGCTGCTCGTCTGTTGTGTCTGAACTTAACGTTGACACCCGTGTCTCGAGATGTGGACAGCCGAGGTCGCTCATGTTGTCGGTTTGTAACGGTCTGGGTTTCCGCTCAGGATGTTAATTAGCTACAGCCGTTTGCTTTGTCCATTCAGAACTGCATTAGGGAATGTATGCATTTAAGCACCCTGGCGTCGTGTCAGAGGTACAGTAATATTCAAACGTGTCATAAAAACGGTGCGTTAAAGGCTGCTGTCGGTGCAACACATGCAGCCGAAGTGTTGAACTTTCCTCTTGCCAAAAACGGGCCTTTGGATTCTTGCATCACACAGTGAGTCGTCCAGCTGCTGACATGAGCGCTCAGTAAGAGCAGCATGAGATTACCCTGAAAATCAGCACTGATTTGGGCCTGCGACTAAGGATTATGTTCATTGGCAATTGATCATTTAGTCCAAAAAAATAAAAAACGTCCATCACAGCTTCCCAGAGTCGAAGGTGACATCATAAAGTGTATTTTGAGGATTTTTTTCCTTTGTTAGAAAGAGGACAATATAGAGGTGATAGGAAACGCCTCTATAGTGACAGGGAGACGAGACTCTGGGGACGTAGTGATTACATGGTCAGTACAAACCTGTGGAAGTTGTTTGTTTAGTCCAATCAACAGTCCAAACCTTAATTTATTCAGTTTACTGTAAAAGCAAATCTTCACAACTGAGAGTGTGGAACTTAAAAATAACATAAGCATATAAGATTATTGACTTGTTGATTACATTGATCTGTGCACACCACCGTAACATTGCATTAGGCCATTTTAAGAGAACAGAGCAGGGTTTTCCTGATGCGTCGTATAAAATGCCTATAAAAGTGCTTGTTTTGTTTCCCAGCACTCCAAACCTCAAGGTTATGCAAGTTACAATGACATGAAACAGAGAAAAGTGGCACATTTTAAGTAGAGACATAACTATTAATCAATTGATCTTTTCGTAACACTGAGTACACCTGGATTGTACAAATCTGAGGATAATAATGAGAATTATCTGAACCAGGCACTGAGGCGGGTAAAAGATTAGATTGTAGGCACACCCTGGCAATGCTCACTGACTGATAACAATACAACTAGTTGGCATGTTTTTTTCTCACATCAGCTCCATGTGATGTCTCAAACACCACACATGTTGCAGAACTGTGAGTTATTTTCATAGAGAACATCAAACATGCTACTGAAATCCTGCCCACTCCCTCCATCTCTCCTCTCCATCTCAGATGCTATTCCCAGTGCAGACCAGGTGCGCATTACGCCCTCCCTCAGGAGTCAGAGGGGCACCGTGTGGACAAAAAACAAAGTCAACTTTGAACACTGGGAGGCCGAGGTGACCTTCAGAGTCTCCGGAAGAGGAAGGATGGGAGCGGACGGTTTGGTAAGCAGGGCTGGAAACGTTGGTGTCGGTTATGGAGGCAGTCAGCAAAAGTGTTCAAGTAAAGAACTTACTTCTAAACTTGTGATCGCAGTTGTTCAGCTATCATATGGACTCTGATGAGACAATATCCAGCCCTGATCGGCACTGTCCTGCAGTTTACACAGTTTACACCAAATGATTGCCATCCTCATGATGAAGAATAAACCAAACCACAAACCAAACCTTACTATAAGTTGAATTGAAAAATAATGATTAGTAGAGAGAGCTGAGAACTTGCCTCTTCTTGTCAGTTAAACATGTCATATGACACTGAGCATATGTTGCCTGTCAGACTTTGAAGGGAAGGTGCACATCCTGTTTCATAAGGTGCGTCAATGCCCACAGGCTTGAATGACAAGCATTTCCTCGCCTGACAACTGTTGTGAACAGGATTAACACTTCGAGCAAACCTAAATTTGAATTTGTGTAACTATACTTTAGTAGTTCATACTTTTGTAGTTAAGCACAAACACACACACACTGATCAGAGGAGATAATGTACTGATCACATGACTGGATGTCAAGAAATGATTGGGCTGCTTAAGTAGCATTGTATGTATTTAATGAAGGATGATATAACAAGCTAATATTTGCACCACATTTTTTTTTTGTAAAACAGGCTGTGTGGTTCACCGCCTCACAAGGCCTCGACGGTCCAGTGTACGGAGCTGCCGACCATTGGAACGGAGTTGGAGTCTTCTTTGACTCTTTTGACAATGATGGAAAGGTTGGTGTCACATGTTGCTGCTGAGGACGTATTCAGACTTTGATTCTTTCTGTTCTGGTTTGACGATGTTCTGCTACAGATAGTCCACATCAATACAGAGACGGCTTCTGTTGTTATCAGCTGGTTTAGTCATAGAGGAAGAGTGTTAGAAAAGGAGAGTATAATTCTGACCCGATTTGTATGTGAGATTAACTTTACATGTACATTCGATTCAAAAATATTTATTTTGGTTTAACTTTGCGGTAAAAAAAATCTATAAAGTCTGATTTTGTTTATTATGTATGTTGATATAAGTGTATTTTTATTGTAGATCTGTTGCTGCCATGCAAAACAAATCTTTCATGGCTCAGTTTATATTTAAATATTATTTATCTGTGCTCAGGTACGGGATTGATTTTTAAAAAAAATAAGATTACCTAAAATCAAAGCCACCTCTGGTCTTCAGATGAAAAAAAGGATTAATGCTGTTTCCTTGTTTTCTCATCTTCATTCCAGAAAAATAACCCAGCTATAATTGTTGTGGGAAACAATGGCAACCTTGTTTATGACCACCAGAAGTAAGTAAATACTTCTTCTTCTTTGCTCTGATGTCGTCACCAACTCAAATTTTAACAACTTAAAGAAGATTAGGAAATATAGATTATATTTGCTTGGAAAGTAAATAATCCTCTATCTTTCCTAATCTCCCCCGGGCCAGTGAAAGCTTTAAATCACTTTTTCAATGCCATTCCAGTTTGTCTTAGAGTTCACACTGTTTACAAAAACATGCACAGCCATTCATGTTATTCACTTATTTAATAAACTTTAATCATACTCTATTCCTCCCCGCTCATGTTCACAGTCTATGTGGAGCGCAGTGCTGTATAAACTATCATATTATATCTGTTGTTTTGATCCAGTGACGGCACCACACAGGCCCTCGGCACATGTCTACGAGACTTCCGCAACAAACCGTATCCTGTCAGAGCCAAAATAACTTACTACAAGAAGACGCTGACGGTAGGAGACACCTTAAACACTCACACGTTGAGCTTTAAATACATTCTACCTCATTAACAACTGGCACTTTTCAGTGTGGCTGATCTTAATGATATCGCTCACCGTCAGCACAGTCGGTGCTATTTTCTGTAGCTTCATCATCGTTCTGTCTTCCTCCTCAGGTGATGATCAACAATGGTTTCACTCCAGACAAAGAGGACTATGAGTTCTGCACAAAGGTGGACAACATGATCATTCCCAGCGAAGGCTTCTTTGGCATTTCAGCCGCCACTGGTGGTTTAGCAGGTAGCATTCTGTTCTGTGGTAAAAAGCCTTAAAGCTGGGAGTTAAATGTGAATCCTCGAACTAAAACGTGAGTCATTCAGAAATCAGGCTCGTGGTCAAAGCTGAGCTGAAATACAAAGTTATTCACCTGAAACTGTTGACTGTGGAGGTATCACAGGGCTAATTTTGACTATTTAGTGTGAAGCAAGATGGTGTTATTACAATTATTATCTCATTATTATGAGCTTATTATTTAATCTCTCATCCTCTTTTTCATCAGGATGTTTCCCACCTTAACATTTCCTGCAGTATGAGTGTATAAAAAGAGTTTTACACATTATTATTGTTGTTTGTTACCCTGATGTAGGGCTGCTCGATTATGACAAAAATATTGATTATTCTGGTCAATATTGAATCACAATTATTTAACACGATTACTCAGTGACTTTGGAAACATCCTGCATTTATTGAACGTTTAAAAAAGTTTCCTTTTACTTGAACTTTAAATAGAATTTAACTGAAAAACAAACAAAAAATGAATGCAATATGTGCAGCAGCATCTGCCTGAATTAGTTCTCTGACACACAGTCATCACTGGTACCTTCTCTGCAAGCTGACACATGCTCAGTCTCTCTTCTAATTAATTTTACGAGGTTTTCGGACTGCCGCAGGGCACAATGAACGTCCCTCCTGCTCTCCCAACATAAGTTCACTGTGTATGATGTGTGTGTGTGTGTGTGCTCACATGCGCTTGCTGTGCACCCCCGGGCTGTCAGGGAGGAATGAAAAAGAAAAGGGCGCGCTGGATTTATAACACAGGACAAAACCAGAGCATTTTATGAAACAGAGTTGCGGCACAATAATCATTTAATCTTGATTATCTGGTCGTCAATATCGTGGAAAGCTAAAATTGAATGTAAAATTCAATTAATCGCCCGGCTCTAACCTGAACATAAGTCTGTTGTTACTCCACTAGAATGATGTTATTATGGAGACTTAGTATTACCCTTATTTTTCTGACTGCTATCCCCCTATTAAAGAAAATAAACTCTAATATTACCACTGTGATAACCAAGTTATTACTCTTTAATCACCAGGTATTACACAGTATCATCATCTTTCTATAAATTATAACCCTAACGTTGTTATTACTGGGCTGTAATTTAAGTGTTAGCATCATTTTTAATATGTTTATTTCTGTTGTTTTCTAACTTTCTAATTTCTTTCCTCCATCAGATGACCACGACGTTTTGTCCTTCTTGTTATTCAGACTGTCAGAGCCAGGCCAGCAGCCGGTAACTACCTTTTCCTAGAGCTCCTTTCCACAGCCCAGTGTGTGCTGTTCACTTCTCTGCAGCAGTGTGTGTGTGTGTCTTTGTGCTGCATGCATGCATGTGCACAACATGGCCTTAAGCACAGCCTCTATTGAGTTCAGAGAGGGTATTTTTTTTGTCTTTCCTATTGAAGCCCCCACCTGAATCTGAGATTCCTAAAGAAGAGAAGGACAAGTACCAGGAGGAATTTCAGAACTTCCAGCAAGAGCTCGACAAAAAGAAAGAGGAGTTTCAGAAAGAGCACCCAGACGTCCAAGGAGAGCCAAGTTAGTTTCTGAAAGCGGTTCTGTATATGTTCAACAAAAAAGAATCACGAACTGTAACATTTTTATTTTTACTCTTAATCATCTGAACAAACCCAGTGAATGATTATACTATATAGTTTACTCAGAGACATGCCCAAACATTACATGAAAGCTCACGAAAGCTTTGTAGATTTTATTTGACTTGTTTTTTAATCTCGGACGTGTTTATGTCCATCATCAGTTGAGGATTTGTACGAGAGCGTGAACGACCGGGAGATCCGCCAGGTGTTTGAAGGCCAGAACCGGATCCACCTGGAGATCAAACAGCTGCACCGGCAGCTCGCTATGATCCTGGACGAGCAACGGCGCTACGTCTCTGTCATCACAGATGAGGTCGCCAAGAAGGGGACGAACGCCGAGTCGGGACAGGTGAGCGTGGCAATGCTGTTCACATCGGATGAGTACAGGGCTATAAATCATTTCATATTCTGAATTGGGTGGTTGTGCTTCTACAAGATTCAATTCTAGTCAGTTTATTGATCTAAAGATGTTTTTTGATCATATAAATCAGTGTCAACCTGCTCAAGCAAATTATCAATACAGAAAAAAACACTGATTTCACTTTCTAGCCTTTCTGTGTGCTCATGCTGAAGTAAGATGTTTTTATGACGGGTTATGGGAGCTAATAAAATATCTTTTATGACTGCTTTATCAAGCGTCCATGCCACAGTGTTTAACCTTCAGACCATTATGTCTGTATGTATTTCTCCTCCAGCTGGACACTGCCAGTCAACAACAGTTGGGCTCGCTTGTAGCCACCCAGCAGGAGGTTCTCAAAAACCTGAACGATTTGAGGTAAGTAACAACAGTGTCGTTGTTGTTGTCGTTTGGTCAGCCTTGAAAAACTAGCTGCTGTTTTCGCAACAAACATAAAGAGAGATCCTTGATACTCCAGAAAAACAAGGGAAATCCTGACTCTTTAATCCCTCAAATCATATTTTAATCTCAGGATGTAGTGGCTGCGACATCACAGGTGTCTGCCAGCCTGATAATCCAGCTGCAGTAACAGCTCCCTCCACAGTCAGTCAGCTCGCACACACACGCACACACACACACACACACACTCTAAAAGCCTCAGCACTAAATGGGATAATCATCACACTGCCTTGATCTTAGCTCTAAACCATTTTATTCATTTGTGGTGATAATATAAAAAGGTTAATTACATCTCAGGAGTTGCATAATTCAGGCCTGATGTAAAAACAGCATTTCCTTGCAGAAGTTTGACTGTATTCTCAAACAGTCAATCAGCAGCCTAAAGATAACGTGCGAAACCCAAAAGGTCGGGTTTTTCCACCTCAATTTTTAAAAGATATCTCTGTGAATAAGAATTCTGTCATTGCTGAGACGTGCAGGATGCAGGTAGGTGGAGTAATAGGAGCTGTGGTCTTCTTCTTTCATTTTCAAAATGGTCTCCTTACCGCTCTCAAATGACAGCCTGCACAGATTTTAAGATAATACATCTTAAGAGATTTTATGATGGTGTGCCTTCCATGGCAAAGATTCAAATGACTGTTTGATTTTGATACTTACACTAAGTAAGCCTGATTAGGTGTACAGAATGTAATTTTTTGATGTTTGGAGCTTGTGTTTAACATATTTGTGCTTTTGTATTGCTTGCCTAAGGTGCTTGTGGGCTTAACCATTGTCAGCACGCAATGGATTAAAAAAAATGTCTTCTTCAGAAGCCCTTATTGTAGATTTGTGAAGGGATTTAAATGTTTTTTTCTCAGTTTCATCGATGATTACGTTATGAATTAACTAACTAGTCTTCTTATTTTCTACCAACCTTTTTCGACATGTTTAGCTATTAAATGTCAAGAAATGTCTTACTTATTTCAGTACTTTGCGCCCTTTAAAAATTAACTTTATAAACAAATAGTGTTTAACTATATGTTCAGTAATGGTGTGTCCTGTCGCAACAGTTTGATTGCGTGTCTTAATTTTAATGCACCATCTGCATTAAGAATTAATCAGAATCACAAGATATTAAAGATTTTATTTTATGTAACATTAATCTCTTGTATCATAAAAGAACCAAGCTGTTTATATGCCCTAAATCCAACAGGACATTCATCCTCAGATGACTTTGCATACATGATTTTCTTTATTATAACGTTGACCCATAACTCACAGGGACCCAGACTCTCCCTCACATATTTTCTAAACACAACAGAAATGGTTGTGTGAGTGAATTATGCTGTATAGACGCCAGGGAAAGACGTGGTTTCTGTTCAAATTTAAGACAGCACATTATCCGAGTGGCAGTTTCAAGATAAGGTGGTGCACCGGAGTAAGCTGATTGGCAGTAAACAAGTTCAGACGCTGGCAAAAGGCTGCAGCTGCTCCCTCTAATGTGCTAATGTGCGCGGCTGATCTGTATTACTTTGTAGATTAAGCGCTCAGTTTATTCTGACCCATCTTTTACACACAGAGTTTATGATAGGACTTCATCTCAGACTCTCCAAATAGCCAAGGAGGACGTTCTGCCCATAAATGGGTCACTTGTAGCAGATGAAGATTAGATGTAGGGTTTAATAAATGCTCACTTACTTTCTCAAGGGAGATTTCCACTAGCCCCCCCTTCTCTATGAAACAAATTAGATTTTGTTTTTATGTCATCCCTGTCCATCCTTTCAGACCTCAGCCATGTGGCCGAGCAAGAAAAGGCCACATCTTAGCACCATTTTGTCCTTATCAGATTAGTAGTCTTTAAATACATCTGTCATACGCAGGCAAAACACGGTTTACCTCCAATTGATGTCTTGTGGCATTCCCCCCATCAGGGCCTTCCTACTTATGCTGCTGGAATTCCTTTCATTTGTCAAGTTCCTTTTTTCTTTCTAATCGTCTTAGATGTGTTTAAGATGATAAGGAAAACTTATTGCTTTCTCCCTGTGAGTCATCAACTTTAAGAAATTACATTTTGTTGAGAAATATGATCCAGGCTTAGGGCGTCTTCATTCTCTTCTGAGAACAGTTTAAAGTCTTTTTTTTTTTTTTTTACCTCTTTTACTGATGAAATTGAAAGTGAAGATACAGATTTGCAGATATGACATTTTGTTACTGCTGAGCCTTGACAGAAATTGTTTTCGATTGTGAATTTTGATTTCTTCTTGAACCACCATGAGTAACTCAAAGAGGGACAATCCGACACATTAACCATCCCAAATAGATGCAGCTTCAGAGGTGCTGCTGGGACTTTTCTTCAGCTTTGGACAGAGCCAGGCTAGCTGTTCCCCCTGTTTCCAGTCATTATGCTAAGCTAAGCTAACCAGCTGCTGGCTGTTGCTTCGCGTTTTGCATTTGGACGTGAGAGTGGTATTGATCAGTAGCATATGTCAAATTCTTCCTTTACGAAAGTGACTTGTTGTGTGAAAGTTTAATATTGTGGAAAATAAAGACAATAAATCCAATCTAAGGTTACAACCACTGTACTAAATGCACTAAAACAAGACAAAAATACAGTATTTATATTCGGGCTGGTATTGCTGGTGACGCTGCAGTGTGTAGCAGACAGTAACAGTAGCAGATACTGTGAACAGGTGCATCAGCAGATCTCGTCACAGTGCAGAAACACCTTCACCCTCCACATTCAAACGCAGTATTGACAGACTGAAAGCACAAGATGCACCGATTCATTCCCACCCATCACTCCACCCTCTGCACTTGTGGCAGAGGCTTCAGCCATCAAATTAAGTAAGAGGAGTTAGACAAATGAAGTGCGTATCTACCAGAGTCAGAGTCCTTTTAAAATTCTGTCCAAGTCAGCAAGGAGACGCTGTCCAGACGAAGACAAAAATTTGTACTAAACATGCTATAACCGATGTATACTTTGTCTAATTCAGACACAGACGAAACAATGAACGTTTGCCTCATTGTGGACAAATGCTTTCCTAACTACAACCCTGGTAAAAAAAAAAAAAAAAAGAATTTTTACTGACAATGGTTTTACAAAGTGTTCCTGAGCCCATGTAATAACATCCTTCATGTGTTCACAAAGTGGTGAACCTCGCTCCATCCTCGCTTGTGAACAACTGAGCCTTTCCAGGATGCTCCTCTCATGCCCAATCATGATACTATCACCTGTTACCAATCAACCTGTTCACCTGTGGAATGATCCAAACAGGTGTTTTTTTCCCAGTCTTTTGTTGCTCCTGTCCCAACTTGTTTGAAACGTGTCGCTGCATCAAATTCAGAATAAGCAGATATTTACATAAATCAATGAAGCTGATGAAGTAAAACATTAAATATATTGTTGTTGTGCTGTTTTCAGTTGAGTTCATGTCAAAAAAGATCAGCAAATGATCACATTCTGTTTTATTCATGTTTTACACAACATCCAAACTTTTTTGGGAATTCGGGTTGTATCCAACAATCAGTGTTGGTGAAAAAATGTGATCCAGTGTTTATCTCACCAAAGAACCAGATCTTTCTGCTTATTTTTGGATCAGCATTTATTTTAATTATTGAAAACATTTTCTCAAAAATAAAACCTGTTGACTCACCACTCATAAGAAACAGCACAATACATTTTAAAACTTTCCGTCACTGTTTTTATTTTGTCTGTAGCGCCATAGCTGGACTCTGGATTCCAGATAACGCTCCTCTTGTGGTCTCTTTCTTAACCTCCTGTACTTGTAATCTGTTGTAAGAACATGTTTTTATAAGGGATTAATTTGGCAATCATGACCTCTTTTATCAGACGGTAATTTTCTGTTTTTCAAACTTTGAGAATATGTAGCCTCCAGTGAATAGAGATTAAAAGATTAATTTTGGACAATTTCTATTACTGTAAATAAACGATAGCAGACAGCGTATTTACTGCGCATCATGTTTCCCAACAAGAATTCACTTAACACATGTATCGGATTGTGAAAAGGAAATATTTTGAGTATATTGCTGGAGTGTTTATTAAGCATTAAAAGCTGTTGCACTGAAGATTATGTATTTCAGTCCTTTGGGGAAGCAGTTGCAGTATTAATGTTTTTTCCGGCCTGTAAAGTGTCACTGAGTGTTTATTCTCTTTGTCGCTGCAGAAACTCCTTCCACGAGTCCCTGAAACAGATCGGCTCAGCCCAGCACCAGGGCAATGCAGTCGGTATGGGATCTTATGAGACCATTCAGCACTTCAACGACATCAAGGAGCACCTGCACACGGTCAAAAGGGACGTGGAGCACCTGGTCCAGCGTAATGTTCAGGTATTGATCAGAGACTGGGATCTCATTTTGAGCAGTTTAAAAACCAGATTCAGCTGCCTGAACTCTCTCTTCTGGCCGTTTTCATGCACAGAATCCTGCTGAGAAGGTTATGAAGTGCCCCGAGGTGCCTCCCATGCCTTCCTGCTTATCCACTGTTCATTTTGTGATCTTCATCGTCATCCAATCAGTCCTGTTCTTCTGCTACGTCATGTACAAGTAAGACGTCGTCGTTTTTAGTCAGCAATGCGTCTGTATGCCTCTGGATTTAAACTAGTCTTAATGCTTTGTGTCTGTCCCCTTTTTTCTCTCACAGGAGTCATCAAGAAGCAGCAGCAAAGAAGTTCTTTTGATGAAATTAATTTTCGAAATGAGAGTTTGTAAATGAGGGAATGTCCATTTTGATTTTGTTTTTGTCAGATTGTAAGTTATTGTACTTGAAAATTTTGTTTGTGTTAAAGTTTGTTTTAATTCAGATGCACAATTTTAATTTGATCAGGAAATCGTTGTGTGTGAATGCTAGTGTGAGACTTTTCAACATGATGTAACATGTTCTTTACAGTATTTTTGGTTGGTCAGATCCTTCGATTTTATTTTCAAAAGTTGAAATTTGCCACTGTCCCATGCCATAAAGCTGAACTGACAACGAACAGAAAAAAAAACCCTGTGTTTTGAAATGTACAATTTTTGTATGAAATAATGCTGAACTGTTGGTGACGAGCTCAGAGCAGATGTCTGCTTCCGTTTATCTGTTTCGATTGAGTCAAACATGTCAGAATCTGACAAATCCTGAACAATTTACATAAACAGACCACACAAATGGCTCAGTGGTGTTTTTTATCATGCAAGATTTACTCAACACAAGACACACCTGCATGGAGTCATATGTCTTCTGTTCATCTCTAATGATTACAGTTTATTCCAATAACACCCCCTGCTTAACACTTATAAGCAGTATACACCTAATTAATAGTATAACACTGTGTGGTGGTGAGCAAATATAGGGACATTTATAAGCTCATATTATTTTACTACATATTTTAAGTGTTTATTTCTGTGTTTTGTCATTTCTCCTCCTATGAAGCAGCCATAACTGCTGTATAAACAGCTGGCATAAACACACTATAACATAGCTGTACATAGCCTACATCCTACAGGTGTGTTAAAAAGAATTAACTGTTTATACAAGGAGTGGAAGCTGTTGACAAATACATTTAGAAACACTTAAATTATCCTTAAATATGCATAAAGCAATATGGTGTGGTTTTATACTGTATTATAAACCACTCTAAGCAAGAGTCAGCTGTGCTAACAGCTATGTGAGGCTGTACTTGAGCTAAATGCTAACCTGCCAATGTTTAGCAGGTAAAATGTTTACCATATTCACTATCTTAGTTTATCTTAAAGTTAGCATGCTAAATAGCAGTAGACACAAAATGCAGCTGTGGCTGGTGGGAATGTTATGAGTTTTGACAGTCAGAAATTGAAGTATCGGACTCATTCAATTTCGATCACCAAACTTACTTGTATTAAAGTTCATGTAAATCCATCAATGTTCCAAATAGGTGGATCATTCCACAACTCTCCCAGTCTTTTGTTGCTCCTGTCCCAAATTGTTTGAAATGTGTTGCTGCAACAAATTTAGAATAAGCAAATATTTACAAAAATCTATTTCAATTGAATATATGTCAAAAAGGATCAGCAAATTATCACATTCTGCTTCATGTCCGTTTTACAGAGCTTTTGGAATCTGGATCGTAGTCTGGGTTCACATTAGTTAAGTAAGTTTGAAATGGTCTTAAGCTTTATTCAGAACACGCTGATCAAAGATGAGTGTCTAAGCTCTCACTACTGTTCTAATGGCATCATTTCAGTCCCCTTCAGGTCAGCTCTAAGCAGAGAAAGACTGCTCTCACAGGGTATATTCGCTAAAACAGTGAGAGAAAGGCCCAACAGGCTAATTTGATGCACATCATGGTATTGTTTGAAACATGTTGCATCAAATTCAGAATAATCAACTATTTACAAAAGCAATTAAGTTGATGAGGTGAGACATTAAATGACTGTTTTCAGTTGAGTGTATGTCAAAAACGAAGACGAGCATGCATTTACATGTAACATAACTACAGATACTGCAAGACATACTTGGCTGCTGCAGATGAGCATGAGAAAAATATGGGGGTAATCTACAAGTCCTCCACCAAGCTTGCAGATAGTGATCTAGTGATAGGGTGAAATGAAATGGGAGCCGCCTCCTCCCCAACTCTCATCCTCCTGTCAATCATGGTCCCTATAGACAATAGCACGGCATGAACGATGGCTCCACTGGGGGATAAACAAGACTGTAATCCCGCTCCTCTCTCTCTCTACTCTGCTTGGTCTCAGCTGTATAAGCTGCACACGGGCCAGCCCGTACTTAACTAATATGATTAAGACCCAGTGGGCGGACGCAGCATATGTGTGGTCCCAAACTGAGGACACCCGTCTCCAAAACCATTTTTATGATGAGTTCTACTTTGTTCTTCCAAAGAATGCATCCAAGTGTCAAAATTAATAAAGAGGAACATCTACAAAGGTCTGCATGATTTAAAAATAGAGAGAAAACAGGCCATCTGCCTCTTAGCATAGTGGAGCAGGGAGGATTAAATCCAGATTATGGCCGAGGCAAAATGTTGTGTGTGTGCGTGTGTGAGTGTGTGTGTATGTCTGTTGCTTGTCGTCAGTGTGTCCTTGGCTCCATAGTCAAGCAGCAGGTTAGCTAGAGAGCTACCACTGGATTTGACAGCTATAGGAAGGCGAACCGGAGGGCACCATAGCGGGAGCAGCATCCTTTTCAGCAACAAAAACATTCTCGTCCTCGCAGAGTAAACAGTCACACAACTCAGGATGGCTTTCTTGATCAAGAGCATGATTGGGAACCCCCTGTCAGGGATGGGTCTTGGTGGCGGAGGTGACAAAGAAGAGGAGGCCACCCCCTCAGATCCAGCCAAAGCAGCAGGGATGACACGGGAGGAGTATGAAGAGTACCAAAAACAGTTGGTGGAGGAGAAGTAAGTAGCAACACAGACAGTTCCCCGCTTTGAATTGATGCCATTGGCCCACTGAGAAACAGTATGGCTGCAGAATGTGCAAACTGACCTTGACAAGCCTTTTTCCACTGCATCACAACCCTTCAGTCTTTACTTTCTCCCCTCTTTTGCACAACACTTAACTGTATTTTTTAAACCTAACTACATGTAAACACTCATGCAGTCATAATTTTCACGATGTTACAATGAACTAGCTGTGTTTTGGAGAGATGCATCTGTTGCTGAAGGTCACAGCAGACGTTCCACCATTATTGATCATTTTTTTCCGGAATTTTCTACATAATAACTCACTGAGACTAAAGGTCCTGCTGGACATGGATCAATAATCTCCCATAATCTGTCATCTGTTTCTGCATGAAGAGCATTTACGTGCAACATTTTGAGAGACTTCTTCTGAGCACAGCTGAGTAGTTTTATTCAGAGCTCGAAAACATGCATTTAAGGGCAGTAAATGTTGAAACATTTTAGATGAAACACTAAAAATAAGGAAGACGTGAGGTGGTGCAGTCCTGCGATATTATTTCTACATCATTTGGATCACCCTTTTAGATAGCTGTTGTAACAGATTCCACATCGAAGGACAGTTTTCTATAATAGAGCCACAACTGTTTTTCTAAAGCATTTTATTGTCCTCCTTCTTTTATTTTCTCTGGATTATCTATTGAATTAGTTTATGATAGACTTTTAAACCTCTCCAGTAACACAAGCAGCAGCTAGCTTGGTCTTGTCCACCACAACGTTGCTGTTTACAAATGCATTCATGTCATTTTGTCTTGTATTAATTTTCAGTTCCTGCATTTACATAATAAAATATACACATACCAACACTTTGATTTATCCATTTCAAATTCCATTTTGAAGAAATTATGGAAATATTAAATGTTTTCTTTGAAAATTTGAAAAAAACGGAATTGGGATTTTTGTGATACAGAGTAGATTTTGCAGCATCAAGCAGATCCAGTCAGCCTGTGTTACATAACCAGATTAATCCAGCCTCTCCACTCTACGTTTTGGGAAATGAGTTTCTTTTAAAAAGATGACATAAAATGCCAACATCCTCCATAATGGCAGATGTCTAGTAACATTCAGAACCACAGCGACAAATCCTGATGCACACAAACGCTTGATGGGAATTAAAAGGACAGAACATGAAAGACTTTATAAATCATAGATATATCTGCATAATCTGTCCAGCCAGAGCAAGCAGAAATGTACAGTTCACTGATGGTTGGTTAGACACCTCACTGTGTTGTTGTTTCACTAGAGTTTAAGTTGCAGCGTCTTGGCTTGATTGCAAATCTGCTTGACTCAGTCTGGCCTAATAATCCCATTTTTAATTGGCTGAGGGAAAGTATGCGAGTCTCGCCTTGAAAATCTAGAAATACGCAGGGTCTCACAAAGTGCAGGCTACTGGAAGATCACAGAGACTTGGACTAAATAGGCTTTGATAAGAAAAGATAAGATAAGATAAGATAAGATAAGACAAGACAAGACAAGATAAGATAAGATAAGATAAGATAAGATAAGATAAGAAAAGATAAGATAAAACTTCCTATGCCAGGGAAATTTACTTGTTACAGACAGCAAGAAAAAAGGAGAGGTAGAAAAGCAACAAAAAGACAATAAAAAGGATAAATCAACTATATATATGTACATAATATACAAAAAGAGTATAAAAATAATATTGCCTTGTGAAGGATGGCTCAGTTTCACAATAGAAAGTTTGGAATTACACATGAGTGTAGTAGTATATTAATAATAAAATACAGTGTTTTTGCACTATTGCACAGTATAAAATATATAACACACTAAAAGATAAGCAATATCGCACAAGATAATTGCACAGATGTAATGGATAAGATAAAAAGTTCACTTATAAAAGAAATGTTGATTTATTATTTTCTTATGGTTTCAGATGTTACTGACACTCATGTCACAGCAAAATCTGATTTAATATGTAATTTAGAATGAATGTAAAGGACGTGAACTAGTGCTGGAGTCAATGACAGTAACATTATTACATTACCAAGGCTAATGAATTTAAGGATTTCAGCCTATGAAATATTTCTAAAACGACAAATGACCCTATTTAAATAATAATAATATTAAACTACATATACAAATGTAACTCATGCATAAAAGTAGCATGTACTTTTAAAATAGATTTTATGGAAAGGTAAGGTTAGTCCAACTTGAATGAAGTATGTCTATTGTAACAAAACTTTATTTTCTAAATAAAATTGATCTTAATCGACACCTCATTGGCTATATTCAGTCTTATTAAACAACATGATTTCCTGCTTTAATGATTTCCAGGTGAACTGGAGGATTTTGTGTCCCTCTGTTGTTTATGTGACTGTGCTGATGTGTATGTATGTATTGGACTGTGCTGGATTAAGATGCAGTGAAAGCAAAACAAAGTGGGGGGGGGGGGGTATTTGTCAGGAAAATCAAAGTGCAGAAATCTATTATGCTGCTCATGAGCCGTTGAGACCAATGACCAATGACAAACAACAGCTCCAACACAAACACGAGGTCATACAACTGCACCTTGCTGCTATTTCCTTGCAGCTTTTACCTTTGTATTTTCCAGTAAAGAGATTAGAATAAATAATATTTTTTCTTTAACAACCTGGGATGTTCTAGAGACCAACAGTACACATTACTGTGCCAGTAATGCTTTTTATTTCTATTTCAGGATGGAGAGAGATGCAGATTTCTTACACAAGAAGGCAGAGAGGGCAACACTCAGGGTGTGCCTCAGAGAAAAATACAGGCTGCCAAAGGTAAAGAGGTTTGATCCCGACAGTTTCAATACTATACGTTAATAAACACAGAGGCATTATAATTCAATCTAATTATTTATAGTCAAGGTAACACTTCAACCCCACTATTTAACACATGTAAGCATTATGTTAATATTTAACAAGTTAAATTACATTACAAACACTTATATCTCCATTGAATTTCTATACACCTACTTATAAATGCTAAATGTGGGGTGTTAAAGTGTCTTTTCATTACATCATATACTCCTTGTGTCACTCTTTTAATAAGAGCTGGTAATTCTAATAGACGGTCCCTATTAAATGGCTTTCAAAGTGTCCTGAGTGTGCAGGTAGAGCAACAAATGGCTGCTTCATGGTTCAGGTTATCTTTATCTAACAGCAGCACTTGGCAGCTGCAGCTTGGATGACAGGAGGTGGAAATCATGCCAGTAGATTAGCGAGAAAGACGTTCGACCCACGTCCTGGAGACGTTAACCTACAGTGTGTGTCCCATATTGCACCTTGAGTCTTACAAAGCCAAATGCCGCTGAGCAGGTGTCCCAGGCTCATTAGGGAGCACCGGGCAGTGAGAACAGGCTTTGAGAGAGAACAACATCTACTTTAGTGGATGTAAAGCGAGCGACTGCGCCATTCTAAAGGACTGTTAAAGAAAAATAAGCTGTAATGGAGGGAGCACAAAAGGTACGTTGGGATTTCATTGAAGCAGTTTAAAAAAAAACACTAGGAGACTGTCTTCTAATCCTAAAATGACTCTAAAGCTGGAAACTTGTGATGGACTTTGTGCTTTTATGGCAAAAGCGCAAAATCAGTTTCTAATACAGCTTTTCTAATAACATTATTTTTATTCATCTGAATGCAGTGATGACCTTGGCTGCTGGAGGTGTCTCTAATAGTCTCACGCAACAGACACCCTTTTGTTCAGTTTCTGCTTGAAACAATGGCAGTATTTCTTTTCACTGTTATCTTTGACACTTGTCTTTTAAATTGAACCCAGACATACACAGTATGACAAGGACAATGGTAGGAGGCTATACACATAAATGTAATTATTTTCCATAAATGATGTTTACATTGCATGCCAGCTTGAAAAAGACACGACAATGAAATGATATGTCTTTATTAGCACTGAAACATGCATTTTAAATGCATTTCCAGCAACAATAAGGCCCCTAAAGGGATCCTGTTCTGCTGATTCTTTTCTTTTAATTGGCAGGAGGTTTATAACACGCAGACATGCGATCATGTGTGAGTTAGAAGAAATGTCTACATTTTTTAATGGTATCAGTATGAGTAAAAACAGGACGTTGCTGCTGTTAGTCTAATGGAATTAGAGTCTCGTGCAAGGTTATAGAAGATATCTTTAGACTATCGCTGGGATTCAAACAGGAAAGGCTAAAGCAGGGCTGAGATAATCCCACAGATTGACGTTTAAAGTAGTCACAGTAGAACCTATTGCACGACTATTCCAGATATTAAGTGATTAGATTGACTTTGTCGGCAAGGCTTTGAATTGAGCATTTATAAATATGTGAAATGGCACATGAAGTGAGGAGGCACAGACAGTGAAGACAAACTCAATCTGCTTTACAGAAACGTAGAAAACGCAAGACAGCAGAATATCCTCGAGCGCCGCTACTTGACTGTGGATTAAGACAAATCCGAGACTTCATCTATTTGTTTGCTTCCTAGTTTAGATGATTGTCTCCTCAGACTTTGATCTCAAACCCAGATCAATGCACTGTATTTTAAAGCTTTCAATGTGTTACATTAGAAATAAGGTTAAATCAAAGGAGGATAATGTAGTTAATCAAAAAGCAGTCAACAAAATTAGGTTTATGTATAGTCCAGTTTAGTGGGATGTCCTCTGATAAACCGGTTGATACATGTAATGTTGGCCAGATCTGCATGCACCAGTAGGAAGATAAAATGTATGTAGTGAAAATCAGTCAGGGAGACAGTATGTAAATCCTGCAAAAAGCCTTTAAGTCAGCCTGTAGGTTGTTTATTTTTGCAAGTGATAATTCAAGACTTCCTCATCCTCTGTATCAATAATGTCACTGAATGTAAAGTCGTCTGCTGTCAGATGTGTGTTTCTGCGTTCTCACCGTGCTTTCTGTCACGATGTTGTCGTCCGCAGAGCGAGCAGGATGAGAACATGATTGAGATGGCCGGGGACGACGTGGACGTTCCCGAGGAGCTGCTCAAGATGGTGGACGAGGACGCCACGGAGGAGGAGGGCAAGGACTCCATCATGGGCCAGTTCCAAAACTTGCAGAACATGGACATGGACCAGCTGAAGGAGAAGGCCTCGGCCACCGTCACCGAGCTGAAGAGCAAAGCAGAGGAGAAGTGCTCCGTCATGTGAAAGGCCAGAGGGGTCGTCTGCGCTTGAGTAATGCAGAGGAAGAGGAAGGAGACCACAACACTTTCTGGGAATCTGCAGAGCGAGCAGTGTTAATAAGTCTGTAGCATTCTGTACACTGCAAGCTACTGCAAAGAATCCACCTTTATTATAAACACTAAAAAGAGAAATCATATTTCTGCCACACCGAGGTGTTTTATTATCACTGCCACCAGTCTGCATATACTGAAGGATTTCCCTGTTAGCTTGTTACTGAATGGGTCATAATTTACTTATAATTGCAATAAACTAAAAATACTTTCAACTAAAAACAGGGTGCCCAATCCCTTTCCCACCTGATCATTTTCTTTAGATTAACTATGTAGAAAAGTGGTTTTTCCCAGCCAAGTATTGCTTTTGACAGCCACAGGCCACAGTACATTTCAAAGCCATGATTCCTTTTGATATAATGTTCACTTTCTTCTCTGTTCGTTGTAAAATGAGACAGTTAAGTCTCTAAAAGTGTGATTTTCAGTCAAATATATAACAATACACCAAGACTTGCTTATAAAAAAAAAAGCGTATTTAAGTTAAAAATTCAATCCTGTCTGAGTGTTTCAACTTTCCTTTTGGTTTGCTGGTTATTCTAGATTTTTTTTTGTATGTGTTGTTTGAATTAATTATGAGATTTAGATTCTTTTTTCTCATCAGTCTTGACATGTTAATTTACTCAGAATTTGTCCATGTACACATCTTAATCATAACAAAACGGTTGAGCCTGGAACATTTGCAGAGACATTTGCAGATTTGCACAAATCATAACTTTAAAATACTGAATGATTTATTCCATACATATAAAAACAATGTACATAACTGCTGATGAAATATATGGAGGCACTTCAAACTGAGAAAACAAATGTATTGTTCAAATAAAGATGTATATTGAATATATGAATATGTCTGTGTTTGCGAAGCTGGGTGCTAGAACACTGATAAATAAGTCATTAATAAGTCAGTCATATGCAGCTTTACCACAACTACAAACTTCATGTCTTTTCTAAGATCCATATCTAAGTGAATTATAATTCATTTAAACAATCAAGGATCCTGATTTTGGAAAAAGACGTCTTGTTTGATTATCAAATACATCTCATTTCATGGTTCGAATCCTCAGTGGCTTTTAAAATGGTCAGATATTCTGTTCTGCAACCATTGAACATTTAAGATCAACTACAATTAATCCCATCAACCTGAATCAGGGCTAATACAGTGAATAAAGCAAAAAGGTCTTAATTTAATTGGGCATTATCCAAACACTTGTTAGGGGTGATTAGGCAGAACAGGGGGAGGAAGGAATCCTCAACATTTAGAGTTTCACATGAACCCAATTTTAAACGGCTGTGGATTTATAAAGACTGGAGATTACCATCTAATAGGATCAGCAGAGCCAAGGTTGTCAGCCTGTGCCCCCGCTCTCTCTCTCTTTATCTCTCTTTATCTCTCTCTCTCCAGATACAACAGGACAAATTGAAGTCTTGCAGTACCAGATATTTCATTCTTCTTTTTGTTGGAAAAGGAAGTTGAGCTAACAGCTAACAACACACCTGTCATAAAGAAAGACAGAAACAGAAAATCTCAGCCACTCACCAAAGGCCATTCAATGCAATTTCAAGACGCCTGCATGTATGAAATGTAAATTAAAGGGTTTGATTTTAAAATGTAGGCCTTCAGTATATTCACAGTCAGCTGTAACAGGTTGTAAATGAAAGTGAGAACTATTAGCGAGCAGAGAAGTTGAGAGAGTTAAAAAAAAAAAACAGCTGAAATAGTCCACTTAAAATAAAAATTAACTAACTGGTTGAAATAATTAGCTAAAAGTTATGGACAAACTGTTGAAATAGTTAAGTAACAGACAAACAGGTAGTTAGCCCAAATAATTCAATAAACAGTTGAAATAAGCCTAGCTAGCTAAAAGTATTTCAATATACGGTTGAGTTAGCTAAAAGTAATGGACAAACGGCTGAAAAGTTTGCTAAAATAATGGACAAATGGTTGAAATACTTAGCTAAAAGTCACGGACAAACACTTAGCATAGTTGGCTTGAAGTAATGGACAAATGGTTGAAATAGCTAGCTAAACCTAATGGACAAACCGTTAAAATCGTAGTTAAAAGTCATGGACAAACAGTTTAGCTAAAAGTAATCTGTTATCTGAAAGTAATGGACAAATAGTTACATAGTTTGCTTGAAGTAATGGACAAATGGTTGAAATAGTTAGCTAAAACCAATGGACAAATGGTTGAAATATTAGCTATAGTCATTTAGCTAAGTATTTCAACCTGCTGTGGCTGTATGTGTGTTTTGGGGTGTATGGTTTGGTTTTGGCCACATAGTGTAAAGTATCTTTAAAACATTTTGGGAAATAAACTTATTTGAGTTAAATGAGGAGATTAATAACACTCTTATCCGGTATCTGTATGGTAAATATTAAGCCAGTGCTAGCGAGTGCTAGCTTAGCTTCGCACAGAGGCCAGGCTACCTCTTTCCCTCAGTTTCCCGTCTTTATACTAAGCTAAGCTCACCGGCTGCTAGCTGTAGCTTCACATTAACCGCATGTATAAGAATGGCATCAATTAAACTCGTGGCAAGGCAATAAGCATAGTTTCAGTGTTTAACTAATCCTTTAATGCTTAAATCTCTCATTTAGATTTAGATGATCATAGCGGACAAAAGTGGTCAGTGCTATGACCCATCTCAGATTTGGAAAAGTTGTTTGGATCGAAGAACAAAAACAATTAAGTTTGAGTTGATGTCATTTTATCACACATACTTTTTAAAAAGCTTAAGAAACCTACAAGATATTTCCTATGTCGCCTCATTATTGGTATTGTGGTATTGTAAACACTGGAGGTTATTATATTGATGCAGAGGCTTCTTTCAGCATGTGTGCATGTGACTTTCAAGGCTAACTGCCATCTGCGTATCGAGCGAATGAGAAAGAAACAGAGTGCTCAGCTTTTTCCACAGGTCAAAACATTGCTGACATATTGACAATAAAACTGAATCAGTTCAAATTCAATTCAACTTTTCAATATATCTCAGTAACTTATTATTATGTCCTGTAGGCTATGTGTGCCATAACATCTGCAGAGCTCTTCCAGTGCAAACACAAGCAAACTTGCAGCACCTTTAAAAATGTGTCGCTGTTTAAATGCAGTTTTGCATGCGCCTGCCTAACAACTTTTTGGTGCTAATTAAAACAGTGCTCAGTTCACATCTCTCTCCCTCTGAGCCCCCCTCCGCTCTCAGGCAAACAAAGGATAAGGTCACCTTCTGTAATTAGGAAAAGCTAAATAGTTTTAGGGGTTTTAACTCTTTTGAGTAAAATAATGTAATCCCCTTAAGGAGGATTACCACACTGCTGTCAATCTTTGTTTGCTGTTAAGTGGTTATAGCCCAAATTTGTTATTGTTTGGGCTTTGTCACCCTCTTTGACTCAACACCTATAGGAAGCTGCTTAAAGAAACTCCTCATACTTAAAGTCTGATTTATGACTCATTAGATTTAATCAATTTCTAATGAGACTAAATTAGGCTATTTAACTGTCAACATATGTCAGGAGGTGCATGTTTTTCCCTTTAGATCAATAAAACAAATCATTTTTCAACTAAATTAAACGTTTATTCGTTTTGGCAACAATATCTTGACGCTTTGATTAAATATTAAGCTGTCATCTTGCAATCCGTGTCCTGACCAGAAATCTTGTAATTATGATTTTGTTGTACCTTAATCTGTGGGCCTAATCTGCCTCTTTTTTTCACAGACTGACATGAACATGACATCTGGAGGAGTGGAAAGATGGTTTTAAGATTTATGTAAGTCGGTTTAGAGCCAGCACTGACTGATGCACTTGAGATGGGGAGGAGTTAGGGAGGGTGCGGCTGGTGCCTGCATGGGCGCACAGTTACCCCTAAATCCAGGGCCAAATCCAACAGGACGTCCCCTCTCTGACGTGCAGCGGGGGTGCAGCATGAGCAGGGGGTCTTACAGCAGGCACTACTTTAAAAGCCCCCTCTGAAGATGCTCCATATCCACTGAGCAAGACGGTGTTACTGGTGCGTAAATCCCGTGCGCAAGTTTTCAAGAAGCCCTCGGTTCTGATTTGTAACTTCCAACTTTACCAAACACAAGAGCAGCGATTGATCCGAAAAGAAAGCTGGAGTGTGTCTAGTTTTTGACCTTGTTTTTTTTTCTTTTTTTCTTTTTTGTACTTCTCCGACAAATGTGGCTTCTTGGATCAGCTTCCCAAATGATGATGATGGATGAGCGCCTGTCTCCCTCCGCACGCTTGGTCCAGAGCCCGGGGGACAACCCGTCCACCATCCACAGCATAGAGGCGATACTGGGATTCAAAGAGGACACCATCTTCCACAAGTCAGCCTCCTTCAGCATGACAGAAAAGGTCCTGATTAAAGATGCTGAGCGGAATGTAATTGTGACCCCAATGAAGAAAAGTCACTCCTCAGAAAGTTTTGACAGTAAGTGACCCAGTTTTCACCAAACCCCAGTATCAAAACAGTCAAGAAAAATGTATACTTTACAGTGTTGAAAACCGTTAGATAACTTCTTACCTCTTTCTCAAGAAAACTAAACAGTATTCTTACTATTTGTTCGATTAATTAGAGGCCGACGTGTAATTTTTTGCTAGTGCGTAAAGTCTCTTAACTTTCGGCAGATTTTACAGACTGTCGCCTAAAACAACCACAAAAAATGAACGAATAAAAAAACTCAAAACACATTAATAAGCCAAAGTACTTAAAACTGTCCAAATTTGACTGTAGCATATTTCAACTTGGCCAAAGCTTGACTTTTTCCCCCTCACACTGTCCCTCCTCCGCAGGTGTGTGTTGCGCCAGCAGCGCCGCTGAAGCCTCGGTCTGCCCGGACTCACCGGACAGAGACGGCAAACTGTCCGACGATGAGAACCCCAAGAAGAAGCACCGCCGGAACAGGACAACATTCACCACCTTCCAGCTTCACGAACTGGAGAGAGCCTTCGAAAAGTCCCACTACCCGGACGTGTACAGCAGGGAGGAGCTGGCGCTGAAGGTCAACCTGCCGGAGGTCCGAGTGCAGGTGAGTCCGCAGAAACGTGACCGCTCTCATCGCCTTTTTTCCCCTCATTGTGCACGTGTTTGTTCGGGCGGTAGGACTGCAGGCATTAATGACTGCTGCATACAAATAATGGCTTCAATTTTGTGACCATATGCATTATTTCCTAACATCAACACTAAAAAAACATCTGTAATATTTGCATTTAATACAACAGAATGAAAAACAAAAAATGTCACCCATAGGTGTACATTAAAAGTTTAGTTTACATCAAATTAAAAAATAACTACAGATTTAGAGAAGCTGTTTTCATATTAGTAACATATTTGCTTCAAATCTTTTTGTAGGGATATTTAATTTAAAATCAAGATTGTTCTCCCTTGTAGCCTGTTATTCACACATTCTAACTTCTGTCCACGGCCAAATAAGGTTTTTTTGGCACAGTGAAGACAAATTTTATGTTTGCTGCTGCAGAACAAAACGCTGTTTTATTTATCTGGCTTAAATATCAAAGAGGCAAATTCATTCACAAATGTTTTGGATATATTTCATATAGCAATGTAAAGTGCATTATTTAATAGCTCACCTCATATCTATCATACTCTCGTCCTCCGCATTTCTAAATATTTAAATACTTTCACGCATTTTGCATTGACAGATTAAAGATTGTAGTTTTTGTGTTTTTTTCTTAATTCTCTTCCACTGAGAAAGTGTTTTTTCCTTTCTCCTCCTGTCTATTATCTGTCGACTGGTGGTGAGCTCCTGTTGTCTTTGCAGGGATGGATAAATAAAGTTGTACTGAGTTGAACTGAAAATAAAAAACCTATTTTTTCCAGGTGTGGTTCCAAAACCGGCGGGCCAAGTGGCGTCGACAGGAGAAGCTGGAGGTGAGTTCCATCAAGCTCCAGGACACTTCCTCCTCCTCCTTGCTCTCCTTCAGCCGCTCTCCCACCAGCTCCCTGGGCTCCAGTCTGCAGCTTGACCCCTGGCTCTCCACCCCGATCACCACCTCCACCTCCCTGCAGTCCCTCCCTGGCTTCATCACGGGCTCGCAGGGCCTCCCGGGTACTTACACCCCTTCTCCTCCCCCTTCCATGCCCTCTTCCTTGCCGGCGTCCTTCCTTAACTCCCCGGCCCTGGGACACAGCCCTCACTTGCCCCACATGGGCTCTATGTGCCCCCCGCCCCCGGTGTACCAGTGCTCAGCTGACCCAAGGAACTCCAGTATTGCCTCACTGAGGATGAAGGCCAAGGAACATATTCAGTCTATTGGGAAGACCTGGTGATGCAGAGTGGAGGTTTAAAACGGACACGAGAACCCAGAACACACCAAGCTGCATCTTTTTAAAGACAGACTTCATCCTCACGCTGATGGGATTTTTATTTTGTTTGGTTTTGAAGAGTGAAATCCACAGTCCTGGATCAGGGGCATCCTCGTCACTTAAAAGGGTAATACTTTAAGTAGTATATAAAAAAATGATTGATAAATGGTACAATGAAGTTGTAAGTAGATATAAGTGTTTATTAAAGCATTTATCAATAACTTTAGCTCCTCCTGTGGCCACCCATAAGTGGAGGCTGCGGTATAAACATAATGAATGACAACACCGTAAAGAAAAACTGCAATGATGTAAAATATGTCTTCATAGGAGAAGCTGTTGACAAATACTTAATTTTACATGAATAAAGTTTGACGAATGTCCTTATTGCTGCTTACAACTACACACAAATGTCTTATAAGCCATTTATCAATGTTTGTATACTGCTTCGAAATGCTAAACAAAGGGATTTGAAGAACTACAAGGAAATCTGTGACACTAACTGTGAAATTCCTGTAAAATATGAAACTAATGAACACTGATGATCTGATGGTTTTCTTCTCCTTTATCTTCTCTGCCAGCTGTGTTTACTGTAAAGCTTTTTCATTCATTCAGCCCATCCTTATTCACTGTTCTGTTGCCACTATGCCAGAGTCCATAAGCACCCATCAGTATTTATTCTACTTTTGTGAACTCCTTATTTTGATTCATTCACCCGCATTCTGGTATTTGATCTTCATCATGAAAGATTTAATGAATGCAATTTTTTTCTGTATACAATAAACTTTATATGTAAAATCCATGAACAAGATAGTGGCTGATCACCTTTCCTCTAACAATTAGTCTCATATGAGACATTTGTCTGAAATATATACAGAATAAAAAAAAATGTGTGTGTCCATCAGGAGTGACTGCAACGCAAAAGGAAATATGTAGCAGAAAAGCATCCATATGACGTGATATTAACAGATCAACTACGCAGTTATGTACAAATTATTTAAAGCATCATTAATCATGTTGCAGAGTGGAGGTGCATGAGGGCTCAGCCACACTGAGACATATATTGAATACAGCACCCCTTAGTGGTGGAATCCACTAACAAAAAAAAAAAAAAAAAAAAAGCAGTAAAACTTGCATGTAACACTAAATGCAAAGCTAGTGATGAAGGCAGCCGGCTGTGTTTTTTTTAAGAATAATTCTGGTATTATGGGGTGAATTTGCAAACGCTGTCTAAAATAGGGTAGTTTATGGGATCTAACATCATACTAAAAATGCAATTTTGGATTAAAAGAAATATTTAATCACTTTACGGTATCAAGTTTCATCCCACCTGAACATCTAATCACTTCATTTAAAGATGCATTAATAAGAACAGAGATTGTTATTAAGAGGCATCTTAAACTCCTGGGCTTCCTCCCTCTGTTTCACAGAATGAGTTTGTCAACCCACTTATTTCCTCCTCATTAGCTCCTGTAAACTTTATCCCATTCGCTCCTGGGATTAGACTCATAATGATGGGGTGAAACTGGCTTGTACCTCTATTGTTCGCCAATCATCCATGACAAATGAGGGAAGAGGACAGAAGAGAAAACTTCCCTTTGGCTTTCAAGGAAAATGATGTGTGTAACCAAATTGTTTCAATTAGCATTTCTTCTTGTCTGCAACCCATGAAGGCTAATAATAGTCCCCATCACTATCTGTCCTATGCTGTGCTAAACAGATGCTGCGGTGTATTTGTACTTATTTTGTCAGATGGGAAAAAGCAGCATCAAAACTCATTAAACTGACCACAAACTGCTTTTGGTGATCGGCTGTCATCAGTAATTATGATCATCTCAAGTCTCAATGCTTCATCTAACAGGTAAGGTACTCAAAAAGTAACAGAAACTACAGATGCTCTCAAAGTGGAACATGTGCGCCATCTGGTGGCACAAAGTTTGTGAGCATTGCAGTACATATTTTCGAAGAAAAACAGCGAGTGGGTTATAAAAGCAATAAAAGACCTCTTGTGGTGTGCAAAGCACGATGAGACATCCACAATGCAGTTATCACAACGTTAAATTTATTCAGCATTCTCATCTTATAACCATGTCCTGTCAGTCTGTAATCAAACCGCTGCATGATATGCAAATTGGAAATAGCTGATAAAATAAACTTGTTGGGCTTCCAGCGTGTTGCTACAGCAGAAAAACAAATATACAGTGTGAATGTGTGATTACAGGGCACATGTTTGGTAGATTAAGAAACAGAATTCGTCTTTCGTTCAGGTGGAGTCGTGTTCTTGCAGTTTCAAAGCCAGAAGAAGCAGGTCTGACATCTATAATGCAGTGATGAAATGGAGAAACACATGTAACCATAACATCTTATTTCCAAAATGTTCAAAACTGATAAGTTAAAGTAGAAAGTGCAACCTGCAAACTGACCTCTCTGAGATATTTGTCTCTGTCCTCTTCTCTCCAGCCGCTGCGCAGGCTGAGCAGGCTGTCTGCAGTTTGTGGCATCATCTGTTTCTGGTTCGTTTGCTGCATCGGAGCCTCCATCAGACGCTCGTACTGGTCCAGCTTCGTGGCCCCAGCTGTTTCTGAGGGTGTGAGGTAGTCACTCCTCCTCCCCTGCAGTTCAGGCAAGTTCTCGATGCTCTTCTTACCCATCAAATGACCTGGGAAATTGGATATAATGGGATGCATAAACTGTTCTGGAATAAATCTGAGGTTAAACAGCACTTTGATAGGCAATAATCTGTTTATCAATCTGTAAATAAAATCCATACTTTCACTACAATGCAAGCCTGGATGGTTTGAAAACAATCTAATGTAATTTATTCAGTATAAAATACTTTTTTTTTTTTTTATCTAAAAGAGGTATGTTTCTTGAATTTATCTTAATTCACTGGAATCTAATTATTTGTCTTCCATGAGCCTCTCCATCAGAAGATAAGAAAACAATCACAAGTAATATAACACTGATAAGACAGGTCACTGCAATACTTTATTACAAATGAACATTGGTTTAGTAGAGAGTAAAAATGTGTTAAAAACAGCTAAATAAAGCTATGAACCATGCAGCTATGATTAAGAGGAGTTCTAAAGCTGCTTGATATAATTCTACATTTTCTTACAAAAATCTTCAAGATATTGTGATTGGCTCTAAATACTAAAGCCAAATATGGTGCATGTTTACCAAATGAATAAAGCAAATACAATATTCAAACTGATAGTGTGAAGTTTCTCTTACCTACTGCCCAGTGGTTGCCGCGTGGATACATTTTGCCAGCAGCTGCTGCAGGACCCTCTGAGCAGTGCAACATGCAAGGGATCGAAGCCAGAATGAGAAAAACTGGCCACACTGGTCTGCAAGTCCATGAGCAGCACATGCACACTCCGCCCATGTTATCGGGGGAACTGGAAGATCTAAACAGCGCTGTATTAATCCTTAGTTGCAGTTAATCAGCTTGATCTAACTTTAGAAAATCTCAACCATAGTCGGGTTTATTATTATTATTATTATTATTGCTGTGAACTGATGTCGCGGAGGGCGGAGAAGGCGCTCCAGCTGCAGACTTGCTGAAGTTCCACTCCCGAAGCCTTTGATAGAAGCGACTAATGATGGAAGTTAAATGCCCCTCCTGATGCAGCTGTGCGTCAGCGGCTGTTTTCAAAGTAGCGCGGTGCCAGCGCCGGGATGAGAAAGTGGCGATGACAAATGACCATCTATAGCCTGTAATTATTAGCCTATTGCCGGCGACTGTTTGTCCAGAGATTGCAGGGTGATTGCAGGAGGTGTCCGCGTCATTTCACGATGATGGACGGGACTTCTGAGTAATTGCTTCCGTCTCAACAAACGTGGTGGAAAGCTTGGCAATGACCAGCGGAGGAAGAAGTATTCAGACACTTTATGGAAGATAAAAGGAATAATATCAAAAGTGAAAAATCCTTGTTATTGTTAAGTATTATCAGAAAAATAAACTTAAAGTAGGCTATCCGAGTAAAAGTACTCATCATGCAGAATTTGCCCTTTCAGAGTCTTTAGGGTACTACAACAGCATTACTATTACTGAACAGCACCTCAGGAGCATTTTAATATTGAAGCTGGTTGAGCTAGTTACTGTTACTGTTAATACTGTTAGGCAGTTTAAGCAACATGAATATATCATATTAAATAATGTTAAATCTAAAAAGCTAGAAACTACAGCTTTTAACAGGGTAAAAGGTTGCATATGTATTCCGAAATGCAGCAAAGTAATAAATAAATAACTTAAATCAAAGTACTCAAAGTACAAGTACTTAAAAATTGGACAGTTTAAAGAAAAGATCAAATTTGATACAGCGGAGCCAGAGATATGGTCTTTGTCTGCTCTGGTCTTGTCAAAACCTTTTGCCTACATTACCCACAATGCAACTCGACCACAGACACAGTTGGAGATTCGTGTGGGTTATGCATGTAGCATGCTGGAGTAGCCAGCTTCAAGCAGAGCTGAGGAGCGGGCTACTGAGGTCAACGCCTCCAGGCCCCGCTGCCTTAAGTGACATCAGGCTGCTGCTGATCAGACTTTGTGCAGCTCCGTCTCGAGAAAAAAAAGACTTCATACAACTTTTCTCACATGATGATATGTTTACCAGTCATGGTTAATATTACTCAGCCCGTGTACATCTGTGGTAAACTCTTTATCAAGGGTGAGTTAATGATGTTACTGAGTATATGATGTGTGCCGACTGGTTCTGTAGATTGAGACGAAACAAAAACAAGTCTTTGCGATGGTGTAATTTAAGTTTTACTGTAAAAAAAAAAAGGTCTTACCATAAAACACCTGTTGTTAGAATGGAGTTTGGTTTATCGTGTGTACTCACCGCCAGAAGCAGAGGGTATGTTAATACTAATAATTCACAAACATTGAGCTACAATTATGAACCTTGCAAGCAGCATACATGTAGGAAGTGGGGCTAAAACACACCTGGTTTCTACTTCTCTCTGCTCATAGTAAAAGGTCACATAATTAAAGCAAACAGCTATCAAAATAAAGACAGTGGCTCCACTTTGCCACAGCAATGTAATTAATTTACATCCCATACAACTCATCAACCAATATTTATTTTTTCTTGTGGCAACAACTTAATTGTTTGCCTGACTGGCCATAACATTTGTACTCCTAATAACTAAATATCAGTACTGGATTCTTATTTAATTCTATCAACCTGGCGAAGACCTCAGAATTTGAATTCATCACCAGTCAAATTAAAGGGGCTGCTGTCAACCAGAAAGGGGAAAGGGTGAGATGGACCCAGATGTGCTGTTCTCCTCTGTTCTGTTGGTTGCACTGTGGGTATGTAGGATCCAGCATTGTGGGAGCTTCACTCGTATTCAGGCCTTGTGCTTTAATTTCATCAGATTCTCCAAATAAAATAACTAAATACGTTGTTTGTTCACGAATGACATATAGAAGAGTTTTCAGATCTGACGGCTATATTTATCTGTGCCTTCCTTGACAAATCACTGTTGGAAAATAAATCCAGTTTAAGATGACTCTGTGGTAAAGGTTTGGTTTGGTTTAGGCACAACTTGAAGGTTAGCAGACCTTCATTGTCATCGCTACAGCAATAAACACTTAGCTAAGGTTGGGGAACTACTGTATCATCATCATGCTTTTAATTTAGAAACACAACACTGTCGGTTTGACATGGTTGTTAAAGGGTCCTGTGCTCAAGTCCCAAGTTTCAGTGTCCCACTCGTCCATCTCAACCTCCTATCACTTCAGACTTTTCTGTTCTGTAACAAAGTCACCTGACTTCCTCCTTTTCTCCCATTATAATGAACACCGCTACTGGAGGGCTTCATCACTTGAAGGTAAACCGTTGTTTTGGGGGCACAGAGGACCGTCTCTGAAATTGTGACCATTCTCAAGTCTCACAACTTTATTGAACTGTAATACTAAACCACTAAAATATCCCTTTCAGTACAGAGCTTTAAGTAAATTTGCTTAGTTACGTTCCACTTCTGGCAATACCACAGTGTATAAATACTAGCAAGTCCATTCAATTTTTACATAAGTAAAGTAAGTAAACTAATAAGTAAAAAAGTATTATAAAGTATTAAAAGCAAAATTACTCATCATACAGAATGGCCCCCTTTCAGAGTGTTATAAGATTATATGACTGATGCATTAACATTTAAATGTTTTTACTTTGTAATGTCAGAAAATTTGTATCTGTAATGGGAGTATAAAAAGTAGAAAATAGCGTAAGTTGATGAGTAAAATACATTACAAGCACCTCAAAACTGTGTGTTTTATTCAAAGGGTGAGGGGAAATGAATGAATCAGAGAAGCAGTGAATCAGAAATAGAACAGAAAGCCCTGTGACACAGATCATTCCGAGACCCCTAAAACTGATATGATGCAACACGTGAAAACACCCCTGAAGACGTGTCTTTCATCGTGATTTTATTGCGACATCTGTTGTGCTGCTACAAATCACTTGACCCGTTCAGTTTTCTGAACATCACCATTTTTTCCAGAGCCGAGGAAATGACGCAGAAGTTGATTGCGAAACAAGATGTCATGATCGACAATGATGAATATTTTTCAAGCAGCTGTTGTGTGCTCAGTTACAAGAATTTGACAATGCAGCATACGTATCCGTATCGCGTCTCTGTACAGTTTATTACAGCGTATTTATCCCTCTGGAAAGGTCAACAGTGTGAATTAAGTGGTCCTGTTTGAAATTCTCATACCTGACTGATCCCTTTCATGGCAGTATTGACAGACATATTGCGGGGGGAAGGGAATAGATGAGGACAGATAAGGAGTCCACACAGGGTAGTAACATTTTGTGTTGAAAAGGTTGAAGGTTTCCTCTGGGTACCGTCACATCACAACCCAACAAACGCATCCCAGCAGGATATTAGAGAGCATCTCTGGCTCGTATCGTATCCTCGTCCAAGGTTGACCTTAACGAAACAGGATGAGTCACCTGTGGTCAAAGGGCAGTACCAGGTAGGACACAGAGCAGTGCCACCTGTAATATTTGTTGGTTTACTTTTATGCGAGGCAACAAGATCCTGCGTGTGATCACGTACCGGGTCTTGAGAAATGACGAAATTCCAGGAACATTAAATGCGCCAGTGAAATAAAAGTATGAAATGAATGCACAGATAAAGACTGAGTATGTTTCATTTAAAAACTTTAAAACCCTGATATGATGATACTGCACAATATTACTGAGGTGAATTTCAGTCTTGTACTGTTAACAAAAACAAATGAATAAGTACCTTGAGGTGACCGCACACCGAGAGGCAAAGGAGCTCTCAATCGTTCACCCACTCCTTCATGAGTTCACCTGCAGCCTCTCATATCTGATTGCCAGCCCTTGATCACTGAAATCACTTCAGGCCACACAATTAAACCTAAACTTACCAGTTAGAAAGTCTTAATGAGCTTGATTGGCTGCGTCATTCAGCAGTTTGCATGTCTAGGTTGGTAATTATATTCTTTTGATTGACTAAAGCGAGCTGGGAACATTTAACATTTAAAATTCTAAATATTCATTTAGAAAACCCTCGTTCTCTACTCATTGGTATGCACTGCTATGAATAACTTGTAACTTCCACTGAAAACATTGTTAAAAGGAAAAACCTGGTTCACTCTGAACTTCATTTATTGGGAGGAGGAACAGCAGATGGCACTGTGGCGTGGATTTAAGGAGCACGCAGTTAATGAATTTTAACTATGTGTTGTGAACTTTAATTTTATATTATAAATACATAAATATGTGTGTGTATCATGATGCATTGTTAAATATCAAAAAGAGCATTTGCAAGCATGAAACATCTTATTTTACTGACTTTTATCACCTATTTTATCACCTTTATTATCTCTATAAAATAATAACATATAAAACAATTTTCTAATATTACACATATCTTCAGGCTAATTTGATATATATGTCATGTACAACATTGTGAACAATAAGTGATCTCATGCTGAAACTATTATTGAGCTCTGAAAATAACACTCTATTTTCTATTCATATTATTCTTCTTTTTTTTTCCAAATGTCATACTTATGATACGTTAAGTGTTCTGATGGCGGTGTCATGGCTGTAATAATACCAGCTTTATGAAAAGTAAAAGCCATTTTCAGGAAGGCCTTTCAACCGGAAGTGTCAATTAAAAAGGACACTTTGCCATTATGAGGTCTTTGCTGTTCGTCACAGTTTTGACGAAATCCCCTGGCAGCTGTCCAATCGCAGACCTCAAAGGTAGCTCTGGGATTTAAAGAAACATATTGCTTTGCTTTCATATTGTTAAACAAGGGACAGAGGGGGTGAGAGCATATGAATGGCTATTTCTAGTGTTCACAAATTGGTTGTTTTAATACAGAATGTGCAGCTATTCAAGAAACAAACCCAAGACCGAAGTCTATTTGTTTACAGGGCAGGTTTAACCCCTTAAAATCCAGCTTTCCTCTTATATGGTCCCTAAGGTTGGAAAAGGCATATTATTCCACACTGCTTGACTGTATTATATATATATACACATTGTGTGATATTGTATGGCAGCTCATTCCAACTCCTCATTAAAGCCATACAAGTGAAATATTCAAGAGGCAAATACATATAAGGCAAATATTCCCAGTGCCATGTGCACCATTTTATATACATTTCCCCAGAATTCAACCTGACATCTTGGTATCTGTGGAAACTTTGGGATGGCCACTAGAATTTGAAATGAAGTCTTGTGGGTTTGAACAATGGCTGGCTGCACAGCGGGAGTTATGGTGATGACTAACCCACCATTGAGGCAGTGGGGTTAAAATGGCTTAAATGTGTGGTTTTAACTCTGAGGGTCTGGAACCGAAAGAAACCAAAATTATGTCCAAGTTGCTGATTTTTTTTTCCATTTTCTTCTAAAATACTGGGTAAGTTTACTTCTTCCCTCTACAAATCCTCCAAATGAAACAGTCTACAACCATAAAATCCCTCTTTGGTTTAACTACATGTCCACACAAAGGCCATATCTTGTGAGGAGTGACTGCGTCGCATCATTTTAAGGTCACAATGCAAAAAGGTTGGGAAACACTGGCTTAAATGGAGCAGGATCAGGAAAACGCAGAGCACGTCTTTGCTCTGTAGCCTTTGATTAAACAGGATATTATGACAGTGATATTGGGATTATGCACTTCTTATGTGGCTAAAAATGCTAAATATTACTGATCTGAACAATAGTATAACTGATACTAAGCTGCATGTACCATGATACAATCTCAATGCCATTTTTCTGCTTCCATTAAAAGTTGAGCTTTCAAGCAACCAAGCACGCATATCTCACATGGGGAATTCTGGAAACGAGACGGTAAACTGGCAGTAGCTCCTCTTTGCTGCCTGTAGCCGACATGAATGGAGACAACGTGACGTCATGTGACCGTGCCTCTGTTCGGGGTGGGGAGCACAGCAACCTCAGCCTTCTCTCCTGCACTGAATCTGTCACACTGTAGAGAGGCAGGAGGCACCATAAGGGCCTTTTATGATCTATCTGCACAAATCCAACTGCCTTGCAGCGTATGTAATGAATTTGTGTTGTCTGATGAATAAATCTGGCATGGTCCATCATAATGAAGGCTAATTAGTTTATGCTGCAGCATTCATGGCGGTCTTTTAGAGGTCTGCCAGATGTATAAAGGACTGGTAGCAGGCCAAAGAGAGACAGCCTTATTCAGCTGAAAGCCTCTCTCTGCACTCTCCCAGGTAGGTTATGAAATACTTGATTTGATTGTGTTTTGTTTATCTAACACACGTACTGTAATGTGAAGTCATCTTTTTTTGCTGTTTGATTGCCTTGTTAGTGATGTGTTAGTCCTGCATGTTGCCAAATGAATAACCGAATCAGGATTATCATGCTTGCATTTGTGACATAGCACAGGAATGAGACACAATTCTTCATGAGTAGGTAACAATGGTGCTATTACTGTATGTGTTATGTCATATGCTTTTGGAAAGTGTGAATTTGTGCATGTATTTGTCTTGTGCACTTAATAACAAGCTGTACTGCCACTAAAGTTTACGACACATGCATCTTAAACAAAAAAAACAGACACAAGACTCGTTGACCTTGACATACACAGCATGCAAATGGCCATTTGGGCCTAAACAGAGGCTTTGGCTATTTATAGATCATGTTATTAATAAATAATGTTATCGATCCCTGAAGGAAAATGAGCAGGATTGAGCCTAGTTCATCAGCACATTCTCATGCACCTCAATCATATACGGCTATAGCACAGGCCTAAAATACGAACATAGTGTACATATTCAAGCCCTTATTACACTCCTCTCCTGCTCATTTCCTCTTCGTCCTCTCCATCTCCCCCACCTCCCTCTGTCTCCGTCTCCCTCTCTCTCTCTTCTTTCTCTGCACCAGCTGCTGCTGCTGCTCCGGAGCCAGAATGAAGAGTCCCCTCACCCCCCTGCACAGACAGAGACAAAAGGCCTGATTCGCCTGCTGAACACTGCCCCCTTTCTCCAGCCATCCCCTCATGCACGGCCGTAGCAGTGGTGGTGGTGGTGGCGGGGGCTTCAGGAAAGAACGAGGCCTGGACTGGGACTAAAATCTAGGACTGACCCAGTAAAGGAGAGTGGGAAGAAGGGGGAGGGGAGGAGGAGGAGGAGGATGGGGGCTGGAATGGTTGGGGCCGAGTAAAGGCAGGTGCTGAGGCCTCTACAGGAAGACTGTTTTTTCCTGATTATCTCTCAGAGTGGAAAAAAATCTGACAAGGGTATGCCACATTTACCTCTATATATGCATGAACGTGCATGTCTATGTTTATGTGTGTCTCTGTGGTGGCAGGAGTGGCATCTGTGTGATGGAAATCTGGGAAGGGAGGTGCATGAGTGGCCTGTGTTTGCCCATGTCAGAATGTCTGTGTTGGTTTTTTTTTTTACATTCCTTGTCTTTATATCACAGTGCTGGTCGTAATGATGGCTGGGGGCTACATGAAAGCTTCTAGTTTTGAGAAAGGCTACCAGTGTGTCTGGAGGTGAAAGCACTGCAGGATCTGGTTGAGAAACAGGCCAAGGTACCGGATTAAGCTTTATACTACCATCATGTTTGCCTGAACTTGCTCTCTCTGTCCAATGCAGTTAAATATCTGTCATCATTCATCATTTTCCCTAACATGTTTTCAATCTTGGCTCATGTTTTTTTTACATTGCATGATTTTTAGCATTTTCGGCATTTTTTTTATGTCAAGGCAACGTTGCTCACCCAAACATCATCTTTTTCGGCATTGTTTCTTTTATTTTTGTGGCCTAATTTTATGGCCATGCAAGCAACCTGATTAGTGTACCACGTCTAAATCCATATGACAATACACACCTAGTTTGGTGGAAAATGTTGCAGTGTTTGCTGGGAGGTGGGCTCCCTGCTTCTGCCTGTGTGTTTCTGAGGCCGTACTGCAGCACAGGGCTTTATGTTAGCTGACCGGAACCAGCTGAAACCGGTTTGAGGCAGACGGAGGGCTGACAGGAACAATACCGTCTCTGTGTTCCACTGAGGGATAGAGATAGCTCAGGCTGCTCCATGGCAGCCCTTCAATGCTCAACCACTGGCTAGCATGGCACAGACCCTGCTGCTGCTGCTGGCTGGATGTCGGTGTGCCACGCAGCGCGGCTCATAGCGAGAGGGGGGCAGGGAGATTTGGGAAGGGACGAGAGCAGGGGGACGTGGCTGGCTGGGAGTCAGTGAATCTGCAGCCTGGAGCCTGCCTCACACACACACACACACACACAGTCACACACACACTGGAGCATGATCTGTGTCTGTTTGCATGTCTGTGTGCTGCTAGTGGTGCAGAGAATAACTAAGGAGGATCCTCACCAGGACCACCACCACTCACCAGATCCCTGGATGTAACCTGACCCTGTATTTTAGGCCTTTGCCTGGTTGGGAAGTAACAGCATTTTTTTCAGGCAGGGTGGGGTGGATGGCTTTTTGTGGGTTAGTGGTGTTGTGGCTGTGTTTGTTACAGGATGGAAGGAAGGAAGGAAAGAAGGTTTGGCTAGTGGCTGGAGAGGGACGGAGGCAAGAGGGTGAGGAGTGGCTGATTCACTTGCATGCTTCCACCATTGTTATTTTAGATGCATTTTACTGAGATTGTGGCAGTCTTTTTCACTATGTGTGTGGATTTCAGGTGGTAATCATGCATGTGTATTAAATTGCTATTGTCGAGAGGGGCTCTGTGTTTTGTATTTATCATATTTGTCTGGATTTAACCTTCATTTATTCTCTACGTCAGGCTGCTCTGGCGGTGACTGGCTGTTCTCTCCATCAGGCCTCTCTCTCTCTGCTGCAGCTTCACACAGCTCAGCAGCCATTTTTTCCCCCTCACTGCATTTCTCGCCTGCCCTCTCCCTACATACCATGTCTCCCTCTCTCTGTCATTGTGTTTACCTCATTCTTGCAACCATCCCATCATCTGGATTGAATTCAGAATTGTTGCTTTATGAAAACCAAATATGAGGCTACAAGATATGGGTCTGTGCGTGTGTGCAGATGTGCTTGCCGTGCATTTGGATCAAAAAGCAGTACTGGTTTAACTGCACGTATTGTACAAGCAGAGCAGCTCCATGGCTGTGCCTTTTGTCCCCAACATCCATAACACATACAGACACAGTGCAGCTCAGTCCCATCATATTCTATTTGCTCACATAAAAAAATAAAGACTGGTTTGTTTCTGAGTTATAACCCACCGAAATCAAAGTTCTGATGTCTGATAATTCTGCATAAGACATTCTGCTAAAAGGAAGTTTTATTACCATTGGTTGTTTTTGATAAATAAACATGTGTTTTCAATGGCGCCTTAATCAAAAGTCTTTTCTCTTGTCATCGTGCACGTTTCATATTTTATTCTGCTAAATTTTTATTTTTTATATTTTTATTCACACTCAAAGCCAATGGACGAGTGTCAGTCCACTGACAGGTACACTCGTCTTCTCTATTGTATTGATTACTTGCACCAGATCCATCAGTCTCCTCTTAAAAAAAAGGATTTGATTAGCACACTGGTATACTGTTGTTTTTCTCCCTTTTTAATTTGTTTAATTACAGCAATTCTGAACATGTAGTGAATGAAGGAGAAAATGTTGCTGAATACCCACATTTAATGTCACCAAACTGTCACATCTGCCCCCTGTGAGGAGCAGCATGTGGTTCCCTGCTGTTTCTCACTGAAACGGTTGAATGCAGTTACCAAGTGGAAGGACAAATGAGGCATAAATAAGAATAATTGTACATATATGTGCATGCTGTTTGTCAGCTAGACTTGTGCAGACTGATTTTAAGACACAGGAGGAGAGAGCCCAAAAAGCTCAGCCTGAATGATGATTACATGCTTAGACCGAAATCCACTACAAATCATACTGTAATTCCCAAAATATAGGCCCATATGAAACTGGACAGTTTAAAAACTATTAAATACTGAATTCTTTGCCTTCTTCCCAAATAAAATAGATATATAATTAAAAAATCATGTCACATCACATTCAAGTTTCTTTCATTGTCCGTTATTTTAAAAAGGTTTTCCAGTATTGTTGAAAGAGAAATAACAGACAGCTGAAAATCAGTTATGTATTAATCAAATACAAACTGTGATACAGTAAAATACCAGTGTACAGCTAGAACCTTCTCCACTGCCAATAAACAAGAGACCCTTTTCATGAACTCAACTAATGCCACTGCCTGAAATATAACATGCATTTGATTTGATCACATTATTATTTATTATCAATATTATCATATCATTTTTCCCGGTCATTGCGTGTAGAGCCATAAATTAATGTAAAATGCTCAATAGGGATGTGTGAAAGGCTTGTTGGTTGGAGGGAACGTTTAATATCACATAAATCAGTAAGAAGTAACATTTTGGGATTATTTATATCAATCCTATAATTTAGAAACTATTGCCTGTAATACAACATAAATTATAAAGACGTATCTATTGCTCTCTGGCCAAGCTTGGCAACACTGAAAAAGGTATATGAGTAGTGCACTTATGTTTATCGCATTGTGCTTAAGATTTATTTTCTTTCGAACCAAAAAAAACACTGCGACTATTCTTGTATGACTAGCTTCATGCAATTAGTGCGTGATCTTCTTAACTTCAATCAATTATTTAACTTTTTTTTTTTAATATTATTGCAGTCAACAATCACCAGTCTTGTAAATGCGAGGAGAACTATTAATGCATTAACGCAAAAGCAGAAATACATGGAATTACCCTTTTAAAGCTTAACTCTGCTATTAGTATGAACTGGACCATTGACAAGAGAAAATCTGAGACTAATGATGGATTTAGGATGATGTCATATATAGCCATCCATTACACCTTCAGAGTTTGAATGACAGGTCAAAATGTTTGCTTTTACAACAAGTTCAAGCAATATCATTTATTGAGAAAATTCTTTTCTGCACAATTATCTAAGGATATTGTTAGCTTTCATCTTGTACAATCTCAAAACCAAGTACGACCTTCACAAAAAAGGCATCTTATCATCTATCAGCAATAAAGAACATTCAACACCATATCACAAGGCATCATCTGTATTAGTAAACTGTGTCGATCTTCGATCTGCTACAATATGCTGCGTTTTGAAAGTGAGAAAAAAGTCACACCATTTTTTGTGAGTGCAATCACATGAAATGATGTTTTCATCTCTACATTACTTTGTTGCTTCATTAATCAGATACAAACATAACTAATACACATGGGGTATGAAGGGCTTCATCACAAAATGTGATATCTTATAGCATGTTGAAGAACTCATTCTATCATTAGCTAGTTCATCGTTAAAAAAAAATGTAGTGAACACACCTCACATTACTCATTATTCATCCATTTCATCTGTGTTCCCCAGGTGATCTCCTCATCAGAACAGGAGTGGGAACATGGGAGATATGAAGACGCCAGACTTTGATGACCTGCTAGCAGCCTTCGACATCCCTGACATGGTGGATCCTAAAGCTGCTATTGAATCTGGCCACCACGATGACCATGACGGACAGCTCAAGCAATCCAGTGGTGCGGTGACTACCAATGAAGATGAGGCCCACAATCCCTCAACAGGACATGATGTTGGCGTGAGTGTCATTGTCAAGAACGTTCGAAACATGGACAATAATGAACACGCAGGAACCATATCAGAGAAGAATGGGCATGGGCATTTTCACTGCCACCCTCAACCCCAATCTGTTGCCATTGGGAATGGACTTCATAATGGTCTTGTGCCCGCAATACTCCCAGGTACTCTTTACACCAAGAATGGATGGAAGGCTTCTAGGGAGGAAGGACAGCCAGTTAACAACCAACCATCTACATTCAATCAATTCAGCCCCATCTCCAGTGCTGAAGAGTTTGACGATGATGATAAAATTGAGGTAGATGACCCAATGGACAAGCAGGGAGGTCAATCATTCTTTAAGTCCACTACTCCGAGAGGGGATCATAATGCCAAATCTCCTGTATCAGTGGACAATGTTTCTAAAACCAGAGCAAACAAAGACCAAAAACCTGATCACAACAAGAACAATAGTGGTAGTGTGGCAGGTTCCAAGGTTCCTAATAACCCCCCTAAATCTGCTTTACCTGAAGAGGAACCAAAGGAAACTGTCCTCAAATCTGAGGGTCAGCAGTGCAAGGAGGCTGGAGAACCATCAGGGCTTGTTAATGTGTCCAGTATGTCTCAAGTCAAAGTCAAGTCCTCTGCAAAACTTTCATCCTGTATAGCAGCCATAGCAGCCCTCAGTGCCAAAAAGGCTAATACTACAGACTTGGGTATTTCGGATTCCACTACAACACAAAAAGAATCCATCCAGACCAATGAAAATGCAAGAGCTCCAGAGAAGCCACACGAGCAGGAGTCAGCCCTAGAGTTTGCAAAGAGGCTTTTAACGAGACAACCAGACAGCCCCTCTAGTGTCACCAGTGAAGGTAGCAGCAAAGATTCCCTTGCCTCAAGCACAGACAACACCCCAGTTATCCCAAAAGTCAGGATCAAAACAATCAAGACCTCATCCGGCCAGATCAAGCGTACTGTCACCCGAGTTCTACCAGAGTTTGATGCTGAGGGTCTGAGAAAGGGAGAGAATAGCCCATCTATCATGGCAACCAGCAGTGCAATTTTCTCATCTCCCACAAGGCATTCTCTGCCAACCACAGTAGTAGCCACCACTGGAGGCCCTTCAATTGAAATAACAAAGCAAATGACTATTAAACCTGTGGCAACAGCTTTCCTGCCTGTCTCAGCAGTCAAGACAGCTGGTTCCCAAGTCATCAACTTGAAGTTAGCTAACAACACCACCGTCAAAGCAACAGTCATCCCCGCTGCATCAGTGCAAAGTGCTAGCAGTGCCATCTTGAAAGCTGCCAATGCCATCCAGCAACAGACTGTCATGGTACCTGCCTCCAGTCTGGCTAATGCCAAACTTGTGCCAAAGACAGTACATCTTAGTAACCTCAATCTTCTGCCTCAGACAGTATCCTCAACTGTCTGTGATCTTCATCAGGCCCTGTCCTCCTCCAAACAACCACAGCATCAACAATCACAGGTCAAACAAAAAATTCTCGCTGGTCGGGCCTCAAAGAAAGTCTCTCGGGTCCAGGTGTTCACTAGCTCTCAAAGCTCTGTGGTGGACGCCTTCAATAAAGTTCTGAGTAGCATAAATCCTGTCCCTGTGTATGTCCCAAATCTCTCTCCACCATCCTCAGCTTGTATCTCTCTACCTTCACGTGGCTACAAGTGCTTGGAGTGTGGAGATTCATTTGCTCTTGAGAAGAGCCTGACACAGCACTACGAACGCCGCAGTGTGCGGATTGAGGTCACCTGCAACCATTGTGCCAAAAGTCTTGTGTTCTACAACAAATGCAGCCTCTTGTCTCATGCCAGAGGCCACAAGGACAAAGGAGTTGTCATGCAGTGCTCACATCTAATCCTAAAACCCATCCCAGCAGATCAGATGATAACCACATCACCCTCATCTGGTCCACCCAACATCACTGGTACCACCTCCACCTCCCAAGCACTAGCACCCACTAGCCAAATCCCAGGAAGAGTTGTTGGTGGTGGGTCACAAACTGCAGTGATTTCAGCCCCATGCAGTGCTCCTCTTGTGGCCGCCATGCCCTTGGAGGATGATGCATCAAAGCTCTGCAGGCACAGCCTCAAGTGCCTGGAGTGTAACGAAATGTTCCAGGATGACAGCTCGCTAGCTATGCACTATCAACAGGCATCAGAGTCCAGTGAGCAGGTGTGTGTATGTAATGTGTGAGCTGGTACACAATATGGTTCGATTTAATTTTAAACGTCTGATGTGAAGGAGTTCCGACTTATGCAAACTTTACTGATTAACATAGCATAGTGTGCTTTAGAGCTGCACAGCATGGAGAAGCTATTGTAGGGGCCCCTGGTTCCAGAAGTTAAAGTCACATTAATGTTTCTAACTGACACTGCTGCTTGACTCACAGGTTGCCCATTTTCAAAACATTAACAACTACAGTAATAATATCAACATTGATAATATCACTTTCTTGTATTTGTGAATTGTCTTTCAGCCAGCGGCCCATCCAACCTTGCAACTATAAATTGCTGTAGATCACATATGTCAAAGTGATTCCATAAAGGGCCGTGTGGCTGCAGGTTTTCGTTCCAACCAAAGAGGAGCACACCAGGCCAACCAGTCAACATCAAGGGATCATTAGTTATCAGCTGAAGACTGAGATCAGCTGATTAATTGATTCCAGCCTGGTGTGCTCCTCCTTGGTTGGAACGAAAACCTGCAGCCACACGGCCCTTTATGGAATCACTTTGACATGCCTGCTGTAGATCATTGGATGTAGATCATAGTGAAATTTAATTTATCTTTATTCAATTTAAAGGGTCAATCACATTATGTAAGGTCTGTTATTACTGTTTTTATGTGTCAAAATGTTGAGATATCACAACAGTTTTCAATGGGACACTTTATTCAGTGAAAGCAGTTCCAGAGAAAACTGTTCATTATGAGATGTCAATTATCCATACTAACCAGGATTTTATTTTCAGAAAGACATTCAATTATTCAGCTCACATATACCCAACATTATCTAAATGAGCAGACACCACAAGATGTAAATCACGCGTTACCTTTTTTTTTCTTTTTTTGGAATTTGGATGACCAGAATTAACTGTATACTAGAGAGCGGATGAACAGCAGCCTTTCTGCAAAGATAACCCCTCAAGTAGTTCCAGCACTGTGATAAAATGCAATTAATAATTAATCTTTATCTCTTCTTTTCTGTATCGACAGAAAACATGCACCATCTGCCAAATGCTTCTCCCAAATCAGTGTAGCTTTCTGTCACACCAGAGAATCCACCAGCACAAGTCTCCTTACATCTGCCCCGAGTGTGGCGCCAGCTGCCGTTCTGTCCACTTCCAGTCACATGTCACCAAGAACTGCCTGCATTACACCCGCAGAGTCGGCTACCGGTCAGTCTACTTTAACTACAATCATAACAACAATTATTTTCATTTCGGTCTTCTCTTGTGCTGAGATATGGTTCCCAAAGTTAGACAGTAAGTTTATTCAACAACTTTAATTTCAAAACTATTGATTCTGTTAAGACTGTAATTTTTAGGATTGTCAAATCGAATCAAATCTTCCTTTGGAAGAGGCTTTACTCGGATGCTGATTGCTTTTCTTTCAAGATTCCACTATCATATCTAATTACAGTTGTTATTACATTGTGTTTATCCCAGATTGACAATTCCATATCATTGTGATACTATGAAACAACCATTAAAACTGAAAACTCAGTATCTGACCAGTTATGGTTCAGTTATGAGTCTAGTCTATGAAACGTTATGAAAATGAAAATCTTGAGTAAAAGTTAAACTCTGCAATGTCTAATACACTTACATTGCTGTCTGTCAATTAGATTTTACTGCATATGTGCCACATGTACCCTTTTGTCTGTTTTAGCTAATTTGAACTTGAGGAACATTACAGATTTTAAATTCAAAATTCAGTTTGGTACACAAAAACTGAAACAAAGTTGTTTTCTCTCCCTGAAATGAGAGATTAACCACGGCATATCTTCTTAAAGGAACAGTTCAATGGTTTGGGAAATTATGTTCAGTTGCATGCAAGGAGTCAGATGACAAGACTAGTAATATTCTCAGCTGCCACTTGCTTAGCTTAGCATAACAGCTTGCTTACCTGACTCTGTTCAAAGGCAAAAAAATATCAACCAATTGGGAATATCTTAGTTAATAAGCTTTACAGGTGTTGGTAGGCACATTTGTTTACCACTTGACAGAGCCAGACCAGCTGTTTCCCTGTTTCCAGTGTTTATGTTAAACTAAGAATCTCCATCTCCAGGCTGTAGCTTGATATCCAACACACTCTAGACAAGAAAGTGAATGTGCGCCCATGAGTCCTGCACTGACCAGCATTCTAGATTAATCAATTAAATTTCAAAAGTCAAACTTGAATCAGAAACACACAAGTCCTTCTGTCTGAGGAATACGTTAACCGACTTTCACTATCTTATTTAAATCTGACTTTTGTGAACTCTTGTTCCTTCTCCCTCCAGCTGTATCCACTGCAGTGTGATCTTCGCTGATGTTGCAACTGTAAAATCCCACATCCAGAGCATTCACTGTGAGGTCTTCTATAAATGTCCTCTCTGCCCCATGGCCTTCAAGTCTGCGCCTGGAACACACTCTCATGCACACACACAGCATCCAGGAATGAAAGCAGGAGAGCCTAAGTAGGTCTTCAAATGCTGTATCTACTGTATCAAACGCACTTTTATCATTTATACAAAACATTAATCTAGACCATATACATTGCAGTTGTATTTTCTGCTGAAGACAGAATTCAACTGCGTGTACTGAAGTTGTTTTTGCAAGTGCACAAGTTCAAGATGAAATTAAATCCAATGTAGTAAATTTAAATGAAAATAGTATGCACCTCACACATATAGTGCACATAAACACACATGTACACACTCATCCTTTCACACAGGCATACACCAATATAACTTGATACCCATGTCCAATTCATTTTTCTAAGGAAAATCATCCTCGCTGCTTCATCAGTAGCAGGATTTGTGGATTTTAGACATGGTGGCTTATCTTGGGTTTGTTTTTTTCCACATGGCAACCTTTCACTGGCTTGCATGCTGTCCATCATCAGCACTACTAAGGATACAGGAGCTCAGGAGCAGGTGTTCCTGGGCAGTATCATTGGCCCTGGTTGTGTTTTGAGCTTAAAATTAAATAACAGTATTCAATGTGCTGAACCATGTATTTCACTATGATGTTTAGAGATACTGACATTAGGTGCAAGAATACAACTGCACCTGCAACTGAACATTTAAAAGCAACATAACCAGGATTCTCTAAGCACTCAGGTTTTCACATTTCTTTTCTTTGTAAATGAACTGAATCTCTCACATTTTGCAGTGAACTCCCAGTGCTTATCTAAGGACGTTTTCTTTTGTCTTTCAGGGTGATCTATAAGTGTTCCATGTGTGATACCGTGTTCACTTTGCAGTCCCTGCTCTACACGCACTTCGACCAGCATGTCATCAATCATAAAGTTTCAGTGTTCAAATGCCCCGACTGCTCAATGCACTACGCACAGAAACAGCTCATGTTGGATCATATCAAGGTGGGCATACAAAGCAGTTATTTTAAGCATGCTTGAAAATAATAACCTGATGGTGTCTAACTGCTAATCAACTCTGACATCAAACCTCATGCTGTCTTAATGAATAGGTATACAAGTCACATTATTGCCATCTTTATTTCAATTTTCACGGCAATTATTTGAGTAAAAGTTTAGTCTAGAAATGTTTCACACACCAGTGCTTTATAACGTCCTAGGTATTATTCAATCTGAATGTGTGGACTGTTTGCAGGCCATTCATGGAACCCTGAAGACCACTGAGGGTCCACCAAACTTAGGCATCAACCTCCCTCTCAGCACCAAGCCCACTAACTCTAACAGTACCAACAGCAACAGCGCCGGTAATAATAATAACAAAGATGGAGGAAATGTAAACAGTCATGACAGGGGTGAAAAGAAGTCCTCACCGTCACCACTTAAGAAAGCAAACACTAACTGCTCAGTGGACCTCAAGAACCCTCCCAGCTCAGGATACACGTGTGTGGAATGCAATAACCTCATCAGTTCCAGGGAGGTCTTTGTGGCTCACATGAGGCGCGAACACGGCAAGGTGAATGTTTGAAATCATTCTTCATTCATTCTGATTGATCATTTTTTGAGATTCTGCTTAGGGACCAAAGTTTACAGATGATGCAGTTCTTGAAGAAGTACTCAGATCTTTTACTCAAGTAAAATGAATAATACCACACTGTGTTACAAGTAACAGTCCCCCTCCAGTCAAAAATGTGTTCTTATCTAAATGTTTGAGTTTGATACTACAAGGCTGTTTTAACATTCACTGCTGAAAGCATCATTTTTCTCTGTGCTCACTGAAATTCAGATTTTAAGAGCCAGCCTATGAGTATGATTTGTGACATCACAAATAGTTCAGAAGCCAATCCCGGTCCAATATTCAGCATACACAAGCATTATCTATTTGCATAGTCATATATTCTGGAATTTTTAATGATGGAGAAAGAGTAGGTGCCATTTTAATGATTTTAACAATGCCATTATACTTTTTTCCTGCAAAAAACACATCAGACACACATACATTTTTCATGTACGCCTTAATGTGTGGAGGGGATCTATAACTAAAAGTATCTAAGTATAATCCGAAAAATGTACTTGACGCATTAAAAGTAAAAGTCCTCAATGCAGAAATAAGCCCCTGTGATGTTACACTATTATATATTATTATTATTATTATTATTAGATAATTATCACTGACACGTTAAAGTGAAAGTAGCATTTTATGGTTGTAGTTGGTTGAGGTGGAGCTAATTTTTAATTTTTATATTGGGTTGCAACTAACCAGTAACAAAATGCTAATGCAAATGCAAAATCTTAATTTGTAAAGTAACTAGTAGCTGTGAAATAATAGTGCAGTAAACAGTACAATATCTCCCTTTAAAATGTAGTCAAGTAGAAGTTTAAAGTGGCATGAAATTATACTTTTCATACCTCTGTATAGTACCTGAGTAAATGTTCTTAGTCATGTTCTTAGTTATTATTATGATTAAGAGTAGAAACAGGATTCATAACTGTCTGTTTAAGGTATCATGCATTCTTCTTTATATTACAGATACTGAAAAAACACCCATGTCGACAGTGTGAGAAGTCCTTCAGCTCCTCCCACAGTCTTTGTCGACACAACCGTCTCAAACACAAGGGACTGCGGAAGGTCTACACCTGCCCGTGAGTACACACACCTACTGTGTTTCCTCCAAGTGCACAGACAAGGTACACTGTTTAGCCATTTATCAATAAAAAGTCACAGATAGCTGCCAAGGCCACAGACTGTGATGGGACAAATTTCAGGAGGCATGCATGGGTCCGTGCAGCAGCCCCATTTACATAACTGTGGTAGTTTGGGGTTGCGAGTGCAAGTCTGCAAAGTCCATTGCGAGAACCATGGTTTATTGTGCTAATACAGTGTGCAGTGTAATGCAAAGTTAAAATCTTAAATACTCTTTAATAATAATAAAAATGCAAGAAAATTGAATGTTATTCTTCTGTGCTTTGATAGGCACTGCCCAGCTCTCAGTCAGCCGTTCACTAAAAGAGTGCTGCTGGATCAGCACATTCAGCTGATGCATGGAGCCAAAGACCAAGAGGGGAAGACTGCCAACCCTGATAATGTGGAGGCTTCACCTGACAAGAAAGCGGTACTGTGGCACAAATTTATCAGAAGAAAGTGCTCCTTGTAAGGTGACTTTCGTGGTTCTCCTGTCATTCCTAACCCATTATTTAAATCTCCTCTGCAGACCCTCAGCCCCAAAAGGAAGCCAGAAGAGGATGAGGCACCTCCATGCTTGAACTCCAGGGGCTCCGACTCACAGCCGCTGAAGAGGCTCAAGGTGAACATCCTTAAAGTTCACAAGTGTGCCGTCTGTGGCTTCACCACTGAGGACATCACAGCTTTCCATGAGCACATTCCCCAGCACAAGTCTGATGGCTCATCCTACCAGTGTCAGGAGTGCGGCCTGTGCTACACCTCCCACCGCTCGCTGGCCCGACACCTCTTTATCGTCCATCGGCTGAAGGAGCCGCAGGGTCTCGGCCGTTACTACGGACGGGGCAAGGACGACGACGAGAGCCAGAGAGAGAACCAGCTGGACGTTACAGACGAGAACAATGACGGGACACCCAACACCAAATGCAAAGTGTGTGGGAAGATGTTTGAAACGGAGGGCAACCTGAATACTCACATGAGGACACATGGGATGGCGTTCATAAAGTCAAAGAGACTGAGTGCAGCTGAGAAGTGAATAGGACACACTTTTAAACCATTCCACCTAAAGAAAACACTCCCTTGTTTTAAACTTAGACAGTTTGTTAAATTGTTGCAGACAACCTACAGTATCTCAGCTTACTGCGATTATGCTGCACATACAACCCGATTCCAAAATAGTTGGGACTCTGTACATAAAAACAGAATGCAATTACTTGCAAATGAATTGAACCAACAACAGTTCCCGAGCCCATGTAGTCAAATCCTTTATAAAATCATGTGTTCACAAAGTGGTGAACCTTGCTCCATCCTTGCTTGTGAAAGACTTGAGCCTTTCCAGGATGCTCCTTATATACCCAATCATGATATTTTCACCAGTTACAACTGAACCTGTTTCCCTGTGGAATGTTCCAAACAGGTGTTTTTTGAGGTAAAATATTAAATACATGTCTTTGTACTCTTACCAATCGAGTATTTATCAAAAGGGATTAGCAAATTGCCACATTCTGTTAATGTTTAACACAGTGTCCCAGCTTTTTGGGAATTGGGGTTGTACATCATGTACATGTAGCGTACTACAATATGTATACAGTATACAAAAATATGTAATATATGTCAAAGTCACTTTGTGTCTTTAATTACTTGGAACAAGATAGTTTTTTTGTACACACATAGATGTTTCTATAGGCCTTGAATAGATCTTTTTTATAGAGTTTTTTTATTTTAAACAGTTTCCTTTGTTTCTCCTCAGTAGGACTAGATAATGTATGAATATATTGTTGTAATGGGATTAATCCTCATACAGTGAGCAGTGTCCTGAATTTTTTAATGCTGCTTATGTCCAACGAATGTCTGAAAGACAAAATATATAAAACTTGTGGGAGCTTCAGGTTTCTCCCAGTACAGTTATAGGTGAGCCCTACCTGAGGTGTTCAATTTCAACTTAAAAGCTGAGTAGAATATTGGTATTTCTCTTTGAGCCGTCTTTGTCGTCTACAATAAGCCCTGGCTCTGGTCTCTGTCCAATACACCATGAATCTATTGATCCTAAAATTATATCTTTGCATGAATTTTGAGATGAAATCACATGAAATATCAGAAGATTTCAGACAATCAGACAAAGATGAATTTTTGAATTTTTTAGCCGCATCCCCATTTCACCATGTCAAGTTACTATCATTCAAATATGAAATACATACACAACAAAAAATAGTAAGTTTAAAGCTCCCAGTTTTGTGGACAATTATGTTAAGCATTTAATATCAGAGATATCAGATCAGAGAATATCAGAGACATTCAAATCTATGGGCCAAATCTGATTTTGCTATCAAAAATGTTTTTAAAAGATTTTAAAACTTTTTTTTATGTTTAATCCAGTCTTAACACTATATGGCAGCTTACCTGAATATTTACAAAAGATGCAAAGCACTTACCTTTTATTATTATCTGTTGTTACAGCACAATAAAAATAAAGCTGTAATGACCCTGTATTTCAGAACTAATGTCAACGTTATAATTTTCTGTCTTGTTTCTTCCGTTTGTCCTTCTTTGTTTTGATGTGAAATCATAATGAATGTTTATTGACAGGAATAACACTGGAAAAAATATCTAAAATGAAGAAAACCCGCTACGAATGTAAACTTGGCAGCAAATAGAATATTTCATACCAGTTCAATTAAATGAACAATAACTGACAGTTGTGAGATTGTTTTGCCTTGTTTTCTTTGGTCAAACATTTAAAAAAACAAGAACAAAAACAAAAAAACTACCACCATTCAGTTTTGGACTGTACTTTTTCTACTCTGACAATAAGACTTTTACTGTCTCGCACTGTAAAGCTGCATGTGAGAAGCAATCTGTGAATTGTTCGTTGATTAGAATGTGTCTTGCTGCTGCTGCTGCTTTAAGACATTTCCAATGCTTGTGTACAAAGCTGTTCTTTATGTCAATAAATGATGAAACCTGCCAGGGGCAAGATCTGATGTCAACTGCACATGAGACATCAGCTCTTCTCTATGGAAATATATCAGAAATCATCTCGTGATCATTCATGCTTGTATGGATCTGTTTGCATTATGGACCATTATAACCATGAAGGCTGGCTGGGGTGTAAATGGTAAATGCTGATTTTTAATAACACATGTTTTCATGTGTCTAAATGTCCTGCAAACTATTGAAAAACTTTATTTAGCCATTGGCAGTGGAAGTCTAATGAGTGATATTAAATGATAAATACTAGTAAATGATGCCTAATTTTATCCAAGTCTTACATGCCAACCCTGTCACCAAAAACTGTTTTCACTGAAAATGGAAGTATCTCTGATCGTCTATCCTTTGATTGTCTTGACAACTGTTTATCCAATCGACTTCACACTTAGTGGGTGTAGGAAATGCAGTGTGGACTATGAAGTAGTTTGGATGAGTGGTTCTCAAGAAAGCTGAGAAACATTTCCCTGCAGAGCTGGACAGCCCCCAAAGTTCTGGATGCAGCAGTTCCAGACCCACAGTTTTAGATGGATGCAGGGTTAGGGTTAACCTCTGTCTCAACAATGCTGGTTATACTTAACAAGGCCTCAGCTCATTTAAGTTTTAATGTTAATGTTTTGATGACCCTATGCAGTGGCTAACTTTATGTTATTAAGCTAATGTTAGGAACCATGAAAGACTGAATTCATTAATTTTATCAATAGTAATGATATGGTGAGAAATATTTCACTCATTCACTGTTATGTCTGAATGAAATTTTCAGTTTCAGATTTCAGTTGCAGTTCAGCAGCTCGATGATACTGAGAAAGTTGCGAGCAACAATACTCGAGGTAGTAACTGGTCCATTCTGAAAAAGCACGTTTTGAACAGGTACCGCATTAGTACAACTAATTTAAAAAAGAAAAGAAAGAAACCTAATGCCTTCTGAATTATTTTTTTATCATTATGGAAATGTTTTTAATGAACACATCTGCAAATTTACAACATATTTCATTTGTTTTCCCTATGATATCCACTTAAATTATGATTTACCTTGCTGTGATTATGTTCAGGCATCTCAAAGCACATGTTCAAGGTACAAAAAAATATTGTGGGTTTGCTTAAATATTGAAAATGTCAATATTTTACTTGATGTACAGGTGTGATCAAAATCACTCTTTTCCTAACTTAAAAGCTGCTCCACAGAGCAATTTTAGCATCTTTCAGCTCATTGTTTTGGTTTCACTGCCTGCAACTCTACTGTTTTGATTCACTCTCACTGCTCAGAGCCAAAACCAGAAAAATTTTGATAAACCCACTCCATGCTACCTGCCCAGCACCAAACAGCAGACAGGTCTAAACACACAGACATGATCCACATCATTCAGTGTGACTTTTCGAGGACACTGTTATCTGTCCCTCGCAAAAACTTCTGATCCATAAATCTGCTTGGATATCAGAAAACCAGATGCTCCTAAACAGAATGTAGCTGCATCACACTGAATTTGTAAAGATTGTGTCCCTCACTTTTGCCTGCTAAAGTCATGGCAATTTATGTAGTTTTTTAGGACAAGCTCACCCTCTAGTGGCCATTGCTGATTAATCTCAATTACAGGACTGTGTGTGGTGTTAACTTTGCCCTTATTTTAGCTTGAGACAAGTTGTTCCAGTAACAAACTCAGAGGAGCAAATGACCAGCAATTCCTCATGCGATCAGACCAGACTAGGACAGAACAGCCTCTGAGGCTATTTACGGCTAAATATATAAAATCAGACTGATACTATTGTATGACATCTGTTGTAGTGATGGGGCAACAACCATGACACTGGCATGTAACCGTCATTATTATACTTGCACCCTAATTGTGCTGATCCTGTGCAGTGACACAGCCTGGATATTTCTTGTTAGCCTCTCATCCTCATGTAACCAAATCCTGTTCAAAACCAGGTGCGAAAACCAGGTGGGGACAACCTGCAGTTGCCAAAGCATCCCATAGAGGATGAATTTCACGCTATTTTCTTGATGATGACGTGTCCCACTCAGTGTTATTTAAACACCTTCTTCACTCCAAAGATGCAGTCAGCCTTAAAAATGGCTCTGTTTTGGGTGGCGTTCCTTCTATTTTCAGGGTGTAGCGTCGGGTTGGACAATACGCAGAGCTTGACAGTGTCACAGAAATGTATGGAGGATACCAACACTTTCCTCTGGGAACTCAACCAGGACAGGCCGAAGGAATATGCTGTTCTCAGTAAGTGTTGGAGCGTCTGAAAGGCTTTTTCTGACTGTGTACTATGTAAAGCTGTAGAGTCACTTGTTCATTTGCAATGGGTCTGGGGCATGGAGGTTCAGACCCAATTAAACTACAGGGGCCAAACTGAGGCCCAGTGCTCACCACATAACACTCAGTAACTTTAAGACTTATGTTCACATAAAAAAAATGCACACAAACACATCTATTTTCACAGAATACAAGCATACAGCACCATAAAGCCCACAAATACTTACAAGTTTATGTTGACATAAAAAGTATCAGTGCATGTATCAAATACATGACTTACACAGTTGTATCTAGTCATACTAAGTATACCAAGGATATTAAAATGATTTATTACATTTTTCAGTGTACAATTGTTTTACCTGTTTAAGTGCTTATCATTTGACAAATTTCTCAATTTAAATACTCTAGCTTTTCTTCAAATGCTCTGCTCAGCTTTTTTATTTAGTAAAGCAGTCTGAGTTGTGTTGTTGAGCTGTGGTATGTTGTGACAGAAATATAATCAAATAAGGTGTATTTTTATTGTTGTTGTATGTTGAACCTGCTCTGGCTCATACACAAATTAAATAAAACCAACAGATAAATGAACAACCTGTAGACGTAAAATTGGAGAAGTGACAAATTATTTAAAGCCCTGTTAGCTGCTCTGCTCTGTGTAGAGTGGGTACTATAACAGCCTCAGTGTACAGGCAGACAGGTAATGTAGCGTGATCTCCATAACAACTACAAAGGAAGTAGTTGAATACACACTGGCAACCACTGCTACATTTAACCACAACAGTGGAAAACAGTGAAAAAACATACAGATATGACAGAGAGGGTGACTCACGTTACTCATGATGAAGATGAAGCAGCCAAGTAGTCCATGTCCATGATGTATAACATTCTCGTTAGACTTGTTGCTGAGATTTAGTTTGTTTTTTGCTAACAGAACTAGCTACCCTATGCGTCTCTTTCACTAGCTGCTAGCTAACTAGTCTCAAAACGGTAGCTAGCAACACTTAAAAACAAGCTTTTGTTTCATTTAAATATTAACTTTCCACTGTTTGTTGTGAGGCTTCCGCTTTTACTTTAGGGTTTCCTCCCCAGAGACCTGTCCAGTCACAGCTTTAATGGCGCATCACAGTAACCGTATCTGATCTGTTTAATCAAAGTAATCAAGGCCTCTTCCAACTTCACCTGTTGCCCCTCCGGTAAGGGTGCAACGCTGTTTTTGACCACACAGATTGACTGTCGTTGACCAACCCTTACAACCCAGAGGGGCGCTGTTTCACAAAATTGAGGTAACAGGAAAAGTGAAGCGCAGTAACCAGGACCTGGCTATCGTCAGGAAGGAGAAATACTTCCAGTATGTGAGAACATTAAATGGGTTTTTGAACAGTCATCAATGACTATTCTTCAATCACAGAAGCAGATACCACACTTACAGTATTGTACAATTATAATCAATCACCTTTATTCTAAGCTTTCAGCGTCTCTTTTTATCCAAGCAGACAGTGGAGGGTGTTTTAGTCATCGCCGTTCTGGTCCTTGCACTGAGCTGCACTTTGTGTGTGTGTGTGTGTGTGTGTGTGTGTGTGTTGTTTGTTGATGCTTGTGTGTGTATTGTGCGTCAGTGTATGATGCATTTGGAAAGATGGGTAGCAATGTTGCGGGCGGTAATGCCAACCAGCCTGGCTTGCTGCAGCAGTGCCGCTCTGCCCACGGTGCCACCTTCTCTGGACAGTACTGCCAGGTGTTCCTTAGGCAGGTAACAATAAAAAAAAAAAAATCATGGATGATAAAACGTCAACCTCACAGACAAAAATGTGATTTTGAACAAAGTGCTTTCACTACCATAGGATACAGTCCAGTACTTTGTGGGTATCTGTGTTCCTGACTCCTGTGGGGAAGAGGAGGTGCAAATGCTGGTGGTGTACGGTCAGTGACTTTAAAATCTGTTTCTCTGGACTCTCTGCAGTTTCACTCACTCAGTCCAGTACTTGTGTTGTTTTACTTGTGACTCGTTTCACCTTCTTAACAGGGCGATTTCAGTTTGGCCAGACGTCCCTCATTCCTCCTTTGCCTCCCATCCTGGTCAATCAGTCCACTCAGGAGATGATCATGACTCACTGTTTGTCCAACACCACTGCCCCCGATGCATCAGACATCACCTGCCTGTCAGTATATCGTGTGTAGACTTTTTGTTTCACCCTTTCTACTGTCTTACCTGCATGTGTGCTTGTAACTTTTAAGTGTCTCTTTACATACGCAGGATTTACTTTGAAAAACAAGTTAATTTAAACACAAGATACTTGTGCTCAAAAAGAGGATTCATTCTCAGTGAAGAACCTTGGAGCTCTAATCTGCCTCTATACCTGCCAAAGAGCAGTGATTCCTAGCACGTCTCTGGGGGTCATCAGGTGGAAACCTCCCTTCAACAGTGTTTCGCCTACTTAGTCCCACTACACCTCCAGGAGGTTAGGCAGTGAACTCCGGCGTCCCAGAGTCACCCCCCCTAGTGCCAGTTCACACTGCTCCTACACAATCCAAACAGCACTGCCACGTTCAACTGACCCAGAGATGCTCCAGGTAGTGGCCAGTACCGATGCTACCATTTAACTATTGCTAATGCTAATGCTAACCGCTAAGAAGAACAGAAGAAGACAATACAGTTCCGATGCTACCATTTAGCTAATGTTACGTGCTAACCGCTACCTGCTAAGAGGAACAGAAGAAGACATTAAAGCTAGATTCACCTATACTGTTAATGTTAACTGCTAGCTACCAATACTAACTGCTAAGATACTATCATACTCTCACCGTGTACTACTGGCTGAGCCTTCACCTAACACAGATGCCTTTTCTCCTGCAGGTTTGTGTGTTGCATAATGGTAGCAGTTCCTCTTGCGGCCACCCTTTTTACAGCTATAATGAGGTGGCAGCGGAACAGAGAGGTCAGTCCAACAGCAGAGGCTTCCTGTTTAAACACTGGCCCCAACCTTTATGGGACCTTGAAGACTAACAGCTCCTCCAGCAGCGAAATTAACAGCAGCACATCGGAGGAAAATAGTAAGTGCAGCGCGTTTTTGTGTGAGTACAAGCATGAAGCTGCTCAAACACATATGATAAGTACATACTGAACACCAAGAAGTTATATAGTGTGTTGCGTTTTTACTCAAGCATTGCCTTATTGAATCATTCATAGAGAGCCACACTCCACTGTGTTTTCCCCGAAGCTGCGTGTACCGGTGCCTTCAGGTGTTCTCTCTACAAACAACCAGCCAGGGTGTCTTCAGCACCTCCCCAGCCATCCCCGGAGGAGGCTACTCCTCCCTGAACGGCATCCGTGTTCTCAGCCTGTTATGGATCATGTGTGGTCACTCTGCACAGTTCCCTGTGATAAACAACCTGGGTACATGGGAAGGCTCAGTGCAACTTACTCATTAAATCTGGAAGTCATTAGATTAGTTCAACACTCTTACACTGCATTACCTCTATTGCAGATAACTACAAAAACTGGAGGAAGACAGTTGAAAGCAACCCTCTGTATGTGCTTACCATCAGCGGACCTGTTTTTCTGGCTGTGGACACCTTTTTGCTGCTAGGGTGAGAACGTAACAACATGAAGTTTAAAACTGCGGTGAATTTACCAAATATATTTTAGTGAGTTTTAAGGTGCCAGTTTTAGCAGTTTCTAGAGCAGTTTTTTGTGTCGTATAGGGGTCTGCTAAGTGCCAGATCTCTGCTGGGCTCCATCGACAGGGCTGAGGACAAACTGAGCCCCAAGGTGGTGGCCAACTACCTCTTCAAGAGGATTAAAAGGTGCTGTATGTTGATCATTTCACCACATGAAGTTAGCTGTGTCCTTTCTCTGCATTAAAAACGATTTAGGAGCTCTTCATTGCCTGTGTGATCTAAAGCCCGTAAATGTGTTCTTCTTTGTCTTTCTGCAGGATTCAACCCCTGCATCTGTTTATTATGTGTCTAACCATTGGCCTCATCTCTCTGGTCCAGTGGGGGCCATACTGGTTCCCATTTATAGATACATTGATGGATTGTAAGACTTACTGGTGGGCTAACTTACTGCTGATCAGCAATCTCCTCCCAGTCCATGAGATAGTAAGTAAGCTAAAGCAGTGATTCTGTGCTGGTAGGTCCGACTCCATGTTGACACAGTTTATTTCCTAATCTCTCCTCAGTGCATTCCTTGGACATGGTACCTGTCTCTGGACTTCCAGTGTTATGCCACCACGCCTCTGCTGGTCTATTTCTACAGACTGTATGTATGATTCTAAAAATGCTAAATTTTAGTCCTCAGTTAAATCAGAAGAGTAATGGCCTCCGCTGGGGCCATTTCACACGACACCAAGTCCAGTTGTGTATTCGTCCTTTCTTGTGTTTATCAGAAACAAAGGCGTTTTCACGGTTGTTGCCGGAGGCCTCCTGCTGATGACCACTGTGACCAGCGCTGTTATAACTGCACTCCTGCAGCTGCCGGTCTTCCAGCCGTCTACACTGTAAGGTTTAGAGATTGTGCTAATTCAATCAGTTCAGGAACCAAATGCATGGAATGTACAAGTTTTTTGGGTTTTTTTTTACCTACACTGTGAAATCTGATATAAAATGTTAATAGTTTCTGTAAAATTCAAAAGTTGTTTTATTTGTTTGTTCATTTAATTTGCAGGACATCTGAGAACTATGTCTTGTATTACTATGTGAAACCCTACACAAGATATGGGCCGTTTTTAATAGGGATCTTGACTGGAATATACTTGACAATGAAGAAAGATCAGCTGTTAAAGCAAAAGGTGAGAACATCTGACTATGTTGCCACAGTCACTACACACGGCTTGTTAAGTAGAAATCTGAACACATCATGCTCTATTCTGATATTATCAAGCCAAACAAACTCAGTATTCATTCAACCGGCTGAGCTGCCGTCACACTGATGTGCTTATCGTGTCTTGCTGTCGCTGCAGTGGCAGGCAGCACTTGGCTGGTTCTTCTGTCTGTCACTCATGGCTGTGTTGGTCGGACTGGCCTACATCCTCAGGGAGACCCCCGCCTACCCGTCTGTCCCACATGCCCTCTACCAGGGACTGCACAGACCGCTCTGGGCTCTGGCTGTGACCTGGATCATACTGGCCTGTGAGGAGGGTTACGGAGGTAAACCAAGATCAGGGATGCTCCAGAGTCCAAATACCAAATTTCGGAAAAAATAAATACAATTTTAAATATGCATCTTAAAAATAATGAAGTATGTTTCAAAACGTTTGATCTTGTTGATCAGTGTTTGAGTACACTTTAATACAGTGACTGGCTGTTATGATTTCATACTTCAGTAATAGCAATGGTGATATGGGAAAAATATACTGTAAAATTTGGGGTATTTTTTAACTTCTGAGCCTCTGTACAGTGTACAAAGCCATATTAATGATTTGTTTCAACGAATACAGATAGTAATACAGTGGCAGGATGTCCGCACACCACCTGTTAAGTGACATATGAGTAAGGCACATTTTTTTACACATGAAAGTGGAAATATGTATTTAAAACAATCTACATTTTCTTGTGTTTCACTGTCACTGTTTCTGCAGGTTTTATCAAGAGCTTCTTGTCATTTGGTTTCTGGGTTCCTCTGTCCAACATTAGTTTTGCCTGCTATCTGACACATCCTGTCTTCATCATCCTCTATATTGGCTTGCAAGAGACCCCAATCCACTACACTGACATCAACTTTGTAAGTACTACAGACGGCACGTTTCATTTCAGATATTACCATGACCTCTTCTCTCCTTTTTAACTGCATGTATTGTACGTCTCCTCTCTTTAGATGTACCTGTTCCTGGGCCACCTGGTGCTCACGCTGGTGGTGAGCTATGTGTTCACTGTGCTGGTGGAGAAGCCCTACCTCCTTCTAAAATGGAGCAGTACATAGAGACGAGTCAGAACACAAAATCTGTATCGCTTTAACATCCCTGCTCTTATATTCTGTTCCCTTGTGCCTTGTAAACTATTCCAGTGCTCCTGCTGTTGTAGATAATAAACCTGTTTGTCTGTTTACAAAAAAGAGAAATGACAGTTTTTGTTGTGATTATGTTATGTATGAGTATAGTGAGTGGTTACTACTTTTACATTCTACCGAGTGTGTTCATCAGTTTACAGAGGTTTGATGTAGATCACACAAAAATGAGCTGAGATCATTGCAATCAATACATTCAACAGCCTTCACAGTAATAATGGTGAAAATATACTGAATTGATTTTCTGGTTAATGGTTTCACAAATAGAACATTATGTCATCTGCAAATAAAGATATTTAGTGTTGTCTTGGATATAATATGCTCATTACTACTAAATGACTCATGGTGGCCCGTTACAAAGGTACAATGGCAATAACTTGTGGAGAAATGGTGCAGCTCTGCCAATGAGGAATGCAACAGAGCTCATATAATTCGCAGAATAAAAGAGCCTTGTGATGCATAAAGGAGACAGTTTTCTTTTAATTAAGTAGCTACCCACAACGAAATACTAATTAGGCAATATGGCTGTCCCGACACACTGCTGTCGAATATCTGGCAGAACATATAGTCTAATGTTTCCAAAATCAAATTGCCCTCTAGGGGAAGCAGTCATCAATAATATACTGGCACCCCTCGTTTGAGAAGGCATTTTCAACAGTGGTATGACAAGAAACGTATTATTATTTATAAATATTTAAATAAATATTTGATAAAATTCTGACTTGACCTTTCAAATCCTTTTATTTCTTAATTTGTCAACTAAATCAAGATGATCCTGTCGAGGTTTTGCAATGGCCAGAATTACAAGTGTGTAGGAGAACCAATGCACAACAACATAGCGGACTCTGCAGAGGAGGAGCTTCATTAAGAAAATGTCAAATGATCACACAGAAAAACATGTTTTTAGTTGTCTGAGTAGTCTAATTTCAATTTGGAAATGATTAGAAGTGGACTAAGATAGTAAAGTGAATGAAGTGTGACTGGCTTCCTTGTGACCAAAAGTACATCGTATTCCTCTGCCAATCTATTAACAGTCCTGGTGTAAGACAACACAAATGACTTGGGTCATATATACACTGTACTTTCCGTGGCAGTGAGTCAGGGTTCACAAGTGGCTCTGACTCAGCTGATGAGACCATAAGAAAGGTTTTCATTTCCTTATGACGTGAAAACACCCTGCCACGTTTCCATCCCGTCACTCGAGTTATGCAGGGCGTGTGCTCTGTTGTGCATTGTATCAAGTTGATTTATCCTCCAAGAAAACCTTGATCCTATCCTCCTCCACTGTGTGTGTTTAGTTGTCTGACAGTGATGCAACATATGGTTTGCTATTAATGACGCAGCACTTTGGCACAGTGAAGACGAGTCTCATATCCACGATGTGTCTGCTCCTGATTCCGGAGATGCATCCTTTAGCTGTCTCTCGCACACAAACAAAACTTGGTTGTGACGCACTCTTCTTACATGTGCTGTGCCATTTTCCACCTGGTGCTGTCCAGAGAGTTCAGGGAAGGAGGCCAAACGCCAGGCTGAGGCAGACTGTGCAACGACTCGGTGTTCAAATATATCTTGCTTTGGTAAGATGACACTACTCTCACCATGACTACAAGAGCCCACCAGGCCACGTCCAATCCAAAACCCCACAACAACATGCTCAAGATGGTGTAACATGTCTGCGACCGCAGTTTCTGGTGTTAATCAACAACACGGTTTCAGCTGCTGTTGAACGCTTATAGTTAAAGAAATGTTGCTGAGATCACTCATACTTAAAAACTCAGTACCCATTTGTGTGGACTTGCTTAAACTTTCTGCTTTTATGATGCATTTTGTGGCATCTGCTCTTGAAAGGCGCTGCATAGTTAAATAAACTCATTAGACTGTTGTTAATGCCGCTGCCATGTGTTTTACATTGCATAATTACATATATATACGTGTAAAAGACACACTGTTGTATCAGAAATCAGAAGGGTTATTTTTAAATGTTACGCAATTAAGTGTTGCCAGTGGTGCAAGAACTATTTAGTTCCTTGAATTAAAGGTACTCATGAAAATACTTGACCTCATGATAAAAACTACAATACTAGAATACTTGAATAAAAAGTAAAAATACTCATTCTGCAGAAAAATTATTCCTCTCAGTGTTTGCAGTTTAGTTACGTGAGACAAATGTTTGTTGTCCAACAGTCAAACTACCACCTTGACCCTTCAGCTGTCCCTTGTGGACACAGTAAATGTGTACGGCACGGAACCACACACACAAACACACACACACACACACACACACACACACACGTATCCTATATTCATAACAAGTCCTGTCCGTGTGCTGCTCAGTAATTCAGATAAAGTGATGGTCAGTCAGGTGATGTTGTCTAACTACATTGCTCTCCTTTACTTATTTTTAAAACTTACCAAGTAACACACAACTCCCACACACAAGCTCATGCACCAATAGTCCAATAATATTCCCTCTGTTGCTTAGTAGATTTACAAGGCGGCACAAGAACAGGTGTGTGGCTACAAAACAGTGTTACATAACAGCGCGAAAAGAGCAAAAAGGACATGACATCATTTAAATGGTTTGTGTCCTCCCCCCTTCTGTTTATTGTTTGTAATTATAAACACTTTGTAGTGTGTGTGTGTGCGTGTGTGTGTGTGTGCAGTAGGGGGGGTTCATTCATAAAACTTGTCACTGGTTACTTGTACACACACACACACACTCACAATAGTGACACAGTGCTTTGCCAGAGTGGAGGAGTGTGAGCGTTTTCAGACAAGTTAGCCATAGATATTTCATTTTCTTCATTTGTTTTGTTCAAAATCTGACCCGACACGTTGTTGTTTTATTGGAGGGCCTCTGCTGTTAGACCACTGTTTACAACGTGGTGATTTTAAAGCAGTTAAAGCGTTCGCTCCCCTCACCTGTCACAGGAGCAATTATGTAAGAGCCATAATTTAGTCCTGGTTACAAAACTCTCCTTCACTGGCATTATGAAACAACATTAACACATACAAGAGAGCACAATATCAAGTTTCCTCAAGTGTAAAATGTTTGTTATATCAAGCATGACAGCAGACTAGACAAAAGAGTTAAATTGCAATTGGAGAAAACAGCTAGTCTCACTCTGTCCACCCACCAGCACCTGTAAAGCTCACTCAAGCTTCTGTCACACTGAGCGAAAAACACCCACTAACATCTTTGTCTTCAGTGGGAAACAGTACAATCAGGGTTCATTCCTGTGTCAAATGGCTCTGCAGTAGTCACTGAGCTCCAGCTCTGAAACACGGAAACATGACGCCCAGGCGAAGGCGCTAACTTTCACGATGAGCCCCATCAGCGCTTATGACATTGCCACGTAAATATTGCCTGATATTGGACGTTATGCGTTATACTGTGTTTTCATCTCATCAGCATCATCATCTTCTCATAAAAGATATAAAAAGTCATCTTATCACTGGCCTCCATGCTGCTTTCTACTATTCGCTGTTTTCTGGCGTGCTCGTGAGAGTTACCCACATTTAAAAACCTGAATATATGCACTATTATTGGAGTAAAAGTGATGTAATTAGCACATTATATCACAGTATTTCATGACTTCCTGCAGTTTTGCAGCCACTGTTTTTGTCACTGTGGGCAGTCAGGCTAGCTGTTTCCCTGCTTCCAGGCTTTATCCTGCGTGAAACTAACCATCTTTTAGTTGTGGTTTCAGAATTCATGTACAGAAGAGAAGAAAGCAAATAATCGTAGTTACAAAAAGCATTTCCTTTAAACTCCCACCAGAATCAAAGCGCTTTAGTTTTACTCCACTTAGAGCACGCCCTTTTTCATATAAAGTGTGCTTGGACACTGGGAGTGACAGAAAAAGCTTAAATGTTTCATGTGTTCAGCACTCATTCATCCCTTTCCAGCTAAATTACTGGACCATCCAAATGATTGAAAACTGACCTGCCATAGATGTCAGTCGGGATTAGCTTGTGTTTGCTGCTTATGAGATAAGTAATCTGACTAAATGAGAGGCAAAGTCATGTTAATCACTGTCACGCCAGGGTGAGATAATTGACTATAAATCATTTTCCATGAAAGTCAAAAAGGTCTGACCTCATTTGGTTGTTTTGGCCACTGACAACGTTATTGCTTTGCCAGAGCGGTTACATTGTCTCATTGTCTCAAATGGTGGTGAGCTATGTGTTCACTGTGCTGGTGGAGAAGCCCTACCTCCTTCTAAAATGGAGCAGTACATAGAGACGAGTCAGAACACAAAATCTGTATCGCTTTAACATCCCTGCTCTTATATTCTGTTCCCTTGTGCCTTGTAAACTATTCCAGTGCTCCTGCTGTTGTAGATAATAAACCTGTTTGTCTGTTTACAAAAAAGAGAAATGACAGTTTTTGTTGTGATTATGTTATGTATGAGTATAGTGAGTGGTTACTACTTTTACATTCTACCGAGTGTGTTCATCAGTTTACAGAGGTTTGATGTAGATCACACAAAAATGAGCTGAGATCATTGCAATCAATACATTCAACAGCCTTCACAGTAATAATGGTGAAAATATACTGAATTGATTTTCTGGTTAATGGTTTCACAAATAGAACATTATGTCATCTGCAAATAAAGATATTTAGTGTTGTCTTGGATATAATATGCTCATTACTACTAAATGACTCATGGTGGCCCGTTACAAAGGTACAATGGCAATAACTTGTGGAGAAATGGTGCAGCTCTGCCAATGAGGAATGCAACAGAGCTCATATAATTCGCAGAATAAAAGAGCCTTGTGATGCATAAAGGAGACAGTTTTCTTTTAATTAAGTAGCTACCCACAATGAAATACTAATTAGGCAATATGGCTGTCCCGACACACTGCTGTCGAATATCTGGCAGAACATATAGTCTAATGTTTCCAAAATCAAATTGCCCTCTAGGGGAAGCAGTCATCAATAATATACTGGCACCCCTCGTTTGAGAAGGCATTTTCAACAGTGGTATGACAAGAAACGTATTATTATTTATAAATATTTAAATCCCTGATAAAATTCTGACTTGACCTTTCAAATCCTTTTATTTCTTAATTTGTCAACTAAATCAAGATGATCCTGTCGAGGTTTTGCAATGGCCAGAATTACAAGTGTGTAGGAGAACCAATGCACAACAACATAGCGGACTCTGCAGAGGAGGAGCTCAAATGCACTTTGAATGCACGTTTATATCAGGAGATTTTACTTTGTGATACATTGTTTAAGTGTTTTCTGTTAATTTTAAGCACTTATTGAATATACGTAAATGTTTTTCACACAAACTCTAGTTTAAAAGCCTGGTTTCTACGAGTTTATTGTAACCCTGAAAAAAAATAGTAGCAAGAGTGTCTGATTCAATAATGTCTTTTGGAAAATTATGTTATTATTGTTGATGTTTCATAGATGTTAAACAGTGGTTCCAAAACTGGGTTGAGTTGTCTAATTGTGGCAAAATTACTGTTTAAAGCTTATTATTACTGCTGGAGTTTCTCATTATTTCTCTAACCAAGTCCAAAACTTCCCTAAATTAAATTTCTATGACAACCACCAGTCAAGATCAGCCCATAAACTGGGCCATTAGCTAGACAGCTTGTAAATATAGATATCGAGTGTTAAATGTTCAAGATCGGCACATGTCTGCAATATCAGGTAACCGACTTTGTACTTGTGGGGGACAACAGTTAAAAATAGACTCACACCCCGAGACCGCCGGCTCTGCCTGAGCTCATACTGAAGTCCTACATCACAGGTCTATGTTCTCAACCACACGGCTATGAAAGGGTACGTACTGCATGCATGGCTGGTTTAGTCATACTTTTATCATGGGTGATTCAGCTGGGAGGTAGCTAGTTAGACATTTGTTTGTGGCTCTCTCTGGGAACGTTAAATGCTGTCAATTACACTGCTTTGTCTGTTACAACACTGCTGATTGGCTGACACACACACACACTTACACACACACGCACACACACACACACACACACTGCTGTGCTTCATGACACACTTAAGGAACAGAATTAATTCCTTTAAGTGAATTTCAGCTGTGATGGACTCTGGCTGGTATTCGTGCAGTTTTCGCCCTGTTCATTTGCAGCTGTCGGTGTTGAGAAACTCTCACACTTTGAGGGAGCTTGTGCTGTTATTTTCCAAACTGTGTTCACACTTATTTGAGCTTTCAAGGCAGCGGTTCACATACAGGAGCTGTAAAGATACAGCAGGCTCTCCGGGGTGTTGTGTGGCCGAGGACGGGGCTATTTTGGCACAGACGGTCAAGATGACATCGGATTACACTTTCTTGCGCTCAGTCACGCAGGTGCCGACAGCTTTATTGTTTTTCGATATTAGTACAGATCGAGCCATATTGAGTGCGCTAATCAACCATACCAACAAGAGTGATTTCTGTTCAATTCAAAACTTCAAAGTGCCTGTAAATGTAGGTTACACTTCTGATAGGAGAACTATGCACGTGATGATCATATCTAAATATAGAGTCAGTGCACTAAATGTGACTGTGGCGAATCAGATTGCATTTATTAAGGCAAAGAGGAAATTACCTTGAACAGCGTAAAAGATGCTGAAAATAACTTTCCTGACAAACACTTGGAGCAATAATGGTAAAACATAATTTCAGTGACTTTTAGCCCTAATATGAGCTTTTTGTTGGGGTTTACAGTTTTTTGCTGCCTGACAATTGTGTGAAATGTGTTTATATTCAAGGGGTTTGTCACTAAACGTTCTGCAGCGAGGCTCAGTACTTCATAGTAAACATTTCAGGCCTGGGGGCCTGGCGAGGTGTCCTTCACTGCTGCAAGAATCTGACAAATGCAGGCCATGGGTGAAGATGTGCTGGTATTTTTCCAGTGTCTCTGCCACCAGCTCCCCTCCTGCAATCTTGTATATCAGGGTGCATGTTTTGAAGCCTCCCCTTTCAACACCTCATGTCAGGCTCCTGCACATGTGTAAGGTAGCGACAATCCATAGGTAGCAACACAGGCAATTACATGTGCTTTTCAGACATAGCTACACTTCTTCAGTTTTCAGTTTTAGTTCAGTCCCGAAATAATTGCAGCTGTAATCTGAAAGAAGTAGATAAATGCCCATCAGTTGTATCACCATAGTTGTTACACCTTATTTTCAATGTCTTTTACCAAATTGTTTTCGTCTATTTGGAGTTTAGAATATCTTGAATGTGGACCAGATTAGCAACAATGATATCAAATGAACCTCCACAGACGGCAGTTGCATAAATATCAGGTTTCAGCATGGCTTTCATTTAGAGCTGCAGACTTTTTGCTGAATGGTTTTCAAGGGTGTAATGTTTGGTTTAGAAAAACTTCAAATGCAAAAGAAAGTCTTACTTGTTCCACTTACATTAATAGTTTTCTTTTCTTTACATAATCTTTATATTTCACAGTATTTTCTTTATAAGGCCAATCGAAGACAAGCAGAAACATAATTTTTGCTGAAACTTGAGCTCAAGAAAACATCATATCATGTACTGCAACGTAGGCAGTGTACATCAGATATTCACAACAATTCTCTCAATATGTAACAACTTGGAGCTCTAAGGTTTGTGAACTCAATATTCTTGTGTTGTTTAATCTGGTAGATAGTGACTAGACAAGTTTGTGTAAAAGATCACTTTCAATGAACCAAACACTGTCTAATGAATGACCCCTCATACTAGTGTATAAAAAAATGTTTCAGCAATACGTATTTTACTACCCCTCAGTTGCACAAGACAATAGGAATTGGAGATTGTTGTCTGCAGCTGGAAATAACATTTTTATCAGCTGCAGAGAAACAAAAACAGGAAGGTTTCCTGTTGATAAGGTATGTCAAGTGCCCTTTAAAAGCTTCTAAAATAGATGCAACATGCTGTTTAAAGGGGTGTCTCCAGCAACCAAGATACGCAGCTAGAGGGAGATACTGGGCCTTATTTAATACTTCCCATACACACATGAGTCTCAGATCAGAGATTATTTGACTCTACATTTGCAATTCAAATGTAAAATATTTAACTTTTCTGTCAATGTCATGCTTCATTTTGCAGATACTGACTTTTAAAACACCAGGACACACTTGGACCCAGAGGAGGAAATGACACCAAAGATGGCAAGCCCAAACAATGTGTGTACAGAACTTAATGCCATCCTTTCCGAGACTTGGCCCGAACTTGCTGTTTGACAGCAGGAGTCTCGCTGCTGACAACCTCCTCGAGCAGCACGACCAGAAGCCCAGATGGATCCGTCACTTCCTCGCACTTATGACCAAACACGGTCAACCCCAGCTCTACCAGACAGTCAAACTGAGGATTTAGACTCTCTTTCTCTTCTGCACGGTCCCACAGAAAACACGCTGTCGGCGTGCGAGGCAGTGGCCGAGACGATGTCAGATCTCTCAGGTCCGGCTGACAAACCAACTGAGACTTTATCAGACGTTTCCAAATGCTCGTCTCAGGAGAAAAACACTGGCTCACGCTGTCTGAAGCCTTTCTCATCCAGCTATAAGATGTCAGAGTGTTTCTCACTTTGCTCAGAGTCTGCACCACAGGACGATGAATTTAGGGTTTGTAGCTATTTTGGCTCATCAGAACCGATCTCACCTCTTGTATCTCACCTCTCTCATGACCTTATTTCCCCCCTATCTGACTCCTTTTCAGAGTTTTCTGTTAAAGAACAGGCAGTCTCATTTTCTCTCATACAAGAAGATAGTACATCTCAACCTTTCAGGGCCATTCCATGTACTTCTGAAGTTTTGATGGAGCCATCTGTCACTGAGCCTCTCTCTAACCACAGCTTCAGCTCTGACCACAGTCGAGCCACGTATCTATCCAGGTCGTTATCACATCAGTCGGATAGTTTAGAGAGTGATACAGCTATAGCACCCGTGTCAGACCTTTACATCTTTGAAAGTGAGACACAGGACTTCATCATAAGCCCTTATGTTGATCCGGAGGAGATTAAATGTCCTGAATACCGGCCATTATCACAAACAGGGGGGAAAAAGGACTGTGATGCACATGTCCTGATGTGTGATTCAGAAAATGTGGTGACCCAATGTCAAGCCATGGTGGACTGTGAGTCAGATGTGAGCCAACACATGAGTCTACGACCACCTGCTGCGGATGCCTGTGAGGCAGGTTTGATGTCAGTAGATGATGTGAGACGAGGGAAAGCAGAGGCCACTGAATTAACCACCAGACCACAGCTCAGCGACAGCCCCATCGAACTGTGGCTGGACGCATGCCAGTATCTCGCAGTTGAGGATACGGAAGACAGGGGTGCTTTGGACAAGACAGGTCATTCTCTGACGCAAGGAGGGCTCACAGGAACCAGTGACTTGTCTTTTCCCGCAAGAGAGACACAAGTGTCAGGTTACAACCCTGATGGTAGTGAAGGGATTGGCTGGTCTGGCAATGACACCAGAGATTGGGGGCCACCAGTTAAGAGGTGGACGTCAGTGGACAGCTGGGCAAGCGCACTCTCAGACTGGACTGGGATCATCACAGCTCCACCAGAGGACCTCACAGCTGCCTTCGCAGCGACAGGGGCTGAGATAGATGCTTTGACACAGGCACTAGCAGAGGTAAACACTCATATCAATACAGAGACGTTTAAAGAAGGTGAGGGTCAAGAGCCAGCGGTGCAGTCACTATCGCAGCCAGCCATGGGAGTCCAGGATCAGCCACTGAAGGCACAAAACATCCCTGAGAGCTCCGTCCTCTCTGGGCAGAGCTGCCTCTCTTTGTGCCTCAAAGCTGCAGGACCCGAGCTCCGAGACAGAGAGGGCTCCCAGAGCGTCGAATCCCTGTTTGAGACAACCCTGACCACACTGGAAGAACAGCAAACAGAGGACATCCAGAGCAGCCAGGCTGAGCTATCTCTGTGCCCCACACACCAGCACTCATCCATAGGATCGTCCGGTGCTATGGCGGCCTCTCCTGGAGGATACTGTGCAGATGTGATACCCGGATCTACCTCCTCTGCAGCTCTGGACCTTTCTCACTTTGGTGGATATGTCGAGTCCTTCGAGACTGACCTTTTCATCAGAAATGAAGAAGATCCAATCGTACTGAGTATAGTCGAGGATACAGATTTGGATGCAGGGCTAATATTTGAGGAGGTAAGATGGCCTATGACATGGATTTCTAATCATTATTGTAAAATTTAGACTTATCATCTTGCACAATTTAGGAAAACGTGTGACGGTTGGAAAGTATGTGCTCTGCTTTATGTGTATGTTTTTGCTGTGTGTTGGTCCCATACATAAGATACACACACATACAGCATGCCTGCCCACACACTCCAAAGCACACTCCACTTTTTCTGGTGTGTGCGGCAGAGAGAGAGAGAGAGAGAGAGAGAGAGAGAGAGCAGTGGAAAGATTCACCCTTCACAATACAGAGAATAACAGCGATCACCTTCACATCAGTCGGCCTGGCCAAGAGATCAGTCATGCGCTTTGGAAACATGGCCAGAACGTTAAGAGACATTCCCACTCCTGCCCTTGTCAGTGTTGTCATACCTATATTATTGATAGCGTGTCAGGAGGCACATAGAGTAGTCCTGAGAGTGACATCCATGTGTGTCACCAGACATCGGACCCACAAGTATTGTCGCCTTGCTTTGGATTGGAGCCATTCATTTTTGCACCCAAGGTCTCTCACCCAGGCGTGATTCTGTATTATTGGATAAGTCCTTTGGCTCCCATCTCAAAGACTGACAGCTGTGTGTGCGCTGAAGGAAACAGGAGTGCCAGAGAGGAAAACTTCTGATGGACAGAAATGGCATCTAATAATAGCTGAAAGTTCAATGATAATAGCATGCATCCACGGCGTGTCAGGGCGGAGGGGTGAGAGGAGAGCACAGCTGAGGACTGAAACATGACCCTCTCTTGCTCTCTCTCTCTTTTTGTACACACCCTTTAATACACCCATTCCCACTGCATCTCCTTTAAAACCCCAGGATCAGGACGCAAGCAGGTCCTTGGGCCGGGGGACTGCTTCTGATTGGCTTAGGTGAGCACGGCATAGCTGGAGCTCCTGTTTATAACAGCGACAGTGCAGGTTTCAGTTGCATACAGGGCATATGGACTGTGGGACTGGATATAGGAGCATGGTGTTTCATAAACCTCTGCACTGTGGCTCTATAGAAAGGTATGTGTTGATAAGAAATATCTGAAAAGGCATGTTTTTGTACCTACTATCTGCACAATCTGCCTTTAACTGTAAAGTTTAAAGTATATATGTATATATACACACACACACTGCACAGTACTATCCTGTTACAGTGGAGTCTGAGAGCCTTATACTCTAGGAGGATCTATAGGACTACTATAAGAGGATCGAACTTCTTGTTAAATAATATTTCAGCTTTGGAAATATACAACTGCTTAAAATTACCTCACATTCTTATTAACATTTGTGCATTTTCATCACCAGTCCGTTGCAGATGGACTGCGTGAAGTGACAGATGAACACAGGATCTCCCAGCCAGGCTTGGTGGCCGAGCAGGAAGCTAAAAGGAGGTCTGAACCCGCTGAGGTTGATCATAAAGGAACAGAATCGTCAGCAGATTTCCTCACCACACATGCTGTGAGAGACTCGCACGTGCCAGGTGTGGACACACAACCTGGCCTGCATTTAAATGCTAGCACACACGTGGCGCCTGACACTTCACCAGACTTTGACAGATCATGTCAGTTGGAGCCACAGTGGGGAAGTCCCAAGTTTATTATGCCCTTAGCTCCCCTCGGTATCGGCTCCTCCCTCGTCTGTCGGACAAGCAGCAGTGTGAAAGGAGATCAAACTTGTGTCAAAAGTCATGTCAGCAGTGACCTCGGTTTTGATCACGTACAACCTTGCACTCGCTGGCCAACCTCATGTGGAAATACTGACGAACCATCTTTGGAAGGTGAAGAGGAGTTGATTCATAAAACGGAAAATACAATAGAGTCTTCTGGCACATCTTCAACAGAGGGACAGCTGGACTTGGACACTGTGGAGTGTTTCTTCACTCCAAGAAAAACAATAATTGAAGAGATTAATGACCTCAGTAGAGAACTATCAAAATTGGCTGTTGTCCCGGCAGATCATTTCATCATCTCAGAGGAGAAACGCACCGCATGCATCACTTTAGATATACACGACCCATTTGTCAGCAGGGCTGCAAAACCCATCGTAAAATCTGAGCAGGCTGAGTTGAACCAGAGACCGGCTGTAAAGATGCCTCACAAAACCCATAAGTCCACCACAGAGAGCAAAACACGCTCCAAAAAGGACAAGTCAGCAGGTCATCATTACGGTGCCCAAGCGTCCAAGAAGCAGGAGAGTTTAGCTCACCATGTTTCAGCCCAGCAGGTCTGCAAACAGCAAGAACCACATCCACTTACCGGAGAGAATCATAGCGGTGAGAGCGCTCCAGCCGGGCTTGAGGACAAGGAGGCTAAACTGGTGATTGCAACCGATGTGGCAGCTGAGAAGGCTCCAAGCAAACCGCATGGCAAGAAGAAGAAGAAACATGCTCAGAATACGACAGGAGCGAAGAGCACAGGGGAGCCACCGGTTGACGTGGAGAATGGAGCAAAACCAAAGGCTGCAAAGGGAAGGATCGACATGTTCGAGGCCAAGCTGTGCGCTAAAGCTGGAAAAAGTCAGAAAGACAGCGATCACTCACATGGCGCCGAGAAAAAGTCCCAGCAGCCAGAGGCGAAAGCTTCCCAGGAAGACCGACCTCTGTATGTGGATCATAAAGACCGCCAGCCAAAAAACTTTACCAGTCCTTTGAACGATGATGTCATTAAGAGACGACGCCTGTCAGAAGATAAGTTTGGGAAGATTGTCAGCGTTTTGGAGTCCAAGCTACCGAAGCCAGGTGTTTCTGTCCAGGCAAAGGGAGAGGAGCCCAAGGTAGATGCAACTCGTAAGAAGGCGTACAGTGAAGTGGTCAAACAGAAAATCCCCCCTAAGGAAGGTAAGGATTAAACATTAAATCGTTTTTCTGTTCAGCACTTTTCTGTGACAAAGAGCAGTTTTCCAGTATTTCTCCTTTCTTCACCTCATAATATGCTAATGTCTGCAGAGCCCAAGGTAGTGAAGCCCATCCAGGCAGTGGCAGTGAGTGGAGACCCCCAGAGTTTGTGCCTCTGGTGTCAGTTCACAGCCGTCTTCTCCCACCACACTGTCACCTGGAGCAGAGACGGCACCGTCCTGACTGAGATCAAGAGAAGGTATATAGCTTCATTTGACATGATTTTTACAACACATTTCCATATATTTCACCTTTATCTTTACACAATACTTTCACATAACTTAGCTTTACGCCCCAATGCACCAACCAGTATCCTAAACTCACCGTCAAGTCCCATAAGTGGTTTATCTTTGGCATGTAGTATGCTCCTTTAGCCTGAGTGATGCTATGATCAAGTTTGCATTTGTGCCACACAGAGTGGCACAAGCCGGATAGTAATTTATCCATTAATGTTACTTTTAGTGAACTGTTTCAAACAGTAAGCATTACTTTTAGCTATTTCAACCATTTGTACAATGTATTTCAACTGTCAGCCCATTGCTTTTGAACTCTGGAAGCACTTGCTGGGGAACAAGAAAAGTACACCAGGAATGGGATCTGTCATGTACATGTTAGGCAGTAAGATTTAGCACTGGACATCAGAAAAAAGTGGGTGGAAAGTCTGCAAAATCTGTTATGCAATACTTTGGCTGCACGGATCTTTTTACCTTTTACTTCCATTTTTTGCTCAACAGTCACAGATGCTTTTGTGTAGCCTGTACCTATATCTATCTATAGATGCCTTCAATTGCATAACACTCTAGCTGATGTGAACAGACTTCAAGAAGAGCAGCAGCCAAAGCAGTTAAATATCCGCATACACAATTCATATTTTTGGTATGGAAAGGATCCTGCATTACCAGAATGTGTATAATTAAACGTCACAGATTATGTTCAGGTTCAGTGTCGGGGGGGTTGTTGTGTACAGGTGAGTGGCTTTGTGTGGTGCATCTAGTAACATTGTACCTTTCCCTGAAGTGCAGGGGACGAGAGCAGAGTGTCGCTGACAATTTCCAACGCTTCTCACAAAGACTTGGGCAAGTACCAGTGTCAGCTCACCAGTGTACATGGATCAGTCACCCTGGACTACCTGCTCACATATGAAGGTATAAAGCATGACTTAATCACAACAACTATCTGGAATGTGGGCATGAAAAATGTACAGTTACCGTCACAATTTACAAAAAATTTTAATCTCTGAATATGTTACAGTGCTCAGTGAGATTGTCATCCCTCCATCTCCAAAGACCACCGCATGTGAGTTGTGATCTTAGAACAAGGTTAATCACTTTAGGTCCCAGTTTTTGTTTTGTTTTGGATCCTGACAGATAATCTTTCTTTTTTCTAGCTGCCCCTGTTGAGGTGGGGAGTGAAGAAGAGGATGTCCAGTGCTCCAGGCTGATATTCAAAGAGGATTTCCTGTCTGACCAATGCTTTGGAGAGAACCAACCTGTCAGCATCATCACTGAAAAGGCCCACTTTGGGGAGGGGATGCACCGGCGGGCTTTCCGGACCAAGCTGCATGCGAGTCAGACGAACCTTTTGGTACCCGGCCACTCCTGCGTGCTCAAAGTACACAATGCTATCAGCTACGGGACCAAAAACAACGACGAGCTCATTCAGAAGAACTTTACCTTGGCCGTAGAGGTGAGACCGTCGCATGTTAGACCCAACAGTCCTTCATCTGTCAAAATATTGTTTTATTATGTGAATGACAGTCCTCACTGGGAGCCACATTACAAGCCACAGCATAATTTTTCTGGCACAAAACTATAAACACTTCACATATGAAGGTAACAGTAGCAATATTGTTTATTTGTTATTTTTTGTCAAGAAATACTCAGAAAATGCTCAGAAAGTGTCACAAAATTAAACTTTATGCACAGTGTAACACTATTAAGTATTTTGTGCACAAAGACATTTGTGTAAAGACATTTTGGCTCAAACGTTTTCACGCAACATCATTAAATTTTGATTAAAAAACTCAATTTGATACTGTATATGTCAAACTGCACTTATGGCCAAAAACGCACTTTGTAGGGGAAAATGCCCACAAAGTACCACTACAGTGCCTTCTGTCTATTTGCATACACACTACAAGCATTTGTGCCTCAAAATGCCGCAAAATGCTACACTTTATGCTTAAATATGACAATCACTCAGTGTCTCAGAGTTAAAAATATCTTTTACAAAAGGCCATTATGATAGATTAATTATCATCCTGTGCAGAGATCTAATACAGAAAGTAATTGTAGTGCAACTGACTTTGCTCTGTAGGAGTGCCAGGTCCAGAACACTGCAAGAGAGTACATCAGGAGGTACACCACTGCAGCCCAGTCTGTTGAATCCTTTGGAGAGATCCCAGAGTGAGTGGCCCATCAGACAAGCTATAATTTTAACTCTCTGCAGCACATTTGCCTTCATGTTATTTAAGAATGACGTAAAATGGTCATAGCTCAAGCCATGTCGTTTCATGCTTTCACTAGGATCATTCCCATCTACCTGGTTCACCGTCCGTCTAATGACATACCGTACGCCACGCTGGAGGAGGAGCTGATCGGTGACTTTGTCAAGTATTCAGTGAAGGACGGCAAAGAGCTCAACCTGATGAGACGCGACTCGGAGGCAGGGCAGAAATGTTGTGCTTTCCAGCACTGGGTCTACCACAAGACTGAGGGCAACCTGCTGGTTACTGACATGCAAGGTTGGAAAAACATTTAAAAAACTGCAGCTCTTGAAATGTGCACAAAATGTTTTTTATCTGCATCATCATTTAGAGCACTAAATCAGATTTTTGTGCTTTTCAGGAGTGGGAATGAGGCTCACTGATGTGGGAATAGCCACATGTAAGAAAGGGTGAGTATTTTTATGAGATCGATAATAGATCCAAATTGTTGATACATGCAATTTGATGTGTTCTTAAATCATTTATTTTTTAGATATAAAGGCTTCAAAGGAAACTGTGCCACCTCCTTCATTGACCAGTTCAAAGCTTTGCACCAGTGCAACACGTACTGTGAGATCCTGGGCCTCAAATCCCTGCAGCCCAAAGCTAAAAAGCCTGCATCTGCTCCCAAGCCGAAACCCCAACCGTCTGCTGCACCCAAGAAGAAAACATTTGGGCCAACGGTGAAGGGCAAGTCATAAAGGGAGGAGACACTCGCACTACTGGGTTCATCGCTGTTGAAATGGTGAGATTTTTGGTGATTTTCTTTACTCACGTTGGACCTTGCCGTGCAGAGTTTGGCCTGTCTGAGAGGACTCATGAGCCGGGCCAGATCATGGAGGAGACAGACATACTTGACCCTGAAGCGAGCGATTGCTACTTAACCAGCGACCGTCGTTCCCAAGAGTTTTTGCTTCATCTCATGTTGAACATTTGAGAAACGCATTTTATTTTGATGGAAGATTTCTGTATTAGAGAGTATTTAAATCTAGGTGAGGAAACTTTATTGTGTTTTGGGAAAACTGTGACAAATCGAACACTTGAAAATGATGTTTGTCTGCAGTGTTGAACTGTGATGTCTTAGAGATCGCTTTTTTTGACGAGGTGCAATGATTTTCCTTTGCAGATCAATGCAGAGTTTTTCTTGTTTTTCTACGTCTGTGACATTTTCAAACTGTAAGTTCATTAAATTAATGAACTTGTTTATTAATTGATTAGAAGAAATGTATTTCAAGTAGGTTGTATGATAGAATACATCCAGTAGATGATGTTTTGGGTTCAGTTATGCAGGATGAGTGGGTCATTTTTGTGTGTTTGCTTTGAAAGGCGACAGAGGACGTTCATTCAGTTTAATGCCACCATATTACAACGTTTGCTCATTTGGTAAAGCTACTGATTCAGGATGTGCTCATAACAACACAAACATTTTGTACATACAAAGCTCACGTTAAGTTTGCCTCTGAATGTATTCACTGGAGAATGTGAAGATTTATTTATTTGTCGTTTTATTATCTGGGGCAGATCTGCTTGTTAGATCATCTGGCATCATTTCAAGGATCTATACTGAACTGGTCTAACTAAACCCAGTAATCACACCACAATAAGAGTCAAATGTACTTGCATGCAGAGTCTGTATGACCTCAATAACACGCTCTGTATAATAAGCCTCTCTGTCTACTCTCACTGATGCCTTTTAAATCCTTGACACAAATTCCTGACATGGCTACGAGGGTGCGGCTCTGGCCAGTGTGTAGATCTTTGTTATTAAAGAGATGTTGCTGGTTGAATATGCTTGCTGATATTGTTTTTCATGACGGTGAATCATCTTACATTTCCAGTAATGGGACCTCTGACCTATACAAGTTGGAGGGAGGGAGCACTGTGTCAATATGAACACGCAAATATCTGTTTAAACACTTTACGGCTTATTTAATTCTTAGGAATGATTCATGTTCAAAAAAAACAAACAAACACTGTTTATTCACGTTATTTGCAAGTCATAAAATCTGACATATATCTAACATTACAAGTGTTTTGAAGTAGATGACCTGTTTACATGTTGGAAAAACTGGCAGCAGCATGTCAACAACTGGCATGTCTATTCTTATCGAAACTTATGGAGGAAGGTCTCCAGCAGCAAATTAGCGCCTCTGATGCAAAAGTAAGTGGGTCAGACTCAGAGGCTCGAGATCATGAACGAGGTATGAACACGGTGCCCCTCCTGCGTGGTGCAATGTGTCTCAAGCAGCAGGCACCAGCAACAGATGGGGACACATCTTACACTTTACTGTATGAATGAGGAAACTATTACAAATATGCAAAAAAAAAAAAAAAAAAAAGGCAAACCAGGAAACCGAGGAATGTATTGAGGTCCTTTTCACACTGTAGCTATTTAGTGTGATAATGGCGTTTGAAACAGAGGACACAAACACCATTGTCACACTCCACAGCTCTGGAGGACAGCATTTACTGTAGACACTGCAGACGGAGAGGTTGTCAATACAAACTGCAGGGTGGACGTCCTGGTGGAATAAGGAAAAAAAAGTAGTTAGGTGACGTGTGGAATCAATAAAGAGCAACGAAGAGAGGGAAAGTGAGAGGAGAGACCTAATTGGAGAGGAACAAACGTTGAAGCACACATGGTGAGTGTGTTTTCTCATCTGAAATCACACTTCAGTTTTGATTTATGATTATCCATGTGGCGCTCTAAATCTTGTACCCGTCAGTTTTCTGGATTTAAACACACGTGAAAAAACACAGAAAACCACAGAAAGTAGGGAAAATAATGGTGAGTAAATACAGAAGGCTTATCCAGAGTGTCCAAAGTCCGGCCATGTCTCTTTGTACTGATGGTGGGGATGACTGCAGCTGTGTGCAATGTGTGTGTGTGTGTGTGTGTGTGTGTGTGTGTGTGTAAGTGAGTTAGAGAGCAACTAAGTAGAAGAACACATGTGTGAGGGCACTTTTTTATATAACAAGCATTTTTGCATAAAGGTTTCTCAAATGTGGTTGATCCAGACTGTATATTATATTATTGTTTCTGCTTTCAACTATATTATATAACATTAATGAACTGAAAATGGCATTTCCAACAGTTAAATTTATCAAAGTTCGCAACTTTAGAAAAAAAAGTGTGATAAAAACATTATTAAAGGAGTTGAACCTATTGCAGAACAGATAACTCACCTCAAGTTTCTAATGTGGATCCTCAGTCCAGATTCATTCATTCATCCAGGGGTCACTCTCCAGCTCCGGACTCCCCCGGCTACTCTCTCCTCTCTGCTCCTTCCCTCTCGCACCAGCGATCTTTGTCTTTCCAAACAGTTAAAAGTCCAGTGGCGGATCCGGAGCCGCATGTTCAGGAGGTGATACGTGGTGCGTTTGGGTTTGATGATGACCCGTCCAAGTCTTTATGTAGACCGAGCAGGGTTTGGACAAACAGCCAGTTCCACATTAGTGATAAGCTACGGGGGAAGTATTGATCGACCCTGACCGGAGGTAGAGGGTGAGGGGTGGAGGAGCGGGAGACCAAAAAACCTCCCTGGTGAAGCAACAGGGCCTCAATACCAAGGTTTCACTGAAAGTCACCAAGCTGAGTGTAACAGACTAACAGGCCCCTTCACTCCAGACTACTTCTGTAGCAAGTAATCATAGGACAGTTGACAAAAAGTAAAAAACAGTATGACCTAGTGACAGTAATGGATAAACAGCTGAACAGTTAGTAAAAAGTTAAAATAGTTGAAATGTGATCGAGTGTGCAATTTGTAAGTTAGGTGCATTTTGTGTTTTAAAAGTAACTTTGGTTCTCTTTATTCAGCTGTTTGCTCGTTGAACTTAATGAAAACTGAGCCAAAGAAATTAAGAGTTTCTTTTTTTATTGAATATATGGACTATATGAGCGAAAAGCCTTCAGAATCAAATAGTTTACAGGTTTGTCCGCTCAGCACAGGAGCCAAAATCAGCCACTCTTGGTTCAGGGTATTGCTTCAACTTCCCGTCAGGGTTTCGTTAAGGTCAGTGCTGTGACGTAACAGAGGAATAGAGGCCTGTGAGAGACCAACAGACTGTAAAACTAAAAAACAAAAAACCAAAGCAATGGGATTTTTTCTGCTTTCTTATGATTTATTCTTAAACAGTTATGTTAAGATTTATTCTCGTTTGCACTTTTTTCCCCCAAGAAGGTGGAACGTTTTACAAGGTGGATCTGGGGAAGAGTTGGCTCTCAGTTTGTTTGTGACCAGATCGAGGGTAGCGGGGCTTGATAAAATGTCCCCGGACTGGCAGTGTGGCTTTTATTTGCTTGTCCTTGGAGCTGATAACTCCTAGATTGCGATTGTGTGAATGAACTGAGGTCCCTTCACCACACCACGTGCGCGAACACACAGAGAAAAGAGAGACAGGGACAGTTGCAAGTCTTGCTTATTTCTCAAGAAAGGTGCTCTGAGTGTTTGGATGTCAGGAAACTGACAAACTGCAGCGTGGCTGCATATCAAGAATCTATTCATCATGTGGATGAAGTAAAACAGTTTCTCTCAGCAGCAGCTATGATACCTGTTCTGCAGGTAGATTTCAAATCACATCTTAGCAACTAGCGACTATAGTGGTCATATAAATAGAGAATGCATATACTTTACTATAACTGTATTCAAAGTTGTACTTAAATACAACACTTGAGCAAATGTACTTACTTTTTTTTTTACCAGTGTACACTGGTAAAAAAAAACACTTTTGGGTATTAGGCTTTATGTTTAATTTGGGTTAACATTCAAGAGAAATGAACAGTCTAAAAATTCAGTAAAGTGTCTGTGATTTCGAACGTTGTTATAATACTTAATGTTTATACATCTGTTTTCATGTACATCATGTATTCAATGGATCTTCTAAGTATTCCAGGTCAAAAAGTAGTATACTTCAGTGCATTAGAAATATTATCATAGCAAATAACAGTTAATATATCCAAGTACACTTTTACTTTTTGTGCTTAAAGTATGTTTGACATACACTTTTAAAAAGTGTACTTCTAAATAGGTAAATTATACAGATTAAGTTGTGCTAGCACGTACAAAAAAAATGAATGATCTAATTCTGGAAGTGGAATTTCAAAGTACTTATAAAAAAAGTTAATTTTCAAGTCTTTTGTAATACACTGTTAGCACACTTAATAAAAGTGTACTTTAATTTCACTTCCTTTCTATGTATATGTGTATTTCCGACAAACTGGTGATATGATACAATTGTACAGCAAGTGTGTTTTGAATGTTAATGAATCATGAATGAATCACCACTTCAGTACACTTTTAGCGTACTATGTACATTTCAAGCATACTCAAGTATACTTGAAGGTGACAAAAAATAGCACAAAGTGTACTTACATTCTTCAAAAAGTATAATTTAAGTACAATATACGTCGCCTGGGAAGTTTTTAAAGAGTCATTAACTGAAGGAACGCACTCTGAGAAGTTTCCTTTTATTTAATGGAGTTAAATGAACCATGAAGAGTTGCAGAAAGTGGAATCTTTAACAAAAGTGATATTTCCTGTCATTCATTTAAAAAAAAAAGAAGAAAGAAAACCCTCTAAAAAAGGACTAATCTTTACTGAGTCAGTGTGGGATCACAGGAGGGAGGAAACACAAGGGAGGAAAGTGTAGAGAAAAGAAGAGAGAAAGGATACTAAAGGAGGTGAAGCCGCTGCTTCACTTCTGTCAACTTTTTCTACTTTAGCAGCAGCCCAGATTTACAGACTATTTATATTGCACCAGGTAAGTGCTCCGAATGGAAGAAAACAAAAAGAATCACATTCAAGTTAATGACAAAAGACATACAACAGGTGACATGACCTCAGAGTGATCTATAAAGTGCCCTTTAGCTTCAATGGTGTTAGAAAAAGGAGAGAGAGAGAGAGAAACAAAAACATAAAAAAGGAAAACATTTTCTTTGTAAGAAACGTGCTGCTTTATATTCAGTGGCAATCACAGCTTTTCTCTCAAACACCCGCGCACGCACACAGCTTCATTTTAGTCTTGTTGATCAGTAATACTTCTGTTAAATGTAGGTCATACATATATTTATATATCATGAAAGAACTTAAAATGTGTTTTTTTCCAAGAACAATTTACAGCATTATGAACAGCAACAGGCATGAGAATATTAATATAATCATGATGCAAACACCTCAGAGAAACTATCCCCAGTTTCCCCTTCTCGACCTCGAGACCGATTACACGTCCAAATTACTACCATGTAGTCGAAGCAAACACAAGATACAGTTTCATGCTGCTTTCATAGCACTACAATAAAAACCATTTTATTCAACACATTTGCTATCACCGTAACAAATGATATGGATTAATTATGTCCCAGACTAGCCAAATTTACACTTCACACACCATTTCATATCGAATTTTCAAAATAGTAAACAACATTGTTCATCAGTACAAATACGTTGAGAGTATTTTCCTGTAAGAATTATACCAATGATTAAAAAAAAAAAAATCTGTTCCATGATGACAAAAACTATAAAAAAAATCATCTTTAGGGATTGTTTCATCCCCCTTTCTTGAATCCTTACCAGTGGCTAAAAAAAACAAACAAAGACAGTATTCTACAAAAGGCTGCAGTGGCGATTTCTGATCACACAACATACAGACAAGGCTCTACGGAGGGGTGTGGCCGATTTCCTGAAATGTGATTGGCTAGCATTCCTAAGGTAATCTGGTGTTGGTCTAAGGATTTGAGAGAGTTGTGATCATAGTGCCATTGCAGTTTCTTAGAGAAAATAGTGCATGTAAGAGCCAGATTAAGGCCATGCTAAGACCCTTCCACTGAAAGGTGCTTGGACACTGTGCTATAGTGTACATAAAGGAGCTATTGAAATGCATTAGTGTTTTCCAGCACTGTAGATTTTCACAGGATGAGGGCAGAGGGGAGAGAAACAGCGGATCGGAGGGGGGGGCCAGCTCTCGTCATTGATCGCTCATGCCTGTGGATAATAGGTTTCAGCATTCAACCTTGCGACTCTCACGTTCTTTCCCCAGCACCTTTAAAGAGTGACCTACCCGCACTGAAAAGATACAAAGACGTAGGCATATTGGCTCCACAAATCGCTGTACAGTCTCAAACCACCGTGCTGTGGAGGTGGCTCACGGTCAGGCATTACAGTACAACATGCTCGCACAGAACTGCTACAGCAGCTGGTTTGACATCCCTGTGGCTTCGTGTTTTGATCATTTTTATTGTTGGTTGGTTGGTTGCAGTCGGAGGCTGCTGTTTTAGTCAACCCCCTCGAAGCCCTGCGCGTTCTCCACAGCCATGAGGAGTTTCTCTCTCAGGTCCTCAAATGATTCGTAAGTGGGCAGATCCAAGCGGTTGAAACTGAGAAGAAGAACATTAGATTGACAAATTTAAAGAACTTAACATGGTGTTTGATTTCACGGAAATAAATTAACGTTCAAATTACTGGACTTTGCATGCACTCCTATTTTCAGCCATGCTAGCGACATGGCTACATGGACATCTGGCTACCCACTTCGGTTCAGAATGAAGTATCTCAACTATTGGATGAAACGTTGTGCAAATAACTGATGACATTCCCATCAGCCTCAGCTGTTCTATGTGTTAAGTGCTAAATTGCAAATGTAAGCATGTTAACTTGCTAATCTCAGATGATGCTAAACATTATTCCTGCTTAGAATCAGTCACTGTGAGCATTTTTGCATTCGCATTTACCTAAAAGCACTACTGTGACTAAATGCAGCCTCAAACCTCTGACTTGTTTTTTCTGTGTGTGTGTGTGTGTGTGTGTGTGTGTGTGTGTGTGTGTGTGTATGTGTATGTGTGTAGTGACATACCATGTGTGAGCTCTTGGCAGCTTATCTGGTGTTCCCCACTGCTCAATTGTGAACAGCTGAGGTCCATTAGAACCTGGTAAAAAAAATAAAACACAATAATTATGATGTTGAAAAATAATAGTTTTGTAGATAACTTTTATTTAAGCCTCTGGGTATGCAAGAGAGGAATTTGTGCAACTATTGCATTTTATCTAAATAATGTTGAGTATTTTTCACTTCTAGTGATTTCATCATTTAGAGCCTTGCGGAAAATTCTACAGTATGTACATCAATTTTTACTTTTTTTTCTCACACCGAGGAGAAAAAGCTCAAACCATACTTTTATGAGATACATTATCTATACAGATAGGATCATAGAATCTGACATTTCTGGTCATCCCTCATTGTTTATCTATCTTTATGTGTACATTGATAGTAATTCAATTCTTGGAACTGTGACTGTTGACTCATCTTTTCTCTGAAGACTATTTGTGTCACTGTTACGTAAAGCTCAGGACCTGCAAATTCAGCAGATATTACTTGATTTTAAAGAATTGGTCCCGTTGTACAAGCAGGAAATGAAGGACACTTCGCTGATGGAGTGACCTACCGTAGAGCTCAGCAAAGCCATTCATGGGCACTCGTGATGTTCCCGTAACAAACTGGAGGAGTCGGATCCTCTTTTCAGCATCCATCAACAGGACAACCTGAAGAGACAAAGTGACATATACTTTATCACATACATCACATATTCATCACATAGCAGCAAGGCTTCTGAACAGTTTTTCATTCCAGCCTCTGTGTGTGTGTGTGTGTGTGTGTGTGTGTGTGTGCGCGTGCATGTGTGTGTGCGCGTGTGTAAGCACGTATACACACACAAATTAAGGCTCGTGTGTGCGTTGTTTGCTGTCTGAGCGTATTTGCATGTGGCTGTGTGTGTTAAAGTCAAGACAGGTGATAACCAGGGCAGGTGCTACTTTGGGCTCTTTCATCAGAGCAAACAAGCCTGTTCTTCCAAACAGACTTTGATCTTCAAAAGCGAGGCCACAAAACCGGTCGCAGGCTGGATGGAGGGAAAACTGACCGGAACCAACCTTTATCATGAAATATCCAGTTTCGACGACTAATGTGTAGCCAAAGTTGTGTGCGTATTTATGGGTGGATGCGTTGATGTACCACAGACGTACCTTCCAGAACCACTGTATAACAGGATGGTTGGGACAGTAGCCGTTCTTGTAAACAGTGTGTTGTCTCCAGTCGTTGACGTCGACGTCACCCAGACCACACATGAGCAGCTGCGTGGAGACGGAGGGTGAGGAAGAAGAGAGAGAAAGCTTTTACAACCACGGCCGCTTTCCGTCTTCACACAGACTTATGTTAACGTTACAACGCTCAGTGACAGGTTGCACAGATTTACAGACATGAAAACTGGTATAGAGCATTCAAGCTGAAGAATCCATACCTCCAGTTCGTTTTCATCAAAGATCTTGATCAGGTCGATGAGAATGAGCTCAGTGAAGCCCTGAAAGTGACACAAAAAGGGAATTAAAACATAATTCTGATGAAAGTTGAACGTTCAACGCCTTGCTAAATGAGTGAGAGGTTGCTCAGTTTGGAAATCCACAAATATTCAAGGAAGAGGTTTAGATACAGAGATTGAATTTAAGAGTGAGGGCCTCGGACACTCTAACACAAAATCTGTGGTCACATTGCCCCCAAGTGGCGACTCTATTATTGCACATAAATACCTCGAGGAAGGCATTCATCTGCTTCTGGACCCGATTGACAAACCTCCACTGGATGACCAGGCTGCCAGGGGGAAGATTAATAAGACATGATTACAAAACAAGTTTTAGGACAGTTTACAATTCATGGTTGATAACTAGTTTATGATCATCTCTGTTGAAAGCCTGTGACTACTCAAAGTCAGAGGAAAAATACTGCTCAAGTCCTCACTCTATGTATTCCTTTTTGTTCTCATTGGTGACCACCATGTCTGAGCCGCTGGGCTTCAAGTCCACCTGGTACGTCTGAGAAAGAAAACCACAATAAAAATAATGTCCAGGACAGTCAACTTTCTTACTTTAATGCTATAAAAAATATAGATTGTAATGAATTCAAATGACTGACGCCTGCATACCTGTCCAAAGTTGTCCTCATCGATACAAAACCTCAGGTCCAGCTCAGTGGGATCATTCTCCAGAATCCACTTCAGAGAGTTGTAGTATTCACTGTCCTGCAGGGAGGCAACACAGGGCAGATAGGAGTTAAACACACATAAAATTAAGTAATTCATTGGCTTTTATTTGTGAGATTTCAGGGTTTCGTTCTTGTATGTAGAACCGTTCCTGTCAAACAATGAAGCCTGTGGTCAGTGTTAACTGCTCAGCTGTTAATAAATCATTGCTTAATGTTAAAATAACTAAAATTCACAAGCAAATTAAAAGCATTCAATACATATTTGAGTCTGCTTTACAGTGAGAGGAGCTCTTACCACAGACTCCATGTCTTTAAGGGAGATCTGTTTCCCCAGCATCATCTTGTAGAAGGGTCGGATGAAAAAACCTAAAAAAGCAGAAAATAATGTGGTGCTTTAACAGTTCATGTGTGGGAAAAAGTTTCAAAACGTCAATGAAAATGTTGCCTGAGTGGAGGATCACCTTTTTTGAGTACATTTATAATATCAAAGACCGCTTACCATCCAGCAGTTTTCCATGAAACACAGCCATTCCTGCCACGCGTCCGATGAACTTGAAGTAGGAGAGGTGATCCTCATTGCACAGGCCAGAGTTGGGATTGATTTGGAGAGTGTAGTTGTCCCTGAAGAGTCAAGAGCAAAGAAGAAAAAAAGTCATTTTCATGGATTCGCTTCCAGGTTATTCTGTAATGCTCAGGGCTGTCGGTGCAACCAGTGGGTTTATTTCTCATTGGCTCGTCAGATACATAAACCTTAAAAAAGGGAAGTAAACATAATATCATGACTGAAATTTTACGAAATCAGTTTTGTGTCAACATGATCCAACAAATCAAAACGAGACTAATGAAGTTTAAGCACCGAACATATGTATTAATCATATATGTTGTCTGTGCTGGGTTGGAGCATCTTATGTCTCGTATTGCATCCAAATATGATATTATACAGAGTCCACTAAAACTGTGACTGTAAAAGCATGGTAGGGCGATTGATAAAACTTTATTTTCACTTACGTTTCTGGCTTCAAACGATTATGAAAACAGGGTAATAAATAAATAAAACAATTATTGTGCCGCATTCTGTCTCAAGTGAGCCATCGTTTGTGAAAATCCGGTCAAGCCTGCTGTTGCTGTGATACTGATGTGCATCCATCTGTGCTATTACACTACTGGTGGAGTGACCACAGGGGGCGAGAGAGTGGCATTTCAGCATTACTGTCTCATATCGTATATACCAAATAAAAGCAACATTATCATAGACATTAGATATTAAATAATATATGATGAATATACATAAGTCTTAGGATTTCGGCCATAATTGCATGCACCCAGGAGCAAACAGAAAGGTTAAAGGTGGTTTCTAAGCATCAACTTCTCATTTCCCAGCAGCTACGCTATGATGTAAGAACTAAATAAAAAAAAAAACCTGCTGTGATGAATAATCACAATGAGGACTCATTTCAAAGGTTTGAGGTTTTAAGACTAATTAACTTAATGCTAACTTTAATACTACGTCATACTTACTTGATTATTTATTTAATCAAGCAAGCTTTAATTAAAGTAAGGGCTCATTTGTACATTTGTACTTGCTTTTTCTGCAGCTGCATCTGTACCATTGATTTTCTTTTACCTTTGCCCTACATGGCAAAATTGAAAGAGAATCAACTGAGTCGTCATCTATCGGATACGGTGCCAAGTAAAGGAACAAAACATACGACCCTTTAATTATCTTAACGTGTACGGTATGTGGGAAACATCTGTTCCAGGATGGCTTTTTGAATGAGAGGAAAAGTTAATCAAAGTAAAAGGAAACTTTAACAAGCCTCACAGGGAAACAATACGCCAGCTCGAGCCCTTGCTGCACTTTGTGGAAAAAGACAACCATAAATATGAGTGGAGAAGGATTTTTCCATGGCTGCAAACATACAGTTCCTTTATTATATAAGCTTTGCATCAGCATGTTCTGTAGTCATATCCTCGAATATCCAGAGTCTTAAACCTCTCTCTACACTTAGCAGCAGCACTGTAAATCTAAAGCAAGCGAGCACAAACAAGCAGAGACTTACGTGGCAGAGTATTCAAACAGGCCGTAGTAAGGATTGAACATCTCCTTCGATAAGAGGAAGAACCACTCTCTGGCCACACCACCGTAGTCCAGTCCTTTCTCCGACTCAAACTCGATCCACAGCCGTGCCTTCAGAACGTCAGGCCTCTTCAGGGACATGATTCGACGGTACGACTCTTCAAAGATGTTGTTCCTGTGTAACTTCATCTCGAAACGGTTGGGGATGTCAGCCTGGAATAAATAAAAAACAGTACCGCGATAAATACAGCTTCAATTTAATTACCGTTTGTTCAGGTAAGGTGGAAGCAAAGACAACAAACTGATTTAGACTCATAAAAGAAGGTTATGAAGTTTAACTGTTGCTAAAGGTGCTCCAACAAACTACTGACTGAGTGAAAAATGGAGACTGCAGAAGTAATTTTCCAGCCAGTTGATTACTTTCTGGACGAACTGCAAGTCTACTGAAGTAATAACTACAATGCATTCCTTTCCTCTTTGAAAACTTAGATATAACCCTCAGCATGTTAGTCACACCAGCTGACCAGACTGAGCATTGTATCAAAGCCAAAGTATCACCACGTTCACCCAAGATCAAAGTTTATTCCAGCATTAGAAAAAAGCAGAAAGGAAAAAAATGGCTGTAACAAGTCATTCTGCACTCCACCTTCAAAGTGTGAATGACAAAGAAATGTGAAACAATTGCAATGAATATTTAACATGCATTAAAAACATCAGACTCAGTCACGCAGTGTGAAGAAACTTGAATAATTATGCAATCAAGGACAATCAAAATAGAAGCTAATTAGGCTGCCTTCTTGTGCCTGGAGAAGCAGTGAGGCTTTGACCAAATTTAGCTTTGTTCCCCAGCAAGAACCCAGAAACCCAAGACAGATTTTAAAAAATCGCTTCTTACTGGTTTCTTCAATTTCTTCCTGAAGTAGTCGTATTTCTGCTTGAACTCTCTGGAGTAGGGAACAGCCTGCACAGACAATAACACAGGAGTCAAGAAATGATCCAAAACTGATCGATATTCTTGCAAACATGTGGCTTGTGGTGATGATTTAACAGGAAAACCAAATGTGCTTTCATTTCTTGCTAAAAAACAAAAACTACAGAGGGTGTAATGCAGAGAGGGGAGTTGGTCATGAGGGAGGATGGCATCTGAAGTGGTGCACAGAATAACACGAAGGTGTCGGCATGTTAAGTGACAACCGCACCGACAAAGTGATTTATCTTTGTCGTGCAAAGACACAGGGGCTGCTGGTCGTGTGCAACAGATAGAACCACCATGTTGAAAGAAGAACTACTCACAGGTCCTGTGATAGCTGGACTCTGCAGACGAGGGTCCTCCCATTGTGTGTTCTTTGTATCTGGATTAAACAAACACAAATAACACAAACTCATTAGGCAACAGGAATACCAAGACTGTAGTGAAATTTAATGGAAAAATTATTAGTCAATGAATCAATTAGCCATTTGACCGGAAATACATAATTTATTTAATAATTTATTGAGAAAAATCAGAAAACATTTGCTGGTTTCATCTTGTCAAATGTGAAGATTTGCTGCTTTTCTTCGTTTTATATTGTCATACATTGAAAGTCTTTGGGATTTGGACAAAATTAGTCATTTGAAGAGGTCACCTTTGCCTCTAGGGAAGTGTAAAGGACATTTTTCACCATTTCCTGACATTTTGCAGACGGAAAGATTACTCAGTCAATCCAAAAAGTACAGATAACAGATAAATTAATACTGAAATAACTGTTGCATTTGCTCTTCAACTCTTCCTATTAAACATGTTTCAGGTAAGGACCAGTGTGTACGATTTAGTAGCATCTAGCTGTGAGGCTGCAGATTACAACCAACTGAATTCCCCTCGCGTCATCCCTCCCATACAGCAGCCGCTGAAAACATGAAAAATGCAAAAGGCGTTCTCTAGAGCCAGTCTTTGGTTTGTCCAGCCTGGGCTACTGTAGAAGCATGGCAGCGCAACGTGGAGGACCACCAGCGGTCCCACTCTTTCTCTTGCTATAAAGAGCTCATTCCAAGGTAATAAACACACACTGATTCTTATTTTCAGGTGATTAGACACTAAAGAAAACAGACTTGATGAATATTCCATTTCTGCCAATAGATCCTCCTCCTACACACTGGACCTTTAAGTGACACTGTTGCACTACATCAGGCCCTCACATAATACATTTTAAACAGCATGACCTATCAGCTGTAATAGATGAGGTGCTTTGCTGTCCCTGACACCGAAAAATCAGTGGCTGCACAGCAAACAAGAAACAGTAACTCAAGAGATTAACAGGTACACTAAGACACACATGACCAAATACAAGCATGGAAGACAGAGAGAGTGGTGAGATGGCGTTGTCTTACTGTGGTCAATGTAGAAGGTGCGTCCGTCTGAGTGAACTCTTTCCTCCCATCCAGGCTACAAAAGGAGCACAAAAAAAAAAAGGAGGAAGAGTGAGAAAAAAGAGCACAAAGTCACCATTACACAGCACTTTTAAACAGGCCATGCTCAAATAGTCCTTTAAATCCATCCGCTTTTTTGTTTTTTCCTTTTTAATTTATGTTTGATTGATCTTGGCAGACCATTGAACGGTCCAAACACTGAGGTGAGCTCAATCAAACACACCGCAAAGGAACCGAAAGGATTTTCTCTCCTATTTGAGGCATGTCTGAGACGTCAGCAAGGCAGGGATACGACCACAACATTAAAGGTTAATCACCACTACTAGTTCAAACCAGTACACCACCACTGACACGGTGACCACTCAGTACGGTGTCACAGGCCACACACACACACACACTCGTACGGCACCAGCAGTCAGGCAATTAAAAAACTTACAGTAGATTGAGAGTAAAGGGGTGTGGAAAGGGACCGAGTCTGACAATGTGTCAAACAGGGTGCACCTACAGTGTGTGTGTTACTAAGTATGCTGCTATTGCATGAGTGTAGAGACCAGATTAGAAAAGCTGATAACACATGCAGCATACAGCCAGTTCCTTCCTTTAACATACATATATATATATATATATAGCTCCTTTTGTTTCTCTTGAAACCGCCATCCCTCCCTCTGCCCCTTATTCGACCCTGTTCCTCCTCCTCCAGTCCTTCTTAATCATTCTCCTTCTCTCTCTAACAAATGGCCAGTGCAGCTCGCCTCGTTCCACTTTCCCAACTCGTCTATCTGTGCCTCAGACACTGATACAGGTACACAGACATGGAGCAGTCTGAGGGATCCCAGGAGAGCGGCAGGGAGCTCTCCAAATGTTAAATCTTTAAGAGAAGGGGTGGTGGTGGTGGTGCAGGGAGGGCGCACAGAGAGAGGAAGTGTTGTAAAAAATACGGATGAAAAGGAAGGGAGAGGAACAGTCCATCCATGCCGGTCATGAGAAAGAGAAAAGATACAAGGAGAGAGAGAGCAAGAGAGGAAAAAAAAAAAAAAACAGTAAAAAAAGAAAGCGCAAGGCTGTCTGCAGGCATTTGACCAGACCGGACTGGACCAGACAGGTAAGTAGGCAGGCAGAGGGAGGGAGGCACCAACCAACCTCCTCTGGTAGGTTCTGCCAAACAGACATGGCCAGGTGAAGAAGAAGTAGCATACATTAGATCCACCAGAACGGAGAGAGGAGAGAGAGAGGGAGGGAGAGAGAGGAGAGAGAGAGAGAGAGAGAGAGAGAGAGAGAGAACACACACACATGCACACACCACACAAGCCTGTGAGATGTACAAACCCATGAAGCTCTGATTATTCAACAGCTACCTACGGTAACATTCGGCCCACTTGTTGGGAGTCCGTCTTTGTCAGATAGATAATAGAGCAGGTGACAGATAGTCTCTAATTAGGAGGAGACTATCACAGCCCCCAGACTCTGCTTTCTCATCCATCGCCAGTTCCAACAGGACTAAAAAGGAAATGTCTAAAAATGTCTGTTCAAATGATTGCGTCTCATCTTTTAGAGCAAAAGCTGCTTCATCCATATAATTCAGATTTACCATTGAGCTAGGCTTTTTAAGCTGATGTAGACACTAAAAACTCAACAAAACATGAAAAGTGACTGAATAAAGGCCCTTTTTCATTAGGGAACTGGTGACACAGTAATCCAAATAGTGCACCTTGGTAACGGCACTTAAGAATGAGTGAACAAAGCAAAGCAATTATTTGGATCTATGAGGTTGTTATTGATGTGCTTTGTGGGCCAAAGGTTAAATATGCAGTAGGTCTAATTGTGACTATACTTACAGGAAGAGGACCAAGGTCACCGGGCTCCATTGAGTTCTTATTCCTCATATGGACTGGATATTTCAACCTGGGATCCTCCTGGTTGTCCAAAGAGAGAGAAGCAGGGGGAGATACAGACGTGCATATGAGTGATTTGAAAAAAGGAAAGATTTTTTAAATGGTTAAAAACGTTTGGTTTAAGGATAAAAAGCAGCTCCTTGATATGTCCCCAAAGGTCACTCAGTCTGAGGGACTGAATCCTAATATGGACTGAAATCAATGTTAAAATATCTTAAACCAGCAGATGTCACCAAGAGATCCTGGAAGATTAACACCAACCACTGCCCTAGATTTTCTGTGTCTGGTGCACAAGATATCCACTTTTAATATTATGCCATCATTTGAAAAGACTTTTTAGGGTTGTAACAAGTTTCCTGGAAAGAAGTGTCTAAGTTGGGACTAATTTTAAGGAAACAGAGACAAAGGGGTAACCGCAATAAAGTTATTTCAGTTTAGTTGGTCGTGTTGATTTCCTACAAAGCTTCTGATTTTGAGTGGATTATAATATAAACCCAATCAAATGTCATTCAATAATTATTGATTATTGGAATCTTTATTTATTTTCACAGACTACGTTACACTGCTTGTTGAGAGACCATGTGCTGACCTGCTGTGCACTGAGGTTACGCAAGAAATTCCCTTTAATTAATGCCAAGTAACAGTGTTTTCCTGGAAGCTTACTCAGAAATTGTTGGAAAATTACAGACCTTTACAATGAAGTCAAGCTTCATTCATATTTCAAAAATCATCTTCTACCCTACAATCCGGCCTGTTAGCATGGTGTGTTCGCTCACCCAGGTGGTGGTTCTGCTGTTGTGGTCGATGAAGAAAGGCCGTCCATTGGGGGCTATCCTCATCTCCCAGCCTGGGGGCAGGAAGCTCTGCTGTGTCTTGTGCTGTGATTTGGGGGAGCTGTAGGGGGACGGCTGGGGAGACTGTGGATTGGAGAATGTGTCCTTTACAGCCCTCCGCACCTGGATGTTGTTGGCTCCCTGGAAAATTATGGAAAAAAAAGAAGTGAAATATTATCACTCCAGGTAGACTAAAAGGAGATGTAACCGAATATGGATGACTGAAATAAATCATCACCGATCCTTTGAAGCACAAGAGACAATGACCGGATGGAAACCATCCTTTCAATGCCTAGTTTCACTTTGACAGGGACTTTAAAAAATCTCTGTCTATATGAAAACACAAAAACAAAAATGAAGCCCAGTTGAGATCACGCCAAACCAACAGACGGTGATATAACCCGAACCCTAAAGCCATGATGGCCAATCAGAAGCTTTCACCAGTAGGCTACCTGGCTACCTAGGCTACCTAAACATGTTAAAAGTCCTTAAAGCAAAGGACTATTTTTACCCTGCACAAAATCGCCTCATGAAAACAAAGAAGGTAGCGGCACACGCTCTGTCACAAGCCAAAAATGGAGTTTCTGAACATCTTCACCCTAGAAGGAGTTTTCCAAAAGCTCAATTTTCAGTGACACAAATGGCAGCTTGTGTGCAGACAAAAGGCCAAAACGCACAGGAAAGGCTGCATTTTTAAAAATATACCTGGGTACCTTCGGACTAGAGCACAAGTGGTGCCTTGTTAAAGAAATGAATAACATTAGAAAAGATCTAGGAAAAATATTCCCCTTCGTCTGAGAAAACCAGTCACTCTTGACTTCCATGCAAACAGGGAGGGAGTTATAAACATGCATGCTGCCTACTCTGTCAAGCTGTCAATCAAAATGTCACAGAAGAAAGCATCTACGCTTGATAAATTCGACAGATTTCAGCTTTTACTGATTCCCCGGACTTTGCTTCTGAGGCTTGATGGTACAGTAACAACATTTTTGTAGATCGAAACACAGGATAACATGATCGTCCAAGAAAAAGATCATTTTCTGTACGAACAGATGGAGACCTTGGTCAAGGATAAAAGAAAAAGGAATTGCAACATAATACCACTACTGAAGAAACCACATATCCACAGGAAACCAATCATTACGGGCATTTTAAAAGTTTCTACAGCCACATTTAAAGACTTAAAGTTGCTCAGGCTAATGAGTGTCCCTACATCACATTATTCTTTTAGCAGCAATTATCACTGACTGATCTGATCTTCTAACATGAGAAAAGACTGCATTATTTAATCCACACACCTCCCACCTCCTCTGGAAGTTGTAATTACAACATCCAGCAGTGACTGTTTCACTTCCTTTGCTTCTACGGCGCCTTGTTAACACACAGACACACACACCTTAATTAAACTTCCATCTTCAGGTCTGCTCCCTTGGTATAGCACAGGATCATCACCGCAGTGTAAAGCCATTAAATGCAGGAGGAGGTCAAACAGGAGCGTTCTTTTTAAGATGCTGATCTTAATTAGCCAAGTTTGTGTGGTGTATTTATAGCTATAGTACATATTTTAAAGTTTAAGTCAAAAGGTTTTTTGCAAACATGATGAACGTGCACAGATGATACATGAGTAAGGCCCTGAAGGTGGCTTGAAAATGTTGAAAACAACATCCAACCCAAGCAGCTGCTTCAGTAAAAGCCCTCCACTGATGCCTGCTTGCTCCACTGCTTTCCTTTAATAAGATATCTGATGGCTTGAAGGATTTTACAGTAGAAACACTGCATGTAGAGGACTTACGGTACGAGTGTTTCAGTTAGCCCTGAATATGAACATATATCTGTGCATTTTCTACGTTTTTTTGGCAAATAATCAAACAAAGCAGCAGCTCACGTCTGATATCACAGTCTTTGTAAGTGTTGGCTGCAGAAGTTCATATCTCTTGTTGCTTCGAAGACAAGAAGGGATGATATCAAAAGTGAAATGTGCTGTGCTTGTGCCTCACATTAGCAGTGAGTATTAAATATGGATAGGTTTCAAAGGTTTTTCAATGTTCTTTTAAAGATATTCACAAAAGGAGGTCTTCCGCATAAATTAATCTTCAAATGCTTTTGTGGTTGCCTTTGTGTCACTAAAGTGGCCTCTGGGTGTAATGATATTTAAATTGCAAGATCTATATCATTGATTTGGATGTCCGTGGGTCTGCTTAAGCAAATTGCAGCAATCATCTGGGACCTGTGATCAATTCAAGTAATGGATTCAGCCAGCAGTAACTGAATCTACCGTCTTGAATTCACCACACAAGCTTCAGTCTGTTTCTGCTTTGAGGTACACTGCTGCAGAAAGAGATGCTGGCTGTGCCAAGAGTGCATACTGTTCACAACAAAAGCCATCATGGTGAATAAGAAAGCAGGAGTAAAGCTCGGACCATTTCACGTGACTGATCATCGTTTAATGGAGAGCTGTTTTAGCGCACAGCCATCAGCTCATTCTTCCTTGAAGATGAAAAAAAAGAGCAGTGGGAAGAAAGAAAATTATCCTTCATGTCGAGATGAGAAGAGAAGAGTGGTTAAATGAGATTAGATTTCCATAGGGTTGGCGAGGATGAAAAGAGAGAAGAGCAGCATCAAGACAGAGTTAACCTGAAAGAAGGAGAGATAACATTAGAATGGTGTAATACTAAAGATGGAAATTGAGGACTGGCTGGTGTAGATGGGTGAGGATCATGATTTGATCATCTTATAAAGGGTGGAAATGGCGACACAGTGAAGAAAAGAGGAGAAAGACATGGGTATGGCGAAGCGGGACGGTACAGGTGGCTAATCCTCACCTCCAAAGGGGTGGAAAGGGTGACAGTAGGGGAGCTGAGGCTACGAGGTCGTCGGACTTGGGGCTCATGGAGGTGGTTGTTGGAGGCATTGGAAGAGGAGGAGGGGGTGGATGCGGGTGCCATGGCCGAGGCTCCTCCCGATGCTGATGCTGATGATGCTGCTGCTGCTGCTGCTGCTGCTGAGGTGCTGGCTCCGTCTTCAGTCAGCTGTCAGTGAGAATAGCACCTCTGAGGTTAAGTGAGGTTCGGAATGAGGCAAGCGGGGCTGGTTTTTGCGAAAACAAAACATGTTCTCATCATAAGCCATGCTGTCAGAGATGCTTGTCTGCCACCGGAAAGGCCTGGATGCAAGCTTTTCTCTCAGGGAAATGAGTTCCTAAAATGTCAAAAGCATGGCTCATATAGGCCCAAGAAGACAATCACTTATGTCGCTTAAAATGTAATTATTAAAGACGGGACGAAGGTTTGGGATTAGTAGCATAATGTACTGGAAGAATGAAAGTTAGTGGTACTTCCAACCCTAACCCAAGTGGCTGCTACAATGGGTAAACCCACATTTACAAAGAGCCACATCTATGCACCAAAGACAAAGCAATGCTATGAAATTGTTATGTAAATCATTTGGCAGTGTCCTCTCCTTCTGAGCAGTAACGAAAACAGATGAGAATCAGAGAAGACTGTGTGATGAGAGACAACAGACGAACACGTATAAGATAACAGGTGGTGTGCTAAAAGCAGAAATCAAAGGCTGGATTTCAAAGAGCGTTAAACATACACCGAGTTCCATGTAGCAGCCTCCCCCTGAGCTCAGACTATGTGGAGCTGCCCCATTTGCAGACAGAAAGAAAGGGAGAGACAAGTGGAAAAACAGGGCAGAAATGGGAAAAGGGAAGGGAAAAGTGGTGGTTGCAGCACCATTGCCAGGGTTTAGAAAGGCGTGACCAATACAGAGCTGCACTTCATCCAGAGTATCAAACAAAATGCTAGACAGGAGGAGGAAGACATACAATAAAGCTGGAAAGAATCTGAAACTGGACATGGAGAAAGACAGAAACAGACTTTGAGGTTGCAAAGCTGTGTCTCTTTCTGTCATTCTTTATGGCTACACAGAGGAGAAACACAGAGGGGAAATAGAGGAAGATGTCCGACACACAGGCCAAGGCCATGACAGGGGCCGAGGTAAAGTCCGGTCGCCGGCATAGAGTCCAGCCAGCCTGCAGACCTGCTGTACCTGCACAATTGGCCTAGTCCAGGTAGTGGTGCGGTTGTTATGGTTGACGTAATAAGTTCTTCCCTTGCCGTCCTTCCTCTCCTCCCATCCAGGGGGCAGGCCAGGGGTGGTCAAGGCGTAAGCAGTCGCTGAGGGAGACTGGCCAAGTGTGGAGAGAGAGGAAAGCAAAGACAACTAATCAGTACAAGCTGATGTGCAGAGAAACACGCGGAGGGAATTTTTTAAATATTTCTAAATGATTTTGCACGGAAGGAGAGTCAGGGCACAAATTACTGTCTGCGCAAGAGGACAGAAACTGATGTTTTCAATAAAGTTTAGAGTTACTCCAACATACCACGTTTTTTTTTCCAAACATCTATCAAGAACAACACAAGAGGATTGAAATATTTTCCCATTTCAGCTGCACAGCACAGAGAAAGAAACAGATTTGGAGTAAACTATGACAAACAAAGATTTCTAACTCTAAGGGAAAAATAGACGACTGCGAATGATGTGAACCTTCACAGACAAAACACAATGAGACAGAGCAGTACTAAAATAAACACCACATGGGGGAAAGAAGTGGATCATTACTACTTTGCTGAGTGAACTATTAACCATATGTAGAATAAAGATTACTGAAACAGTCAACCAAACGATCACAACATTAACTGAGTGCAAAAACAGCACACTTGAACAACATGTTACATAATTTAAGCTTAAAAATTTGATTTTTTTTATAACTAGGACCTCCAGTATTTCGATCAAGTAGGTCGTGAAAAATAAGGTTTAAAACTTGGACTCCAAAAAAGCTGGGAACCTTTTTGACATATACCGAATTGAAAAGATGATATCATTAATGTTTTACCTCACTAACTTAATTGATTTTCGTAAATATATACGTATTATGAATTCGATGCCAGCAACATGTTTCAAACAAGTTGTGACAGGAGCAAAAAAGACTGGGAAAGTTGTGGAACGCTCCAACAACACCTGTTTGGATCATTCCACAGGTAAACAGGTTGATTGGTAACAGGTGATAGTATCATGATTGGGTACGAAAGGGGCTTCCTGGAAAGGCTCAGTCGTTCACACACAAGGATGGAGCGAGGTTCACCACATTGTGAACACACGATTGGATAAAGGGGATTACTACATGAGCTCAGGGACACTTTGTAAAACTGTTGTCGGTAAACACAGTTCATTTGCAAATTATTGTTTTGTTGTGTTGTTTTTATTTACATTTTACACAGCATCCCAAGAATCAGGGTTGTAAGATGAAGTAGTTTACAGCTGTTGTGTGTGTCACATACATATTTTCACCAACATTTCAGTAAATATGAGTACCGGGTCAGACGTGCAATATAAAAGGACTCTGATCAGGAGAACAGGAGAAAACAAGATTGGGACATTCCTCTTGGGTACGTTGTATAATGCTGCTTTATGGCTTGTTATCAATGGTGGATCAGTGGCATTACTTAATACTGACTACCAGGTTGCCACGTACACACACATAGATACACACACACACACACAGATACAGAGACACACACACAGAGACACACACACAGAGATACAGAGACACACACACAGAGACACACACACAGAGATACAGAGACACACACACAGAGACACACACACACACACACACACAGACAGACACACAGACAGACACACACACAGACACACACACAGACACACACACACACACACACAGACACAGACACAGACACAGACACACACACACTTCACAGCCACTTTTGGACAACTGTTGATCTAAATAAGCAGTTAAGCACGTTGTTAACACAATCACAGTAAGAACTGAATAAAGGAGGATTCATTTGGCTATGCATGGCCTCATCAGCTGAACAAATCAATCAGCTTCCAGCAAGGATGGACGTTTTAATGAATGTTTACACAAACTTCTTCGATTCATTTCAAAGAGAATGTTTTCTGTATCACTTTTTAGGCATTGTGTTTCATATTGTATGAAAATGTTCGTATGCTTCCTTCTTGGATAACACAGCTAAACAAAGTGAACATAAATGACTGAAAGACCTTGTGTTACTTTGGACCCAAGGAAAACTAGTCAGGGGACACATGTGGCCCATCCTATGGGGTGTCTTGGAGTTACGAGGTGTAAGACTGACAGGGTTTAAACTGTATATGAACTGAGACATTACCATAGACTCCTCACCACCTGAGACTGTTTGAGCTCTTGTTCTTCTGGTCTGGGAGCCCTGCTGGTGGTAGACAACAGGGGAAGATGGTCTTTAGTTCACAATATGTTAATGTTTTCATTGCTAGAGTGGAAGCAACGGGGCAAGGGAGAGTGTTTTGGCAGCAGTGCAGGTTGAGTGAGGAAAAACTGAATGCACAAAAGGGGGAATTATTCTCAAAGGAAGTGAGGAGTGACAGAGAGGGAGGAGATTCTTGTGATTATGGGCCATGGTGGGAAAATGTAGTGGCTTTGAATATAGAAAAAAAGAGAGGACATCCACTAAAGTATACGAGCTGTGAGGTTGACGGGTAGGAGGAAGGAGCATAATCAATGTGGAAAGTAACTCCAGTTGTGATTGGTTGACATGATTACACAAAATGTGGGTTAAAAGAAGCTGTAGCAGATTGCTGTCAGTAACTTTTAAGTGAAGTAAATCAACTTTAACATTGAGGCAGACAAAGAAAAAAATATGAAGACAGTCTGAGCTGCAGAAGTTATCAGGCTTGTATTTCCCTGTTGGAGGAAAGCCGCGGATTCTTCTCCTCGACTGCAAATTTAATCCCCAACCAGTGCAGCGCCTTTAATCTCAACAACCCAAGTAGAAGATGACGTTAAAGCTACAGTTCTCTGTCCTGAAAATGTTACAGCAGTGAATTTGAATGCAAATGCAGAGAAAAACAAAAATAGAAATTGTAGTTTCAAGCAATGCAAAAGACAAGTAAAATGTCTGTGCAGTTCAGCCGGCAGTGATTTCCAAACACATATACTGGATGTTGGTCTGCTTTTTTCTAAAATACATAACCTGGAAGACAGTTAGCAACTGGTTTTGCACGTAACCTCACTGCAAACCCTACATCAGTGAACCTTAAAACTACAGTAAAAACTGATTTACTGGTTATTTCTAATGTTAAACCCATAAAAAAGCAAGAATACACGTGGACACACATGCTGAGATCTGTATTTAGCTATTCTGACATTTAAAGTCAACCCACAACCTAACCCTTCCATCTAAGGACAAGTGTGGTGATATTCTATACTTTTATTACTGTCAACAAATCCCAAGACCAAAGCCAAAAATGAATTGAATACGACCAAGTATTGTCCATGTGGCAAAAGCCTGATACACAGGAACTTCCTCCAAAGTTCCATAGGCTTCCATTGTTGTCCAAAAGCCATTAAAAACACATCAATGAGCCACACTGTTGCACTGCTTGACATGCTCCTTCATTGCCATGAACGCAACCACTGTAGTTTATTTTGGTCAATCGTCCATACACTGCTGCTGTGAATACTCACCAGAGCGCAACGTGTATACAGAATATACATAGAACAATGCAAGCCTTATCTTTTAAGGTTAACTAACTTCTAATCAGAATCGAAGGCTACTTTACCAAACAGGCAATCTCATATGCAGTAGCACCCACATACACATTTAATATCATTAGGAATGAATGACCCTTCACTGTGATCGGAAACTGCTCAAACATATGGCTTCCTCTGATGGCTTCGTAATGAGCCTACTGTTTTCCAGTCCTTCAAGACTTGGCATTCAAGGCAAAGGCTGACATCAGCACCTGTACTTTTCCTTGGCTTGACACGGCCAAGCTCACTGCTGTGACTCAGCCATGTGACAAACATCTGACTCAGATCTTGTGACAGTTTGCTGAGCTGAATCTCCACTGATGCTATGACTCAGGATTCTCTGGGGAGCGTTTGATCTGATGTGGTGCTGTCCTTAATCTTACTTGCCAATGCTTTTTACCGGAATGGTCAGTCTGCTGGCATAGGGCTGCAAAGCCAACATTTCTACAATCCATCAAACATAGCTGCGAGTGAATCACAAAGAGCAGAGAGTAGTAGTGGGAGAGGAGGGGAGGAGGTGTGGCAATCCTACAGAGGCAAGAAGAAAAGGAACGAACAGTAAAATCGAAGAATCATTAAGTGGCAAGGAAAGGTGAGGAGGGAGCAAAACCTGCCTAGTACGGACACGTTTTAAATGCAAAGAGGAGCAGGGAAAGTGATTTGATGTGTGGTGCACCCACAGCACTGAGGCATGCCAACAGAACGCAGGTCAATGAGACAACAATTCCTGCCTGATTGAGGTGTTCAGAGAACAAACAAAGGGATGTTCACTATGCCAGAAGCAATGTCACAAGGAAAGAGGGGAAGTCAAAGAAGTAAGAGAAGAAAATGGAGGAAGAAGACAGGGTTCAGAAATATGTACCATAAGAGGAGGAGCCTGGGCCTGATCACTGACACCGTCGGTCATGCTTGAGGATCGGAGCCTGCTTGACAGCTGGCCCTGTTAAAACAAAGTCAGTGGGGAAAGAACACAAAATTATCACAAGCACTTCCTGTCACTCTAATGCCTGACCCAAAAAGACAGACTTGGAAATCAATTCATACAGTTACACCACTAAGTCATTTAAATGCGGAGTAATTCAGGTTTTGGCTACTGAAACTTGCACTCTCACCAGAGCAGAGCTGGGCCCCGGCACTTCGCCGTTGCTATCTGGAGTGAGGGACAGCCTCAGGTTTAAGTCTTCAGAGAACTCCTGGGTGACGGGTGTTGGCGGGTGTTGTGGTGTCAAGACGGAGGAGGGGCCGGGCAGAGACTGGGCCATGCTGTCGTTAGGATCCTCTTCCGTGATGAGCTCCCAGGACTACGGGAGCAACAAGGAGACGCAGCCGTGAAATGATAATAACATTTTATCAGTATGCGTATGCTGTATATTTGTGTATATTCATCTCTCTCACATTGTCCAGGTCCCTGGGCTCCAGGTGCTCATTCTCTAGGTCTTCACTGATGTGACGTCTCGAACGGAAAACACGGTGTGCTTCCTGATGGATCTGCCGCTGCTGATTGTCACTCTCAGTCTCTGAAATAACATCCCTGAGGGAGAAGAAGGGATTTCAGAGAAGTTTCAGTGAGTCACACAATTAATCTGTAAAGCAGTAATACAGTAAAATTCTTCTTCTTGGACTGGAAAAAAAGTACTACTGTTAAAATTGCCGGATTCAGTCAGTTTCAGCTGCAGTCTACCACTTTAATTTGTGCATGCTCATTCTGACAGAGGAGGCAAAGTGCATTTGAGGAAATAATGGGCACACATAATAGCTGCGGCTTATGAGTCTATCAAGCTTTTGTTGTGTCTCACCTGCATAAGCTCTGAAAGGAACAGTTTGACGTTTTGAGAAATACGCTCATTAATTTTCCTGCCATGAGTTCGATCGACACCACTCTCATATCTGTCTAAATATAAATAGAAAGCTAAAGCCAGAAGATTAGCTTGGCTTAGCATAAAGTATCTACCTACCAGCACCTCTTAAACTCATTAATTAGCATGCTAAATGTAATTTGTTAATAGTCCAAAACCTGTGTAAAAAGTGCAAAAAGGAGACGCTGTGAATTTATGGCACCTATGAATACACATATATATGTAAAATATATACTTTTAAAAAGGTACTATTCAGGTCAAGCTGTAAAAATGTATTTTAAAACTAAAAACACAACAGACATACATGTTAGAGGGTCGTTTCCACTGTGTAGAGCGGTTGTTGTGGTTGACATAGTATGTGCGTCCCAGGTTGTCCACCTTCTCTTCCCAGCCTGGAGGCAATGGCGGCAGCAGCTGCTGGGGGCGCTGGGAGCCCGAGTCTGCAGACTCATCCCATCCCTGAAAGACAAAGTTCTGCATCTTTAACATAAGGGAGTGAGAGTAACTCAGTGGCAGCTCAGACCAAAGGCCCTGTGGTCACAGATATCCCAGCGAGCTGTTAACTTGTCAAACACGCATGAATATCAGCAAACCAGTTTGATTTGAGGCGGGATTCAAGCAGAGAATGCATCAAAGATGCTAGAGTGCTGTGTTGTGGTTTAAAACATTTTAAACGAAAACGCAAAATATCACCTTATTTGTGAAGCCTTTCACCTTCACCTCTCTAACACTCCTCAAGAAATCCACAGTTGAACACATACACATCCAAAAAAAAAAAAAAACAAAGTAAAAGAGGAAGAAGATCCGATTACTCTAAATAACAGGCAGTATTGTAAATGGTTTTTCCATACGCTGACCTGGAAAAGACTTTCACCAGATTTTGGCAGCGAGATGCTGCCTGAATTCTTTGAGAAAAGAATAAAAAGAAGAGCAAATCTTTCTCCTCTCACTCTGAACAAAAACTACTCTCACATTTTCTGTTGATGCAAACTGGGAAACTCGCTTTCATCTTTACACTTAGAACTGTGTGTTCTTTGCACGGAAGGAAGGAATAAAACAAGAACCTGGTTTGGCTTCAGGTTAATATGAACGAGACAGTCAAAAGGATGCCTTCAGTAGTGCTAAGTCAGCGGTTAACCAATGATGGCGGCTAAGACTTTACCTCAGCCTCCTCCCTCATCTCTCCAGCCTCCTCCTCTTGTCCTCCTTGTTTGGGCAGATAGGCCATCTTCAGACGCAGGTAACCCTTCACCCTGGACTTGTGACTAGAAGGATAACATCAGCAAAAATGGACCCACTTGAAAACAGCACATCAAAACCAGGTGTCCCGCACCCTCAGAGCCCCTAGCTTAGAAAGGCAAGGGAGTTTCCAAACTGCCTATGAGCACCAGATGGTCTTTCACCTTCAGTGTTCAGCTGACCGTCACATGAACTTGCTGCTATCTGGAGATGTGACAACAATTTGCATAGTGGTGTAAACCATGAGTAAAGTCACTATGAGTTTAACAATCTGTCAAAGTCTATTCTACTTGCTAATTTGGGCAAACAAGACACAATTTAACCTAAGAAGTTGATTTATTGGTATCAAATTTTATTGTTTACTTGTCACATCCGGTAGAAACTGACCTTCTGGGCCGCAAGAGGAAGTCTTTAAACGTGTAGGGACGCTCCATAGCAGGATCCTCGGTCTGAAAATTAAGAGGAGGCATTTGTTGACAGAAATCAATTGCACACACGAGCAAATACACATGTTAGAGTATCAAAGTATCAGAGCCATGAGTTCACATCACGGCTGGAACCCTCTGCACAGCCATCATTATGCAATAGTGAGCTTCTCCTGTTACACATTGAAAAGCAAAAAGGCATTTTGTAATTCACAGCAATCTCCCACCTCTCTCTGACTGGGCCAAACCAGTACAGACTGGCTGCTCACCACATACTGCTCTGGAACATACCACTGAATCTGACTGTCACTCTCCATATCACGAGTACAATCTTGAATGCAAAAAAAATTAGATAAAGCTGCTGCTTTTAGACATTAAGAAGTAATATGAAGTTTTGTAAATAATGCATTTAAATAACTGTATTAGAGCACTGCTGTTAAAAGCATGGAGCAATATGTTTCCTACCTCAAATCTGACTCATGCAAGGTTTGCTTTATGGTGCATGAAACTCTACTTGGAAAAAGTTTTAAGCTTCCACAAGGCAAAAGTAGCTAGCAGGTTGCTTCAGATGGGTCAGAATGGTGACGTGATTAATGAAAAGTAGAGTATCTAGGAGAAGCTTGTAAAGAAAGAAAAGTGATGACTACTGTCCAGTCACAATGAGTGAAACCACAATTCCTACAACATGTAGTCACACATAAAATGAATGAATCGACTCAAAACACACATACGATGCAGAACACATCAGCTATACAAGCACTGCAGTGGCTTATTCATGCGCCGCTGCATTTGCTAAATGGCTAAATTAAGATTCTCAGCATTAGCTGCATCAAGACCGAATATTCTCTATCCCGTCCGTCCACTGACTTCATTTCTCAACATGACTCAGCTTTTATCTGCTGCCAATTTCCTGGACCTATGGGAGCCAAATAGGACATTAATAATTAACCCCCAACCAGGTTCACAACTTAGAACTTCAGAGAGCCGGAGCCAGTCTGATAGCACAGCTCTCAAATGAGTGGAGGAGGTGCTGCTTCAGAATGGTTTGCAGGTTTACTCATTTGAGTTTCAGGTCCTGTTCCCTTACGTCAAACCTAAACTGCCCAAACTGCCAAGCAGCACACACTGGTCCTACGTGTTATTGTTGTCAAAAGCTGTTATCTCCCAGCAGCCCAGATTCCAAGTGAGAACACTTGAATGTGAGAATGTGACAAGTGAAGCTTTTTCCGTTGCTTCTGAGGGCAGCCCGCCCTCAGGACAGTCACCTCTGTTTACATTCTAGACAGCTTTCCATGTCTAACAAGGAGTGAGCTGTTTGAACACAACAACATGCTATATGTGTGGCTAGCACTTTCTCACACTCAAGACAGACACACACAAACACACTCTTTTGCCTGACCTTCACAGAGGTTGATCAGACAGAGCAAAAACTGAAGATAAGAAACAGCTGAGTATTCAAAACAGCCTGTCAGCCTGGCCACACACCCTCACACACACACATATGCATATAACTTACCGGCAAATGACTGAGAGGAACATCAACTTGTCCCAGGAAATCATCTCTGGTCTAGGAAAGAAAATGAGAAAGTCACCTTCAGCAGCTTAATTTTAGAAGTAGCAGCTTTCTGAGTGTGTCTGGGGAACACCGGAAGTTCCAGCAGGGGTAGAGAGGGAGAAAAACCACAATGTTGAGGTTAATTACCTTATGCACCAGAAGGTCCAGAAGCATTTTGTGTTTGTTTGTCACAGACGGAGTGAAAGAGACAAAGATGTTCATTTCATGGACAGCCCCATCAAGAAATAACCTCTAGCCTTTTTATGGACACCTGGAGTGATCTGATCTAAGATGGCTGCAAAACCATGAAGTGCAATTAGGTTGGAGCAATTTCTTCCACGTGTTACTGAAATTATCATGCAATACTTGCACTAGTTTGTTTTGGCTTATCTTCTCTGCCAATTAGCACAGATTTCCACAAGTGTCCAGCCAAGGAGGCTCAGTCTAGGGTTTTATTTCTGGACAAGTCTTTGGCGTCATTTCATAGGAGAAGAACCAGTGAACCCAGCAAGGAAAAATTACATCCACTGCCACCAGATTTGAAGCCAAGTCAGCCAGACAGAGGGAGAGAAGGATAGAGGTGACAACAGGGGAGAACCAGGGAAGGTTTGTGTTTCAGATTTACGAGGCCCTTAGATTTGCCCATCCTTGTGTCGTAATTTATGCAGACTGAGAGGAAAAGGGGGAGGTTGACTGGGCTGCACAGCAGCAGCCCCCAGCAGTGATTACCTGTGTGAGATGGAAAAGGCCATTCTTGGAAGAAGCCTGCGTGTGGGACACAACTGATTTAGACAACAGGCATTAACTAACAATGATGTTTGTTTATAGACGCTGCTGGCTGACAGGAAATGCTGAGCTGAAACAATGTGTGATATTTCTGTTGCTCCAGTGTTTCTCAGTTTGTGGGAGGTTGTAGGAGACTTATTGGGTTGCCAAGGGGTCAATAATCTAAAAACATTAATCAACTGTCATTACCTGAAGACTATCTAACAATAAAAGAGCAACCTGACAGTCTCAATGTTTCTTTTGAAGTTCATTCAAACTTCAAGCTTTAATATACGACAGAAGAGATTTTCAATGTTGTGGCATCTGTAAAAGTTGCTTCACTGCTGCACAAAGCAGTGCAGCCATAAAAATTAAATATGGAGTTATGGAAACAATGTCCAATTTAACTTTTTGAGGGGAGAACCCTGTATATCAACATGATTTGACAATGAAATTTGATGATATTTGTGGTCCCTTTTTAAATTTGAGTCAGCAAAGAATAGTTTTGAAGAAATGTGCATATGAAAAAACGGTTGAAAACCACTTCTTTAGTCCTCAGAGTTTACTTAAATCTCATCAGATGTAGCTTTGCATTGTCAAAAATGAATGCAGTAAAAACAAGAAAAACCTGCATGATTGCTCATTTCTTACAACTATGCTAGTTAAAGACTGATACAAGGTTAAGATATATAGCAATCACACTGGTTTATTCTGATGATCAGAAGGAAAAAATAAAGCAGTGCTGTAAAGTGAGTGCACTGGGCTCCCACCACAGTTACCAGACCTGGAATTCAATGGTGAAAGGTTACAAATGAGTCACATGAAATCCTGAGTGATTAATGCACAGGCTTGTAAACAGACACTTGTGAATGCATGCATACTCTCACACACAGACACAGTTTAAACCATTTCTTCTTGGAAAAGCACAAACCACTACTGTGTAAATTACAGCAGTATCTGTTTTCACTTCCCAAACCAACTAGACAATTCATTTACTGCTTTGCATGTCTCCCAAATAATTCAAAACAGTCAATCGTAAGCTTTATCTGAACCAGGAGAGAGCGACAAAAGCAGCCTGGACCACAGCAGTGTCATATTACACTCTTTCACATATGTTGATCTAAAACAAACAATGTGAATGTGTGAAACACTTAATGAGTTTGTGCTGCATGAATTACGTTTAGATTTACATTGAATGTTGCAAACCTGCCAAGACTTTCAGCACACAATCAGGGACATCAATGGTTAACCAGTAACTGAGAATTTTTATGGCCGATTATGCACGTTGGTTAATTTGCATACAAACACATTGTGATGCACTCCATTTTGAGGCTATCACCTAGTTGATATGCTGCTTGACTGAGACCTATATGCTGCCAATCAGTGTGGTAGAGGTAGTCTGGTGGCTTTGACAAGGCCGTTTCTGCTTAAGCAAAAAGTTCTTTAACAAAAAGTTCAGCACAAATTACCAATTACATACCTGTTAAAAGCAGTTGAGCCATTGAAAGCAAAAGTAACTGAAACTGACATCTCTAGTCCCAATGAACATTTAATCTTCACCTGAAAATCTCATTTGCTAGCATGCTTGAACCTGAAGAAAAAAAATAGCGGCACTGTTGCTTGTATGCTATGAAATGGGCAGTGGCAATGGCAGTATCTCATGGGACACATAGCTGTTTTTTTCCTGTCCTTAACAATAACAAGCATTTTAAGCTGTGGGTATGTGTATGCAGAGGGATATAATTGCAGAGTCATCAAAGGGTCATAGTTGAGCCTGCAGCTGCCTCTCAGGGCCAGGTTACACTCGGGGGGGCACTGATGACCAGTTTAAGAGACATGGGGCAGATGGACGATTGTGAAGCCATCTTGAAAAACAAATTAGTGAGTAAATGGCAAATGGGTCATTTCACCCAAAACATAAATACTCACATACTTCTAGCTGTATGTAGATAGTTCTAGGTTTTAACAGTCCAGTTTCTGAGATTTCTTCCACTACCCAAACAATGGAGGTGAATTCAACTGCATTTGTTGAAAAAAAAAAGTGAAATTTAAGTCCCAATAATCCACAGGACACATTATCAGCCATTGTCATAGACATTACATGACATGGACACTGTTTACAGAAAGAGATGCTGCTGTTTTTAACTTTTATTTTTCAACTCTGTGAGCACCACAAATTAATTACCTTTCATTCAAATTGGACCAGAGCAAATAAAACCAAACCTATCAGCACGCCTGGATGCCACAAGAAGTATGTGATGAGAATGGGTAATGCTAACTGTAGCTGTACTGACCCGCCATGCATGAAGAAGTGGTATCAGACTGTGCGTACTGTATAGAGCAACCTGGAACAAGTCCAGTCTAGCAGTGAAGTGTGAAAAGGTTGTCTCACCTACTCAACAGTCTCTGTGCTGACACAACTGAATTACAATGCCATGCACTCTGAGAGATCAGAGCCGACAGAGAAAAGCCCTTCACAACAATAGCAATATGAATCCCTCTCACATGCTACTGGACCAAAATAAAAAGAGAACCCCCCCAACCATCCACAGTCCAGTCTCAGGTAAATATAGCAAACCCAGTGGCCTACAAGAGCTCTTTGTGAATGGCAATGGGGGAGTGTCGAAGCAGGGCTGTAACGAGGGCACGACACGGTGGCATAGCTGTCTGCAGATAGTCTAGCTGGCACACACACAACACACACACGTAGTATCCCATCATGCAGGGCTTTAAAAGGGGCACTCCAACTCCAGGCAACCAGTCGGGGAAGACCTGTCATTAAGGTCTAAATGAGGATTTCCTTGTTGCATGAGAAACAGGATGCCCTAGAGTAACATAACACCATGTGTCTTAAAAAAGGGAAGGGAGAAGGTGTGTAAAATGCATTCAAGTATGGCCTAAGTGCTGATAAAAATATGACTAAAAATATGTTTTCAGTCGAAGTAAATGCATTAGATGAGAACAGTCAAAACCATAAATATTTTACCATACCCCACACTACCTTAGACTCATAACATTTGAGTTCATTGTTAGCACACTGCATTTGTCCTTGTTAGCCTTAATGGTCAGGAAGGCAAGAATAACTGGTTAATCAAAAATGCTACTCATGTTATAAAAGCCTGGCAAAGCACAAATGTGACAAAATGGAGGATTTTAACTTAGAGATTAAACCTTGGACACACGACAAAAAAATCATCTTATCTCCTTATTGTGTCAGATGATTAAACAATTTTGTGTAACGTATTAAAGATGCCAAACAAATGTTCTGTTTACATTCAGTGTCATTCACCAAAATGCAGTGTCTGTATTCTTGTATCCTTGTCTAACAAAATTATTGAATGTTTTTTTTTCCCCACATAAAATATTTGCACAGCTGGTATTTCTGGATATATTAAAACCTGTTAATGCCAGCAGCTAACATGCCTTTGCTGGTGCACTGCTGTGTATCGTAGCACCTTACTTTCACCTGTCTATCAGTGGAATAATGTGAAACAATTGGCAGGACTGTGTGTTGCGCAGTACTTAAATCAAGTACACGGCATGGTACTGTTAGGTCCATTATAATTCAGTGGTGTGGCACAGAGGTCATGAGTCATGAAATCATTAACAGGACAGGAAGGCAGAAAAAAATACTTTGCTTAAACTTAAAAAAGCAGTCTGAACAGTAAAAATTACTTGTCACGACTCGTATACATACAACCTGTGACGAGATATTATAAATAGACGTCACAAGCTAAAAAGGTAGGGAACCACAAATGTCCTGGTTGCATATACAGAAAAAGTAGAATGCATGCACAATATTTAAGTTTATGTTCTACAACCAACATTTCTGAAAAAGATGGGAAGCTGTGCAGAACATAAAACAAAATGTGATAATCTGCTGATACTTTTTGACATATAATCTATTGAAAACAGTAAAAGTAGAATGACAATACATTTATTGTTTGACCTCATCAGCTCCATTGATTTTTGTAAACATCTGCTTATTCTGAATTTGATGCAGCAACACATTTCAAACAAGGTGGGACAGGAGCAACAAAAGACTGGGAAAGTTGTGGAATGCTCCAAAAACACCTGTTTGGAAGATTCCACAGGTAAACAGGCTGATTGGTAGAAGGTGATAGTATCATGATTGGTATGAAAGGGGCATCCTCGAAAGGCTCAGTGACCACAAGTGAGGATGGAGCGAGGTTTACCACATATTACTACATGGGCTCAGGGATACTTCGTAAAACAGTTCTCAGTAAACACAGATTGTTTGCAGATGATTGCATTCTGTTTTATTTACCTTTTACCCAGAGTCTCAACTTTTCTGGAATCAGGGTTGTAGAAACTACTGGGAGTAATCGTGTTAGAGTCAATAGCAGCCCCAATAGCAGCCCCGTATTATAATAACAATATAATACTGTTATTTAAAGCTGCAACTTAAGTTTCAGTTTATTTTCCAGGGGTACAGAACGTACTGCTGCTGACAAGTCCAATATCCAAAGTGATTTAAGAAGAAGCTTGAGAAAGATAAATTAGGTAATATGACACATTGACTGTAAATGTGTGACCTTTACTTCTGTTTTGTTTCCAAAGCTTGAGTTATATAAATGAAAAGGAGAACAGACAGGTACAGCAAAAGACTTCAGGCTTTCAGGATACTGATAGCTTGTTTAACTTCTTGATCAGTGTTTGGGCCATAACAACGTCTTAGCTCTCAATCACTCATGGCGCAGCTGCGAGGATACGGATCCATACCAGCCTAGAGCCAAAGAAGACATGCCGCCTGCCCGCTCTCAAAATCAACAACCACGCTCGAAACAGACTAAAGATAGAAACAGCAAACTCTCAACGAGCACTGGCTGCAGTTAAGGGTATTACCAAACCGAAGTGTCACGTTTCTGTGAAACAGTCGGCAACAAGTGCATGGAGAGAAATTACCCATTCCTGTTCCTGTTTTCCTTTTATGACTGAACTGGCCGATGCGTGTAAAATTTCAAATGCCTGTGGTCGTGAAGTGAAAGAAAGCCAGTGTGTGTGATTTAGCTCAGCAACCATGTCTGTGCTTTTCACTTCCCAGAATGTCACCACCCTCTTCCTGCACCATACGGATCTCTCCTCATCTGGGCTGAATTCAACCAGTAAAATAAGTGAAACGCCAGCAACTTCGCAAATTCGGTGTAAAATACTAAAGAAATGCCAAAAAGTTTGCAGAATTTAGGCATGTAGGTATACATTTCACCCTCAATCTCATTTGTTATGTCCATGACCCTACTACATGGCCCCCACCCCGTTATTCTGACCACATACAAGCTATCATGTCGCAGAGTGAGATGACCCATCCACTTTTTGTCGTGGCTGCTCAATATTCATTCCATTCCTATAAATCTCAGTGAGAAGTCTTATCTACAAATCTTTTTCCATTTAAAAACTTTTTCACTAAACCATCCCGCTAAAGTTTTTCAGTAATTTACCTTGGGTTTACTCCGAGTCGAATCATTGCCAAGGCTCACATCCTGATCTCCACCTCCGCCTGGGGTAAAATAGATCTTGAAATGAGGCTGCCTTCTGAAAGTATCCTGACTGATTTTGAAAGTACAACCATTAGATCTGTTTCTTGCTTCCATTCTTTGACTCTCCGTGTCTGTTTGGTTTTCCTCTACAGCCTGGCTATCTGCACCAGTTTCCAGGTGTTGATTCTCCAGCATCAGCCTCTGATGAGGCGAGCTTCTCTCCAGTCGAATTCTGGGGTAATGAACCATTCGGCTACCTCTTGAGCTGGCAAAGCCAAGATCTGTGCATTCTTCCTGGGATGCAGCAGCCTGTTGCCTGTCCTGGCTCTGGTCCTGGTTCTGATTTTGCTGGAGCTGAAACACAAGTCTCTGTGTTCCACCATTAACGACAGAGGACTGGTCCAAGCTTGGCTGCTGGACAGACCAGCCAGTACCACCATAAGGGAGGATTCTGAAATGCTGGATGTCTGAACCATCAGGAGAGTTCCTCTGGATACAAATACCACCAACACTGATACCAGGTTGACCTCTGCTATACACAGTATGGCCATTGGAACCAATACTAAAGACCCTGCGCTTAGGCAGCTCCGGCTCTGCCACAAAAGCTTGTGAGTTTAAAGGGTCTGGGCTGTAGTATGGAGGAGGCGGATGTCGCGGAACATCTGCTTCCATGTGTGAGTCGGCGTAGGCAGGCGCAGGTCCTGGAGGAGTATAACAGGGTGGCGGGACATCATCGGCATGACCGCGGGCATCTCCATTACGTGATCCATTGCAGCGCTGGAGGGAGATGTGCATGGAGGAGCTCTTGGTGGGCCGTTGCTCAGCATAGGCGGCGAGTTGGGGTATGAACATGGAGGAGCTGCGCTTCAGCGAAGGCTCCGAACGCGAACCAAACGCTCTTGGTGGTGCATGCTGCGCAGCTGGCTCCTGAGAAGGCCTTGATACCGGAGGAGGCTGCACGCTGAGCGGCATGACCAAAACATTGTCTCCCTGCTGCTCCTCGGAGTCTCCTTCCAGCACCTCTGGGGCTGTGTTACTGCGGCCTGAGCCAAAGTACAAACGCAGACGTTGTGCCATTTTCACCTCACGTCCCACAGCTCCCGTTCCCTCTCACTTTCGCTCTGACTGGCTGTTTGGTTCTCTCCTCTGGCTCCCGTCTCCGTCTCTTACTGTCGCCCACTTCTCTGCTTTGGCTGACTAGATGACTGATCCCCTTTTTTTTCCTTCCACTCTCTCTCACCCCCCCTCCCTCCCACCCTCACCGAGTCTCTTCCACAACTTTCCTTCCCACAGTAAACTGTACAGAGGAAAGAAGTCACACCACAAAAACTAGACTGCCACTGCAAAAGAGCTGACAACTTTACACTGCGCACTCAAAGGAATGGCAGAGTTGAGGCTGATGAGAGGAAGGGTGAGGGGGAAAGAAAAAAAAAGAAAAAAGAAGGATCCCTGTATGCCAGACTCTTAGCACTACCAAGCACTAGCGACAGACAGCAGAAATAGCCTCAGCCGAATGACGGCCAGCATTCCTGACATGATTGGATAAGAGCGGCCGGCGCTCCTGGTTTCCGAGGTGACAGTGGGTTGCTTGTCAGTCATGTGACTACAAATGGCTCTGCCGCCTCTTGTTACGACCCCACGCTGCCCTCAAGTGCCAGCTGGCCCCCCAAACACATCCTACTTGCCACTGTCCATCCCTTCCTCCATTCACATGATCTCTTTCTAACCCTCATGCATTCCCCTGCCACCACGCCTCTTATAATCTCCTCACTCCTACGTACAAGCAGTTTCATAGTTTTTAACCCCGACATATTACTTCTTAATTTTGACATTATACATATTCCTTTACCTAAAACTGCTCTCCCACTATCTGAGTGTAGCTCAGTTTCTTGTAGTAGCGCCAAATATCTTTCTCAAAACACCACTGCCTTCACCATTAAAGATAACTAAAGTAACTTAACGCACCAGTGGTAAATATGACCTCTACCATCTACACTACCCATTCACATGGATCTGCCTAAGCATTCATCCATTGGACCCCTGGAGAGGGAAGGAACAGGGCGAGAGAAGAAGAAATGACACATCTATAAACGTGTTGTAAATAAACACACATTACGACATCTATATCCTTTTTCGCCAGGCACACTGGTCACAACATGTAGTGAAGATTTCTTTGCTAAATTGTCCCACTAAAAGTGTTAACCATCAAATCTGGTGGACAAATTGAGCCCTGTTACTTCTTCTAGCTTGGAAACATAAAAAAGATGCATAAGGAAGTTGTTGCTAAAAATGGACCAGAAAAAAAGACAGCAGCAGAGTAAAGAGCAGAATATCTGACAGATTGCAGCTTTGATAAGGCAAACAGCACAGCTCTCTCTAGAGAAAGACATCCAAGTCTCCTTCAAACGGAATAAACTACGCTGTCTCCCATACACAGCCAAACTTGACTGTCTGGTGGTTTTATAGGCCACTCCGTTTGCATCCAAAAACCGCCCAAGATACAACTCAGCTGTGTTCCGAGCTTGCGATGCTGAAATTAGGCACACAAATTACGATGCTTAAGCACTTTTAATATACGATTTGGCTACAATATGAGGTAAAACAGAGAGACGATTTCACAGCAGAATGTAAATTCATGAGAGCATTTTTTCTGCTGCTAGGCAGCAAAGTGATTCACCAGTGGATCAACATGAGAAAACAGAGGTTTCGGGCTACTTTGACCTGAGGCCAGAGTTAGCGGGGGAGCTGTCTGCCCCCATGCACAGAACTGACAAACTCCCTATGATAATCTGTTCCAACCTCTATGACTGGTTCAACCTATGGTTTAGCCCTCAGTGCGTCACCTTATGTGTTTCAAAAAAGCAAGCTTCAAACAAGTTGACAGCCAAGCCACTGATGATAGGAAAGAGAAAAAAGGAGGACAAAAACAAAAAGAAGGTTCTCCATTGTGGACAAGAGGGCATCAAGGAGATAGGCGATATTGACTGGAGGCACAGAAACAGCCAAAAGGAAAAGACTGTAGAGCAAAAAGAAATTGTGGCTTGGCAGCCGGTTACACTTAGTGATGACACACTGCCTACAGTGTTAGGCACAGTCAATAAATGTGTGTGTGAAATGTTATGGAGAATGTTCTGTACAAAAGAAACAAAATGCCAGTGTGTGGTCCAATGGCAGCCAGCCCAGCTTGCCAAATGACATAACATGCCTGCTTCAAACAGAGCACTACACTGTACGTAGGCCTATTCTTTCTTTACATTCTCTGTTAACTGTCAGTCTCGTGTATAGCTCTTCCATATTTCATGGGCACATGTTTCAGTTGACACCTACACGTAAGTAAACCACAACCTCTCATACATGTTATAGCACAAAGCTTCGTCTAACTTTTCATCTCTTCTGACAAATAAACCATAAAATTAATGGATGCAAGAGAACAAGCAGCCCCTTCAAAAAAAAATACTGGCCAGTGGTGGAGGAGCTGCCTTGGCATGCACCTAGCGACAGAAGAGCACCTCCTCAGACATATAAGGAGAGGAGCAAGCTTGAGGCTGCCTGTGCTGTGCCTTCTTGTGTCATCCTCGGCTATACGGCAACAGAGAGCTCTCACTGTACTGAGGGAAAAATTAGAGCTGCCCTTTCCTTGGTGGGCTGAGGGCCATGCAGGGGCGTGTAGAACATGCACACACATCCCGCACCAACATACCACTGATTCTATCAGTACATGAAACATGCAGATCACTGAATGAGAGTTAGACATAAAATGCACCTATCTCTAAGTTAAGAGGGAAAGTGCTGAACGTGGTGTTATAAAATGACACTCCACAAGCTCAAATCCTTCAACCTCCCACGTTGGTCCTTAGTGCATAAAAGCAGTAGCCCTGACCGTGTGAGGCCCAGACTGAATACGCCTTACCCAGCCAAGAACATCAATACTAAGCTGGACCGCATCCGCTGCTTGTTTTACTAAACATCAAACTCAAGATGCAGACCCCAGAGTTACTGGGAAGTGATTAGAAACAAATATCGCTGCATTCCGAAACCCCTTTCAGGGAAGCCTTCAACTCCTTCCACAGAACAATGTCTTCATTATGTCAACAGCCACTTCACCCACCTCACTCTCCTCTGAACGTGGATGACCAAGGTGAAGGTTCTAGGCAACAGCGAATAAGTGAAATCATCATTAAGACCTACTTATGCTATTTTTAATTGCTGCAACTCTTGACACTGTGCAGACATTTAATCTAGTTGTCATGGCAACTGGGCTTAATTTCACAAGTCAAGGAAGCCAGTGTTCTCGTCTGTGGGGGAAATCTGAGAAATTTGACATAAGAGGAATGTAGTTGTTGTTAGTGGACTACAGCCTTAAAAGCAGAGCAATGAAGCTAGCAGCCAAACCGGCCGTACACTGCCTCTGCTCACTTCTCTTCCACATGTACTGCAATACATTTCTTTGGCTTTAGTTCTTTTGACTGAGCATATGGTTTGAAATCCTGCAATATCAAATCTAGCAATGTGCGAGAGAGTTCACAAGAAAAGGACTGTGAAGACACGGGGGTGCAGATAAAGTCAATATAATACATCCCAGGTTGTTGGTGATCCCTGTGGTGAAATAAAAGCTGAGCTATTCCGGGAAAATTACTTGGAAAGACGTGCAGCAATATCAGTTTTATAATCATCATGTTTTACTTGGTGGCACATTAATGTTTTATTCACATAACTGAGACTAAACCATAAAAGTAATACTGGGAATCCAATGTCTAAAAATAAAATCTAAATAGTCTCAAGTAGAAACAAATTACATGTAAATTCAAAGAAGAATGAGGATCCTGGTGGTTGGAAATACTCCATTATATAATCACGTGTTCACAAAGCGGTGAACCTCTCTCCATCTGTGCTTGTGAACGAATGAGTCTTTCCAGGAATCATGATACAATCAACTGTTACCAATCAACCTGTTTACCTGTGGAATGATCCAAAGAGGTGTTTTTAGAGCATTCCACAACTTTCCCAGTCTTTTGTTACTCCTGTTCCAACTTGTTAGAGACGTGTTGCTGCATCAAATTCAGAATAAGCTGATATTCATAAAAATCAATGAAGCTGATATAAATGTATTGTCCTTGTACTGTTTTTTTGAGTATATGTCAAAAAGGATTAGCAAATTATCACATTATGTTTTATTTATGTTTTACACAGCGTCCCAACAATTTTTGAGTCGGAGTTGGAAATAAATCTACTCCTGACAGTCTTGAACAACAAATAATGTGTGACATAAGCAATGGGGGGGAGTGAGGGGTAAGAAGTTATAAAATGTGAATCTTACCAATCTGTTTTCATCAAACACCTCAAAGAGTAGCCTGTGATTCTGCGGACACACCTGTGTTGGCAACAAAATAACAGGGGAGATAATACAGAAGTCAACCAGTGGTTATGTGGCATGCAAAGCCAATGCAGATGTACATGCAAACAAACACCTCGTAGGCAGCAGCCTGTTTGCTTCTGCGTCAAATAATACACAACTACAGTGGCTAGCAGCGAGTCAATCTTATAATCTTTACAACATAGGACTGAACTATAATTCTTTCACAAATAACCAGTGGAGAATAATGATGCACATGTGGCTAAGCTTCTAAAGTCTGACATGGCCTGTTTGATTACAGTGGTGGAACTCAGCTCTCAGTTAAACTGCAACCAAAGATTAACAACTCTAACACAACCACTCTAGAGTAAACACGGGCAATAACAGACCATCGTAGGGGAGGGCAGTGGGAAGAAAGGGAATCTGACGCATAATGAACTCACTCTGAAGTAGAATTCCTCGTTCCATTTGGGATTGAGGGTCTGAAACAAAAGGCAGAGATGCGGTTAGACTAATAATTAATTAACTGTGTATTAAAGCATGGGGAATGGCATCATTGGTTTACACAGAAAACACAGCAGATGTATGAAACCTGCCAGGCTCGTCGTGAGAGGAGACAGCTCAAGTGAGAAATTAGGCTCAGTCTTGTGCGTCAATGATCCTCTTACGCTAGTAGAGGAAGTTTGTAGCTCTAACATGTCCCAGTGATTGGCGCTAGTCCCTAGATTAACAGCCATAAGGATTCTCACCTACTTTCTGGATGGGCCAGCTCAGCATGCGAATGCACCAGCTCTCTCCTTCTGCCTCACACATTTGATATTTTATTGGATTGAGAACTATGTGACAGAGATCGTTAAAATTCCTTCGGTGATTGGAATGACTTAAACACTAGAATGTCAATGAAGCCTTAATTTCACGTCACTCTGATTAATAAACAATTTTATGGCAGCTATAAAATAACATCTCTGCTAAAACAACTGCTGACATAACAGAGTTCTAAACAAACTCACTGCCCTTTGACAGAAAGTCTATGTAACACTTACATCTGTCAAAATATCTTGATTAAATAATGAGATTTCCCCAGAATGCTACACCAAATATCAACATTTGGTATAAGATCAGGGTTACTTCTAGCTGATGTTAGTCTCAGACTGGCTCTTCCTTCTTTGTCATCTTTGCCATCATGTTTCATGCCATCTTGCCACAAGCCAAACTCTTAGCTTCAGCAACAAAGATGCCATGAAAGGTGTCCCACTTAAAGACACACAGAGCCCACAGAAGAGCCGAGCAGTGATGCTTCTTTTTCTGCTCCACATAGCAGTGCATTATCAGCTATTTATATCCAATAAGGCAGCCATGGCCACTGGCAGCATATGTTTGCCTGCATGGAGGCCTGAGCTGCCTGACTCCAGCAGAGGGTTGGTGGCAGCTACATGTGGCTATCCTTAACGATCAAGGAAAAGGAGAAATTTGCAAAGAAATACAAAGCTGCTTGCAGAGTCAGGCAGCATGAGAGTGTATCAAAGTTTTATCCCTCCATATACTGTATTTCCACATATCCTTGCCAGTGAATAACACACATTACATGTTCTGTACTATATGTGAATTATGACTTCATTTTAAAACATATAGGCCAGATTATTACACAATGTGAGGAATGAGTACAAACATTTGGTTCGAAATAACAGCCCACATTGATATTAAGATATCCTCTGAATAGAGTTTACACCAATGGCAAGTAATAGCTCCCCCTGCTGAGAATAGACTTCCTCCTCAAAACAGGCCACTGGGGGAAAAAGGGCTTGCCCAATGTCTCCCTCTACACTCCCCTGACTAGGAAAGGAGGCACCGCCTTCTGGTGATTTCCTCTGTTTTCCATCTCTCAAGATGATACGATTGTCTTTACATTAAGGAAAAGTGGTGCTAGCATTTGGGGGTGGGATTAGGAGGTGATCTCAAACCTGTGACTTAAAAGGGGAGTGAATAAAGCCACATGTAAGAGACTGCAGCAGGAGTGGACAAGCTGATGCAAAGAAAGTTCATTAGGTCTGAAGCAATGAGCCAAATGTCTGTGCAGAATACAGGAGGGAGCAACAGTATGCTACAGACGCATGCATCAAAGCCACTTCTTTCCTTCGGACCTACCTTTTTAATGGTTTTTGTTTGGACTAAGGCAAGCTCTCTGTTTTCATCCGCAACATAGAGGGAAAGTTTGACGTAAGGATCGCTGCAGAGATAAAAAAAAAACAAAACAAAAAAACAGGAATTAAAAAAAAAATTAGTGGTGTAAAAGCAATCTTGAGCCTTTCAGTTCTCACTTTGTCAGGGCTCATGATCAGGGGTCAGCTCCACACAAGCTTATGAGTACTTACCAATAATATTACTAATATATATATATATATATATATATATATATATATACAGATGGTATTGTTGCTGAAAGAATACATCTAATTCAAAACACCAAAACAATATTTTCCAGTTTCTAAGAATAAACATTGGTGTTTTTCCTTTCAAAATAAGTCAAAACATAATAAAGAAAATTAACTCAATTTTGGTTTAAATCAAGCAACATCTGATTAAAAAGTACAACTCTGTCCAAGCATTACGTGGCAACTTTACATACTTGGCAGCTTTTGATAATCTGGAAGAAGACACAGGTTTAGGTAGAGCTGGGCCCTAAATGATATCCATACAGGATCATGATCAAATTCGTGCCGTCAACAAAGATCAACCTCTGACATTTTTTTACTTGATAGTGGCCTTTATTCTCACCAGTGGCAGAAATTTGTGAGAGAACACAATGATGTAGCACACATGCACAATAAAACTAGAGTAACACACCCAGATCTACATGCACAACGAGAACATCGCAGAATGTCACACAGCAAAATATGGCCAGATAGACCAAACAGCCTATCACACAGGAGACAAACGCAACAATGGTCTTTTTTACTTGTACGTCAAAAGAACATGCCAATTTCCCACCAGAAGCACTGTTTGAGCTACCGGTGACAAAAGTGGAGGTGAAAGAAAACAAAAAGGTTACATGGTGTCAATTATATCGAAGAGGCTTAGATGTTTAAATACCAACAACATGCAGAGAAAGAAGGCCTGCAAAATATCTTTCTAATATCTTTTCCATCATCTGAAAAGGTGCCATCTCAACGACCACATAATTATATGATACAAAGCAACTTGAATTGTTTTGTTATGGCAGAAAAAGCATGTTTGCAAGGTCAAAAATGTACATTTATGTTATTCAAATCACATGATCACATCTTTTGCCATTTCGCCCAGGCCTTAATATAGGTCTTAAAGGAAATTTGGGATCCACATTTAATACAACTACAACACACAGTGGACCGTGCACCCAAATGTGCATAACCTTAGTTAGTCCTACTTCCAATGTGACATCATTTTAACTGTGTCCTCAGGTGCAGGAACCCATGTTGCTAAACTACACTCTAACACACTGCTTGTTTCCAGACCTGAAACCTGAGTCCGCCACGACCAACCCAGCAGATAAAAACTGCTTGCATTTGGGAATTGTGAGATAAGGCTATAATGTCTTATTGACAAAGCAGAACGCTAAAAATAGAAACTGCAAAACATTTTGAGGTGAGCGGTGCAAATAGTAAGCAGCGTATATGTGACTGTGCTATTTAAAAACAGCCAATTGGTGTATTTGAAAGCGCTGACAGGGTAGAAAGTTCTGGATAGAGTCGCAGAGCTGAGACTATTCACCAGGCAGACCAATTACTCTATTGGTCTCAGTCCCAGCAGGCAACACAAGATACAGAGTCAGGTTATAACCTTTCCAAAATCTGCCTTTGAAGAAAAACCTCTCATGAGTCTGTGTGTGTGGTGACGGTGGACATTTTTTAATCAGTAACTCGCCACATTCCGACGTGAAACGTTTTAGAATAAAGCCAAACCTGGATAACAACATTACCTTGCTACTTGTTCTGATTTTAATCTTTATTTTTAACACATTTATATGCATTCCTGTTGTCTGCATACATTTTTTGCATATATTATATAAAGCAGGTGGTATCTGGAGAGGTGGCTCTGTCAACAAAAACAAACATGGTGGCACATTCTGAGTTGTACTTGTCTTTCATAATAGACGATACAATAAATAGCTACAACTACAGTTGCTGCTCTGAATGGATAAGAGAAGGGAGATGACAGACTTTGCTCGAGTGCTTCAGTAGAGCCAAGTAAGGCAAGCCATGCTGTCTTACCTGGCTCACTCCTGCTGAGATCTAAACACACGGTGAGAGGTCTGATCCCATCACAGTGGACAGCAAACCATGTCATGGATGCTTTTCACTGTGCATTTCATGTTTTTTTATACCCAACAAAGATACAATACAGACTCCAATATAATAGCTAAATTCAGAGTAGGGCTGTAACCAATGATTATTTTCTTAATTGATTGTTCTGCCGGTTATTTTTTTCCATTTTGAGATCAAGTTTTTGATGTACAAAACGTCAGAAAGTGAAGAATGCTAATGCTAATCACTATATCCTAGAGCCCAAAAATAACTTAATATAATGTCTCATTTTGTCTGGTCATCAGTTCAAAAACCTATAAATATTAATGTTACAGGATACTAAAATGTTTGTTGTCCTTATTTTAATCTGTTTGTCTATTTCTTTTTTCTTTTAAATGCTTCTCTATGAGTATGTGTAAGTACATTGAGAACAACTTAAAACCAAGTCAAATTCCTTAACTGTGTACACATACTTGGTCAATTAAGCTGATTCTAAAGTGATTAATCGATTATCCAAACAGTTAACGCACAATTTTCTGTTGACCTACAAATTGAGTAATAATCTGCCTCAGAGAGCTCAACGTTTCCCATACAGCTTAATGCTGTACTTGACTGCACATCTACTGCATGACCTGATATAACTTCTATCAATGTATACACACATAATGTAACAGATAGTGTGTTTACCCGATGTGGAAGCAAAACAGCAAGCTGCAGGCCACATCAAGGACAGAGGCACATCATTTAATTCTTCACACCAACACAATATCTTCCCAGATGGCACCGTGTTAGTTAAAATCTCTCTTTTTCCCATGCTCTGGGTGGAATATATTAGTGTTATGTGTCGCATTTCCTGTGTGGTAAATTACATTTTGATGGCGGTGGCTAGATTTAACACGCATGGTTAGAAATTTGATTTGACTCAGATTTCAAACCATCTACGAATGTGTTTCAAATCTGATTTGCCACAATCACTTTCCATGGGATTTTTTTGCCCTCCAGGATTGATATAAGCACTGGTCTAATTCCACCATGGATGTACCCAAAATTAGATTTGAGCTGCCAGTTGGAGCGCAGCCTTACATTGATTTAGGAAGTAGCTGAGAAGTAGCAAAGGAAAAAGGCAGGAGGAATGTGAAATATTAAAAAATGAGCTGCAAATGCACCCCAAGCTAAACTGCAGTTGCTTGATTGCTAATTAGCGTCTCCAGGAACCCCGCAGCCTCTAATTGTGTGCTTGTGTGGTTCTGTGATGTACTGTGACTAAACAGAAACAATGGGCCTACTGTATCTAGATTGCAATGAGACTCCTTCTTGTCTCCTTCCTTCTATCAACAGAAGTCCTGCTGAGGGAGACAGGCTACTTCAGGTCAACACTGGGAGATAAAAGCTAGCATGGGTCGCTGGATTCAAATGGTAGCTCGATCCACTTGTTGTTTGACTACATGCAAGGTCCTCGAGTTTCTATCTACACTTCACAAAAACAACAAAAACAAAGCCTAGGGGTGTTTCATTTACACAGAGCAGAACACAATAGAACAAAGTAGCTGTATTACAGCATACAGTAGCAACAGAAACAGGTTTGGAGCAAAAAGAGGAAAAGAACAAGCCAGCACTGTTTGAGCATCTTATGAGGTGACAGACTGCCAAGTCAGCACTGTCTCCTGTGGTAGCTAGCCACACATCGAGACCTCATTCAGTGTTTCTTCATTACAGTTCAGATTTCTCCTGAGCCAGGCTGAGCTGTCCTGCCAGCAGGCCATCAGGATGCGAACACATGCACTCTGGCATGTGAGGAGCATTCACACAGTGCTAAACATGCCAGGCTCTTCCTCTGACAATGTCGGCCCTCTCATAGCTGATATACAAAAGCATTACTATAAAGAACAGTAGGAGCAGTGTTCAAACTCAGATGAGGCATAGTCATATGGCGATTTTCAGCCAAATGCCATGTGCATTACAAAAATGCAATTTATATTTTTTTTCCATAACTGTACCTGGGATAACATAAATTATTTCTCATTCTATGAGTAAAGCTTTGCTCCAAATGGTTGATGTCTCATCTAGACTATTACTGGACCTTCCCATGCTTGTTGTTTAGCAGCATAAGTTACTGATGAGCATGGATCAAAGAATGATAATTTAAAATCTCCATCGTGCCTATTCTGAGCACTTCCTGGGATGGAATTACTGCAGTACTACTGCGTTTGCATCACAAAAAAGTTGGGATGCTGTGTAAAACATAAACAAAAACGGAATCCTACCATTTGCAAACAAATTGGGTTTACCGACAACGGTTTTATAAAGTGTTCCAGAGTCCATATTCTAATAACATAATTGTATAAAGTAATTCCCTTTATACAATCATGCGTTCACAAGGTGGTGTACCTCATTCCATCCTTGCTTGTGAACGACCTTTCAAGGATGCCCCATTCTTACCAAATCATGATACCATCACCTGTTAAAGAACCGGTCTACCTGTGGAATGTTCCCAACAGGTGTTTCTGGAGCGTTCCACAACTTTCTCAGTCTTTTGTTTCTACTGTCCCAACTTGTTTGAAACCTGTTGCTAGCATCAAAACCAGAATAAAGCAGATATATGTCAAAAAGGCTGAACAGATTATCACATTCTGTTTTATGTATGTTTTACACAGCATCCAAGTTTTTGGGAATCAGGGCTATGCACACCCCGCAATATAATTTGAATGTTTGACAAGCTTAAAATGAGTTTTACTCTCTTTCTGTACACCTGACTTAATTTATAGTCTGGCATATGACATCTAAGTCCAGCAGTCACCGAATGTTTTCAAATGTTTCTTTGAAAATAATACCAGCCTATGACTTCTTGATCATTACAAAAATCTACAGCAGTCTCATTCTGATTGATGGAAGTACATCAGTGGATTCAGTCATTACATCTAAACACATATCTATCCTTAAAATTAGACCCTGGACTGCTAAAATTATGCAGTTCGTCTGGACTAAGAAGGAGCAAGTTTATAAGAAGTCCAATTAGTGCATGAACAATTTGATAACGATTTAGCAGTGGTTAATGGTCACTCTGTGTGCTGTTAATCGATCACAGCAGGTACAGGGACATAGGTAATTACAATTTAGAGAACCTAAGTCACAGTGCTTAGCCATGCAAAACAATAACTAAAGACAGATTTCAAATGCAGCTCCACAGAGGGACATTACGTAACATCACATAAAAGTTGTGATAACAGTAGGTTACATTTCATCACAGAATTACACATGAGAAAAGGAGGTCAGACAGCACTAGACATAAAGGCCCCCTTGATGAACATAACATTTCAAAGCTCCTCAAAGGTTTAAGTTTAACATCTGCATCTACGTAAGTGTGAGGAAGTATGCGGTACGTATAATTATTAGTCAAACTCTTTTATCTGGAAAAACTGTGATAGAGCTGGGTTATGAGTAGGACAGGAGAGGCAGCTAGGTAATCATTGATTAACACTTAGAGTTCAAGGTCTTTGTAAGTGAAAGGAATGTAGTGAAAGTGTGAAACGCTGTGCTGTTCAAAGGCACTTGCCTTGCTTAAATTTTGTATGTTACCAAACAGTCCTAAAAATTACAATACATATGTAATATGAGATGGGCAGTACACAGCAGGTGCAATGGCCAGGCCTACAAACTGATCTCACAAGGAAGACATTAAAGTGACGTAACTATAAGAAATAATGAAAACAGCATATTCTGGTGTGTCATAAAAAGAAAAAATGTAGTGGCGCTCACCTGGCTCCAATGATGTCTTTCTTCGCCAGATCAATTCCTGCAATGACCTTAACCCGCAGCACTCTCGTTTCATGCTGCAAGACAAAGAGATGATGGATCAAAACATTTAATCAAATCACAGAAAAATTATCTCATAATCTCACAATCAAGCCACTTTAAATCTTTCAAGTTGCTGGCTGCACCAACCTGCCTTTTCATGTCAATAACCCTGACCTAAATTAAGTGCAGTTTTATCTGAAGAGCTTTCAGTCATGAGTGACACCAGCATTTAGGACCTAGCAGATGACATGAAGTATTGCAAAGAAAGAACGTTTAGAAAGCAATGCAACATTTCAAAATGTGTATATCTACTGGATTTTTTGCTCATCAGTCTTACTTTAACTTTCTCTGTGTTTGATGACCATTATGTTTGTTACTGTAACGAAGAAGAAACTGTAGTTTGGGTCAAAGCAATGCACACCATGCTTGGTTTACAGCTTCACATAATCTGTTCTCTTACTTCGCTGCAAATTGAAATGGGGTCCAAAACAAAATAACACAGACGTTGATTCTTTTTATTTATATATGACAAGTGCTGGAGAATGCAGCAAAGGAGTGAGTGGGGGTGGGAGCCCAGGCCAACCCAGTTGTTACCTTAGGCCATGGCCTTGTTCAGAGGGTGTAGCATTACTGAACTCTACCTCGTGGTCACAGGAAGTGCAGTGTCTCATGGAATGCAGACCCACAATTGTCTTAAAGCCTTTAGTTGTGGAGATTACACGATGTGATTGAATGTCTGTAATACGCTGAACATTAACCAATAACTAGCCAACCCTTTCCGAGGTCCCTTGAGTTACAGTGTGTGGAATTTCGTTACAAGCATGCCTCACCTCCCATAATGACTGACAGAGCACCACAAAGCCATGATAGTGAAATGGGTGAAATGGCAGAGCATACACAAACACTGGCTGAGTAAGATCGCTCACAAAGTTTGTCATTACATGTTCCCATCTGAATAAAAAAAAATGTTAAATGTCAGAAATACAAATTGAATGTGTTTTGGGATATCTATCTAAGTTCACTGTACCTGCCAAGACATTTGTCCTCTAAATTGGCATTAAAAGGCCACATGCAAATCTCTCCTGCATCCTGGTGAAAGAGTGACAGTTCAGCCTACTGATGTAAGCAGAGGACAGACGCAACAATCCACGCCCCTATTTGCCTTTGAGAACTTTGAATGAGTATGTTAAAGACTTATTTTTAGTCATCCCTCCGGATCATCCAAAGAAATAAAAAAAAATCCCCAGCCTTACTATTTCTGACTGTATTAGTAGTGCCTGATCAGTAGTTGGCTTATGCGACAGCTGTTCGGTTGACAAATGACTTTGTCACACCGTGATGACTCGTGACAATCGTGCTGCCATGTGAAACAACGTTTGCAACATAGGATTAATGCATTAGTGATACACGTCTGGGTGTCAAAAGCAACACGAGTTCATCAGCAAAGTGAATATCGACCTGAGTTGACAGTGCAAGACGTACACGCCTCAGCCTCGCTCAGTGGTCAGCTCACCATCACAACAGCTTCGATCACAGGCGAGAGGCAGTGTTTATGTCTGACAGCTTGTAATGCCATCCAGCCCTCCGCCCAAGACATTAATCAATTTCTCCCCCGAATGTCTGGGCTTCAAAGGAGCACTTTGGGGTAACATTACAAGTCGAGCCACAAGTCGCCCATACATTAATTTAAGTAGAGGATGTAGCGAGGCTGTTAAGATTTCTCGGTTGAACTGAAAGGTTTAATGCCAATACTCTGAAGACAAAGTGTGCAGTTGTTATGGAAATTAAGATGAGTAAACTTGTGGACACGTAGACAGGGGGCAGGAAATTGACAGCTGCCAGAACATTACTACGGAATGTTACCGTGGGTGAGGACTTGTTAGCTTGACTATCAGCTAACGATGGTGTTAGCTATCTTTGGCTGAGCCCCCACTAAGAGACACCCATTTTCACTTCCGTCTACATTACAAAGCTTTGCTGAGATTAAATCTTAATTTACCTCGTCTTCTGAAAGTCCATATATTGGCTCGTAAGTCGCAGCCATATAGCCTGCGTTCCACGCTACACACACAAAAACAAGCCGCTTGGCAAAGCTAGCTGGCTAGCCTTGAACAATAAAGTCCCACTTTCCTCTCTCTGCCGTGCGGTGGTGGTCGAGTTCACGGTGAGACCAAGTCCTTCGCTGGGCTACGGTGTTTGGTTCGCAGCCGGATAACGTAATCTTCGCCAGCGTTGTCCGTCCAGGACGCAACTTGGTAATTAAAAAAATTCACTGTGTCCAAATTGTTTCAACTGAGGCAGATCGCTTTTGTCAACTCCAAGATGATCCCCTGAAACGTTTGACACTTGACTTCCTCCTAACAGTTTAGCCAATCCCGTGCCGATTGGACGTGATTGCTGTCAACCCAAACCAATCAAGTGCGTTGTGAATTCGCCAAAGCCCCTAATCAGCCAATAAAAATGCAGTGGGCGTGGAGACGGGGTGTGTCGTGTCTGTGTGTTTTTTCCTCTTTTTCAGGGTGTGTGAGGCTGTGTCTCGCAAAGCAACACAGGTGAACATTGTGATTTTTTTTATGTATCTGTATAATATAGAATATTACCATCCCCAGCTAACTAGTCTCAGCAAAGTGGGTTACTCGGTCTGGTTATTACCTTTCAGTCCTGAGCGCGTTCATGTTAGGGGCGGAGCTGGTACCACACGGCCAATCAGAGGTTACATGCACAGAAAGAGCCAGATTAAATCGAACTACTGATCCGCATCACGAATTTAGGTCGATGCCAAGGCAGGAGTGAGAGGAGTCACCGTGGGAAATTGAATGAACTCTAGCTTTCTCTAGCCCAGCATTCATAATTTTACATAAAAGCAACAGATAAACGAGAGGAAATTAACAATGACCACAGTGAACTCAAATATGCCTATATTGTGGGGTCATAGCTACTGTATCTGAAAATAAATAACGATCAATAGCATAGAGACGTAGCCCACTGGATAATATTGTAACCCTTACAAATAAACTATAAAAAGGGACACAGTGAATATGTATTGTTGTTGTTGTTGTCTTTGCCATGGTTTATTTGTTTATTGATTCATTGTTGGGTCGATTTCCACGTTCAAAAATGTGCATTCTTCGTGTGAAATGCTGCTTCACATGTGCTGAACGACTTGTGCCAAATGAAAGTGGTTTAATTACGTGTGATTAATATGTGCAAGGTGTTTGACATGACATGATAAAAATCATACTTTTTCTGAATCCTAGATACACAATGCAAATGCAACAATTAGTCTATAGACAGTGGTTTCAGCCAATAAACGAGAGACCATATCTAAGTTTTTATTTGCAGTTTTTTGTAGAATTGTAGACTTTTATTATCACGTTCATTCATTTGACATCAAAATAGTTTTAGCAATGGTTAGGCTCTTATGTGTACAGTAAGAACTGGATGAGTCATACTGTAATACCTTTTCGAAATTCATTTACCATTCAGCGTTTTTTGAACCGCTTTCATGAGCATCACCGGTCCTATACTGCCGCCTAGACGCCGATTACATTAAATAAATTTCACCAGACTGCATATGAACACATTCAGAAAACACACAATGTAAAACACCATCATAACATACATTTTATTTCAATAATGCACCCTAACCAGCGGTTGCCTGCCTGCCTTTGACAAATGTCTAAACTCTAGCGATAAAGGAAGACCCCAATTTCCCATTCCCCATCAGTCTTATGGTTTGGGTTAGTGCCTGTGACAGATGCTTTGTCAAACCGGTTCCCAAACGCGCCACTAGATGACACTACAGAGTCATGATGGGTTCACGGTTTGTCCCGGTTTGTCCCTGCAGCGTGCTGATTCCAGATACAGCGACTGAGGGAGCAAATACTACACTGACACAAGCCAAAATTGCACGCTGAAATTTAAACTGTCATAGGCCTACTGAGGAAGAGGCGCACCCCCTTCATCTCTGGCTCCAGGTCGTGCCTCACTCCTCCTATCCTGCATCGAGCAGGCACAGACATGCAATCTGTCATACCAAAATACCAGAACACTTCCACTGCGCACACGCAGAAAAGATAGACAAAATGTTGGGGCAATCAATCTGCTCTCTTCAACTCATTTATTAGGAGCAGCCATCAAATGAATCCATGGTCAAATGCTCACTGGTATTCAGCGTGTTGTGTCGCATAATGGGACTTTTAAATCAATGTGAAGAGCAGATGGCCGTATTATATAACATTATTGCTTCTAAGCAGAGCCGACAAGGGGGGAGGCAGAGATTTCCCGAGCCACTCTTGATACAAGGCCATCATTCCGAGCAAATGCTTTGCATTCATCTATGTTTACTCTCAAATAACTACATTTATTAGACATTAGTGAAAATATGCATCAATAAGTCAGCTCCAACACAAAATGTAAATAAATGTGATGCTTTTTTCTTTAAAAAATGTACTTAAGATACATCATACACATAAAAAGCCTCTTCTTTTGAAAAGACAAACTGATTAAACGACACTGAAAGTGACTGAAATGTTGTAGACAGAAAGGCCGTTTCACAATAAGATGGCATGTAGAGCTCAAAGCCTCTATTCTGGCTTTGTAACTATTTAGTTAAGCAATGTGCTTGAGTACAAATTTGAGCAACTTGCATTTTACGTGAGAATTTCCCTTTAATATTTTCATATTACGATTTTACACATAAATATAATGCTAAATATAACACACTGTTACAGATCATACTAATATACAAAATAGTTGAAATTAGCTCCACCTCAAGCAGCTGGAAGAGTAAAATGCTATTCATACATAAAGGCATTAAAAAAGACATCTGATATGAAACACAAGGGGCAATTTTCTGCATTTGAGTACTTTTATTATTGTTACTTTAAGTGCACATTGCAAAAAATACTTTATTAATTTAAATTACATTGTCAGTGGAGGACTTTTACTTGAAATAGACTTTTCTTGTAATGGAATAACTTTACAGTATGGTGATTTTACTTTTACTTAAGTAAAGGATCTGAATACTTCCCCCTCAGAGACCAAAACTGTAAAAACTATCAACACAATTAAAACAAACACATAAATAATACATGAGAGCTGAAACCCATTAATAAAATGAAATAATTAAGAACAGCCACCGACCAGTAAGAAGTAATACAACATGTGATTTGACAAGACCATTACAAAATAAGACCATTACAAAATAAGAATAAAATAAGATAAAATGAAATAATAATAATTAAGACCAACGGCTGACCAATAGCAAAATAAAAAGATGTGAGATAAAACTAATAAACAAAATAAATGCCGAGCACGTGGTGCTGTCCACATCATGACCACTTTCCAGGAAGTACCACCAGCATCTTTTGACGTTTTTGCATATGTGTGTTTGCGTCTGTAGGATCTCTGCAGGTGTGGCTTCCCACGAAGTGAACACAATGAGTAGATAGGAAGTTCAGTTCAAGAGACAATGATCGGATACAGAGACTGATCCCTAAAGATCCCTAAAGAAGTCTGGAATTAGTTCACCTTTATGAATTTCCAACAGCTGAAGTATTTTACAGCCAACATGTAGCTGCAAAGAGAGAGCTAATGTTTTTCACACACCTTCCTACAGTTATTGTTCACCTCATGCTTCATCACAGGTGCCATCCAAACATTGAGGCATTCTTTTTTAATGCCTGTCAGTCCTATCCAGGTCAAAATATATGCTACTTTCTATCTTTTTGCTACTTATTTTAAGTACCACTGTACCTTCTTGCAAAGGATTTGTGTTTCTCTACAGGCGGGATATGTTTTTGTTTCCTTTAGAAATTAAAACAAAAGGAGTGTATGAATCCTTCACATATCCATATCAAACAGTTGAGCCAGGGAGAGACCATGGAAGGGCAGGGGGAGGGAGAAAGGTATGTCAAATACTGGGAGACCTTACAATGTTTACAGCTCCCAGCAAGAGGTACCAGCGAAAGGATCAACACGGTTTTAGCAGCACACAGCGTTTTGATCGTCACAATGTGTTTTACGATATTTGTTCATACGCAGAGTGAGTCAAAGTCACTAAGGTAGCAGCAAAATGTGCATGTGCTGTCCTGACTTTTATTGGTGAGAAAAACAGGATCCCACAGTACATATATTTGTATGGACAAAATGAATATACTTACAGCAAGTGCATGGTGTCAAGGACACAGGACAACATGTTTTAGTCTGTTTCAGTAGAACAGATAAGGAGGCTTCTGTGCTTCAACTTCACCACAATTATCTGACAGCTTAACTTTACCTTATTTTTGCACACAATACATATGAAGAGTTTAGAAAATATGATGTTTTGTTACAGATTAAACTACCCAGCAGTCATTACAAGTTAGGTGTCACTCTGGGCTCTGGGTAAATGCGACAACACTTCTCACCATTTTCAGAATATTTACAAACAATCAGTTAATTAATTAAGAAAATAATCAGCAGATTAATCCATAATCAAATCATCAGTTGCAATCCTATACAAAATAATTCAAAATATAACTCCACCACAACCAACTACAACAGTAAAATCCTGCTTTATCATAATGCATAAGTAACAATAAGTATCTAATGATATAATAGTTTAACCGTCACAGAGGACATTTTTCAGCATTGAATACTTTTACCTTTAACACTAATTATACTTACATACTTTTACTTAAGTAAAATTTGGCTTGCAATGTACCATTTTTCAGTGTGTTATTTGTGGTTTTATTAAATAAATGATATGAATCCTGCACCACTGCACACTGTTTTTGTCACTTAGGAGGAAATTGCATTGACTGCCATTCATTTCCTGGAGAGTGACCTTAACCACAAGTAGACGCATGACCCAATCCCTTACAGTAACACACACACACACAGACAGACAGAGAGAGAGAGAGAGAGAGAGAGAACAAAATTGTCAGGCATGAAACAGATCTGCATGATAATGTTTTTACACTGAACAACCTTGTTAGAAATCCCAAGACTCACTCAGCTGCTCAGCCTGCCACTCAAGCATTGACCACTCCCTGACCACTCCCTCCAAGGTTATAAAACCCCACCCTGTAGGCCTGTCTTGCCCTTTTTCCCTCCAAACCACTAAGACAGGACAAAGGAGCACCTGAATACCTGCCAGATTGGTGATGCATTACTGATGTAAGTCATCGAACCTAAGTTGACCTAAGTTATTTGACTATTATTTGTGTTCTTGTTATTGTTTGTATCACTGGTGATACTTTTCCTTGAATCCTTTAGACTAAATCATCCACCATTCATCTGATGGTAAATGAATAAGTGAAACGGCTTCCTGGATCCTGTGTTTGAATTTGTACACCACATCTGACGTTCAATGAGCCACTGAGAACACAGAAAAGACACTTTTACAAACCTCTTTTGTTCTTCTTCCTCTTTTCTTTCTGTGATGCCTGTCTGTGGCACAGGTGGGCGGGGTTTTACGCGGGGTTAGGGAGGCTGGGCTCCTCCGCCCCGCCCTCCACAGGATGACAGAGGAAGAGGAGGAAGGGGATGTTGCGATTCCTTCGCTGTCTGGACGGCCGTAAGCTGCCTGGGTCGGCCGGTAAATGCGTGCGCCCTTCTCAGCTGTCATCCCGGTAAACCACTTACACAAGTCGTTAAGTCCGCGCTCTTGGGAGCCGGCAGCGGACTCGCCACGGCCGGGGCACGGAGGGAGAGGCTGGAAACTCCTGACAGCTGCTGGTAAGACGCACATTTGTCTGATCAGAACCGGTGTGAGTAAGTCCACAGGCAGGGAGCGAGTGGGGATCACTGCGCTCAGCGGTGGGCAGTCCAGGTGCACATGATGTGGACGTTTGTACCAACCCTGCAGCCTATAAAGCCGCACTTTAATTCACTCTGTATCTCACTTTGAATATTGCAAATGATGGTTTCAAGTTCAAATGGGTTAATTGTTGCTGCAGGTAACAGCAAACTGATTTAGCAAGGCCCATGTTGTTATTGCTACTGGTTTATTGCCATTATGATTTGTGTATATGTGTTAGTGTGTGTCTGTTCCCGTGCAAAAATAACATTAAAATATGTCACGATATGGACAAAAGAAAGGTTTTTGTGATTGATCCTTGTTGTTACAGTCAGAGGCCCGAGCAGTCTAATGATTAATGATTCATTTCACACTTTAAGGTAGATTGTTAGTGTTTTGACCAGCCAAAAAAGTGACACAAGGTTTTCAGATCATGCAAGTTAGCCAACTGATTTTTGCTAAATTAAATCTGGCAATCGTTCCAGTGTAGTGTCTGTCTGTCCAGTGCATGATGTTGATGATGATTTAATCGTGTCTGTGATGATCGGTCACAACTACAACAACTTCTGAGTCACTTTACAGACATGTGCAATGTCCTGACAGGGAAGTTGCAAAACGACTCCCTCAACCTTGAGTCAGAACGAGTGAATGTGGCAGGTCTCTTCCTATTTCGCTCTGGATGAGGACATATTCCCTGGCTGACAGCTGACTGATTGGCAGGCTATTTCCTTCGGCGTAGGAGGATGATGATGCAGGGGTGTCAGCAGTGTAATGGGATTTCCATGGTCATGATCTGCTCCTCTTCCCTTTAGTCAGGTTAGGGAAAGGTGAAAGAGGCTGTCCGCCTTTATAGCACCAAGCTGATCAACTCAATACTGGATTACAATTTTAGGTGCCTGCAGCTTACTGACTCTTTCCACTGTTAGTCCTGCACCAGGGCTTTATTTAGCCAGTGTGTGGTGTTGCGTGCTGACCGCAGCTGTAATGATTAGGCCATACAGCCTGAATGAAGCATGAAATCTACCTAGGATTGTTTTTAAAAGTCCCTTAAAGCAGAACATTTCTTGTGCCTGTACATGGAAATTCTTGCTTAGAAATAGTGATTAATTACTCACCTTTAAAGGTTACAATTCTGAGAAGTGCATATCAGTTTGATCAGATCAGAGTTCACTGTAATATGAGTATTCTCTGTATATGTAAGATATCATATGACACATATATCAGTGTTAGCATGGCCATGAATAGAAGCTGCAAGCTTAACTGATATACAGTATATTAAATGACTCATGAAAATAAATTCACCTCACAACCTTATGACTAGTGTTGTTTTGTGAGGCAATTACTTACTAATGCACTCTCCTTAATTTACTCCAACTAAACGATGAAAGAAGTATCCATTCCCCGTCTTGCCTTTTTCACTCATACATACACAGTCCAGCTATTTCACTCAATCTTCCTGTTTGATAAAGGGTGAACCCGATGGAGGCGTGCTGTTATTATGATGCCCACCATTAGAAAAGCCTGCAGCTGCAATTAAATCCTGACAGAGCTGCCCTTGTGAAATCTATTCATTACACCTCAGCTGTGTCAGGAGAAATCACACGTTCAATCATGTCCCCTTTAAATACTTCTTTACCACTTCACCAGGCTGATGTGCCACTTCAAAGAATATTGCCTCTGTCTCCTAAGCACACTGTAAGCTGCAGTGGTCTAATATTAAAACAGGCATCCTAGTTGCTTCCCTTTTCTGAGTATTTCCTCACTTCAATGCAGCCACTTGGTGAGTGCGTCAAAGACACAGGAGGGCAGAGGATGTAGTTTGGCCGAGACAATAGAGGAAGTACAGTTTAACAGGCGACCCATTCACAGTAAAAAAGTATTGTAGTTACTGTAGCTGGAGCAGACAAACACATGATCTGCGGTTCACGAGAATGTTGAGTTTTCTAATGGCTCGTTGTTTGTGGCTGAAAGTGAGAGCGCGAGAGGTGTCACGACGAGGGGTGCTCTGATTATCCACTGTTTATTCATGTGTGTGCGTGGCCGTTTGTGTGTAAATATGCACCGCCATTTGCCACATACTACTTGTGTGCATGTTGTTGTGCACTTCCAACGTCGTTTCTGTGTATTTTGAACCCTGCCTGTACACTGAATGATATCCTGAATATGTCTGTGAGGTCTACGGAGCAAAAGACGGAGACTCAAGTACTGCACTTGAACTCATCGATTGGTCTTAAACCGGGATCTTATATTGTTATGTTTCTGGTGTTGGAATACATTTTAAGTAAGTGTACAAATGTTAACAAATAGTCTAAATCCTCACTTTCAACCTTTAGATTGAGCATTAACCGACATTTGGTATATCCTCACCTGTGCTATGACTAAGAGTTTGTCCTGAGGGTGACAACAGATCAAAGGCCATCGGGTCATTAAAATAAAGTGTCCTCGGAGGCAGTTTCATTGCCTTGAAATTTACTCAACAACTTCAGGTCCTGCCTCTTGTTTTCTGTTGCTCTCTGCTCTTTATTATCCCCATAAGAAAAAAAAGTTCCTAGAAAGGTGTAGGTGTTGCTGTTTTTTATCATTCCAGGTAGTGTGTAGTCTGTTCTAGTCTGAGCAGACATACAAGTCAAGGGTTTGATATGTAAGCAGTGAATCCGTTCTACAGGGTTCTTCACTTAAACTGTACAACAACTCATGGCTAGATTTACATTCTTCATTTTCTGATTAATACACTGTGGAGCCGTAGTGCCTGAAGTTCACTGTCTTGTCTATACAGTGAAGCTGGCATGAGCCCTGAGGAAATGGAGCCATTATGTTCTACCTTAAAATAAAGTGTGATTTAGTATGCAACAGTCCCACTTTTCATGTAAATAAAGGTTAATATAAAACTGAAATTCATGACCGTGCAGTAAATCATTGAGGATATATTGTGTACCTTGTGCAAGTCCAGGAGAGAGAGAGCCAGGTTCTTGGAAACAGGAGTGCAGCGCGGTAGCTGTGCTGCTGTGGTGCTCAGGTGTTCGTCGTTGTCCTTGAGAACGCTGTGACCCTGCATGAGAGAAACACATTTCTTATTCATCACCTCTGAGTTGGGCTGTTGTACAACGGTGCCCGAGGGGATCATCTTGCCAACACTGCTCACATTGTAACATCAACATGTCATTTGGCACGTCTTCTCCTCACCTTTTGAAAATGACTGTGAATTTAGGTCTTAGCCCCGGCATGACCTGACTGACCGATTTAAACCTATGTACAACTGTGGAGCAGTGGGCTAGCAAGTTAGCAGCTAGAAGTAGATTCATTTTCTCTGATGATAATAAATGTGGAGGGATAAAGAGTAAATTAAGCAAGGGCTCAGTGCTTCTGAGCTGAAACTGAAAAAAGGTGTAGTAAAAGAGAAAATTTGCTTAGAATATGATATACCTTCAATTCAACATTAAGACCAATATTATCTGTGAGGGAAGAGCTTCACACTGTTGGCCTGCACTTTCCCAGCTTAGCAGCTTATTCAGTTTGGGCTACTGGTTACGTAAGAAGGCTATATGCAGCAGGAGGCTAATCCAGTGCCTTGACCTTAATGCCAATTATCAGATCATGATGACGTTATTGAAATTAAGGCACCATAGAGTTGATAATCGTCACTTGCCAAACATCTTTGTCATATAAAGAAAGTGGAACTGCCTTAAGATAAGCTGCGTGCAAAAGTAGAAAAGTTAGTTTTTCTAATCATCATCAATCACAAAATGACTTATGGCAAAAATCATGATCAGAATTATTTTGGTCACTATTGAGGTCACAGTTATTAAACATGACTATCCATTGGCTTTGGAAACATCATGCATTTATTGAACTTTTTCCTTAAGCTATAAATATAATTCATCTGAAAAATCTTGTTTTCATTTTTGTAGGAAGCCAAAATTGAAAATAAAATAAAAATAATCATCCAACACATCAACACCGCTGAGCAGTCTGCCAGCATGTTGCTAACACTGAATTTACCTGCAAGCTTACGTCAAGTCAACAAAATACTTGTCAGATTTTCTTAAGCAGTGAGTGAGCAGTGATGATAGCTGTCTTTCCTGTAGCCTCATGCTTGCAGGGTGCTGCAGAGAGGAGTGATTTGCATATGAAAAGATTTACAACTATGACTCCAAAAAAGTTGGGATGCTGTGTAAAACATGAATAAAACAGAATGTGATCATTTGCAAAACCTTTCTGTAAACAATACAAAGACAACACATTTAATATTTTACCTTATCACCTTCGTTGATTTTTGTAAATACCTACTTATTCTGAATTTGATGCAGCAACATGTTTCAAACCAGTTGGGACAGGAGCAATAAAATACTTAGAAAGCTGTGGAATGATCCAAAAACACCTGTTTGGAACATTCCACAGGGAAAGGTTGATTTGTAACAGGTGATAGTATCATGATTGGGTATGAAAGAATCATCCTGGAAAGGCTCAGTCGTTGATAAGCGAGGATGGAGCAAGGTTCATCACTTTGTGAACACATGATTGTATAAAGGGGATTACTACATTCTGATTTTATTTATGTTCCTTTTTACAATCGGGGTTGTATTTAGACTCAACTTCATTCATGAACTTCATTGACCATTCTGATTGTGTGAACGTGCATCTGGATGTACCACGTGTCAAACACTTAACTGACAGCAACAAATGGTTGTCAGTAAACAGAAGAAAGGGATCGAGCATGTGAGGGGACGGGCTTTGTGCCAGCTACAACATCAGTTCCCCCATCTGCGAAACCTCTGTATCATCTCCTGTTCTCCCTCCCACCCTGACTTCTGAGTTCAGGGATGAAGGGTCATGCTAAGTAACAACTCAAACATCTGCACATGGCCAGGAAAAATGCAGATTTCTAAGTCATGCGAGCGGTAGTGAGGCAAACCAGCCTCCCTGCTGTGTGTGTGCGTGTTTTTGTGTATCTGTGTTGTAGAGGCAAAAGCCTGAACTCAGATTACGCAATCAGTTCTGTGCCAGCTGGTAGAGGTAGACGGTCACAGAGAGGATGTTTTTTAATCCTTAGTGAAACAGCATACATTCTCTGCGGAAGATATTTTTTTTCTTTCAGCCCGTCATATTCACCATTCTATTGTCAGATTTATTGTTGTTTTCCTGTCTGTTTAGGTCATGGGTGTTCTGTATGTTAAGTTGAGTGACAGGATTCACTCCTCTGATCCTTCTACACTGTGTCTTCCTAATTATCTCTCCAGGGGCTTTAAATGAATGCACTATTTACTTGTGAAATCATCCCCAAGCAGGCCGTGTGGCAGAAGTGAACATTTTTCCTTGCGTGACAGTTTTCCTATGTTATGCAGGCTGTTGTGACTCAATACAAGACAGTCAGTCGTGATGTTTTGGTAGACGGCATCAAACCATGTGAAGAGCAAAGATGACGCAACCCAACCGCCCTCCCATTCTCACCTTTCTTTGTTTGTTTCTTTTTCCATTTAACAGCCGAGGCTTTGTGGCACCATGATGAAGAAAGCCGTGGAAGCTGTCCTGCTGTTGATGCTGCTGTTCTTCACGTCGCATGCAAAGGGAACGCGTAAGTGTTTGGATGTAGCCGGCCTTGGAGAATAGTCTCAATATACTCTTACGTTTCTTATAGTGAGTTACAGGAACAGTTCATGCCAAAGTCAAAAATACATTTTTTCCCTCTTACCTGTTGTGCTGTGAATCCATCTTGATTGTTTTGGTGTAAACTGCGGAGTTCTGGAGATATCAGCTATAGAGATGCCTGCCTTCTCCCTAATATAATGGAAACTAGATGGCACTCGGCCTGTGTTGCTCAAAACCCTAAAAAAGAACATATTTGAACCGAGATAATCCACAGACCTTGTTGTGAGCATGTAGGAACTATTTTCTGTCTAACAAACTACACCAGCCAGACCGTATCACTGCACAGAAGGAAGCGTGCATCTACTCTCCTAACCCTGGTTTTGATTTTGGGGTGAACTGTCCTTTTAAGACGTCTGAGAGGTGCCTGGTGGTTGGTAGGCTGTAACTTTAATAGTGTTGGATATTTTTGTCGTTAATTCACATCTCTTGTTTTCTATTTTTCACATATTACACACTGCCTTTAGGCTACAGCCCCCCAGGGAAGCCCGCACTGACCAGATGTCGCTCTCCAGAGAAAGAGACGTTCACCTGCTGGTGGGAGCCAGGCTCTGACGGGGGGCTGCCCACTACTTACGCCCTGTACTATCGCAAAGAAAAGTGAGTTCCTGCTAGTTTCATGCACTCCCTTCATGTCGTTTAATTTAGATCCTGTAAAGGTGGAAAGGTGGGGTGAGTCATTCTGGAGGATAGTTGATTATTTCAGCCAATCAGCAATCGGTGGCACTCATGCTCATGTGCAGGAAAAGAGTAAGGAGAGGGGAGATGCCGGGGAGTGATTTCTCCGAAACGACTCACCCCACCTTTAAGCACGGTAGCAGCCAAATCATCTCTTTTCTGGTAGCTCATAGCTCAGAGCTTTATCTTCCATTTCTGTGTGCAATTCAGAAACACACAGCTCCCACTTATCTTGCAATCGCCCTCTCTTCCTGTTTGTCTCATTTTATGCCACACACACATTCACACATAGTTTCAGAAACTGTAGCGTGAAGAATGCATGCTGTTCTGTGGAAATGTAACAGAACACACACACACATGCAATTACATGTTGTTCCTCTGTTGCTCTTGCAGCTCGGAGACAGTCTTCGAGTGTCCCGACTACCGCACAGCTGGAGAGAACTCCTGCTTCTTCAACAAGAACGACACGTCCATCTGGGTCAACTACAACATCACTGTGGTGGCCACCAACGCCCTGGGCAGCACCTTCTCCGACCCCGTGGATATAGACGTGGTGTATATTGGTGAGGAAATATGTGCTGCCCTTTTTAATGGGTGGTATTTGTTGTCGTGGTTTAGCCTCATGTTTGAGGCAAAGGCTCCCCAGGAGGATTAAAAAAAAAGTGTATTTTAATGCGCACTCACACAGCTGCTCAGTGGCACACTGGGGCTAATGCTCTGTGAGTGTACTTACCCTCCCTCCAGCTGTAACTATGCACTGAGAGTCACCACTGTAACGCAGTGAAGTTAGAGAATTATTTTGTAATCCTGCCGAATAAAGGTTAAGATTGTACCAAATGTAAGAGAAACTGGGCAAATATTACTGTCTACAAATCCCATGAAAAGACCAAAACCAACAGTGAAGTGTGGCCAAAACATTATACAGCTTATTCCTTGTATTCCTGTAAAAAAAACACATAAAAATGCCACCTTGGCCAATATGTTCCTTAATTACAATCAAACACTAATTTATTTTGAGTCAATCCCACATACAAAGGCTGAAAATAGTCCCCAACAACTGCACTATTTTCTCCTCTTTCAGTGCCATTTTCTAAAATCTAGAGTGTCATGCTTTATTTAATCTTTTTTAATAAACCCATTTTAAAAGTAGGAACAAATGCAGCTTTGGGATGAAAGCCTCAGACACAGAATGGAAGTTTGAAAGTATTGAGAGATGAGCTAACACACTGCTGGTTTTGGTACTTTCATGGGATTTGTTGACAACAATAAAACTGTAGACTGATTCCACCCTTTTTCCATTCATATGACGACATCTGATTAAATATAAATACTGGGCCGATCTACTTTATATTATGTAACAATACATTTATATTGTATGAGGTATGGAATTAGTCCTATCCTATCATACTGCTAAATGCAAAAGCATGTTGTTTTGTTCATGAAATATCCAAAAGGCAGTGTAAACCCATAGAATTAAAAGGCTGACAGAATCCACTTTGCCCTTGAGAGTGTTTATCTGAAAGTGCTCCTCTTGTCTCTAGTAGCTGCATTGCCCTGATTTGGTTATCTGACCCAAGCAATATCTTTGTCTGACCTCACAATTGTCAACTATGTCTCCAAGAAGATAAGTTTAAGCCTAAACAACAACTCCTGCAAGGACAGTGCTCATCTGCTGGAGGTGTGCATTGGTTTGCTATTACATACAGGAAGAGACAAACAGTACTCACGTTTTCTCTCTCCCTCTCCAGTGAAGCCGAATCCTCCAGAGAGGGTAACAGTGACGGTAATGGAGGACAAGGGCTGGCCCTTCCTCCGGGTGTCATGGGAACCGCCGCATAAGGCTGACACCCGCTCCGGTTGGATCACTCTCATCTACGAGATCCGTGTCAAGCTGGAGGAGGAAAATGAGTGGGAGGTAGGAAACTCCTGGTGGTCAAAATGTTTGTTCTGTCCTCATGTTTAAACCTCATGTTAGTGAACTAGTCACTGAACAGGACTTACCCTAACCTTAGTGGATATTGACAGGATAATCAGTCTTATTTTGTACACCATACTCTACAATTTTTATAATCTATATGTTGACAACTTGAAGGACTGACTAGACTGTGTGTAACTGCTCATGTCATAAACATTGTGTTTTTTGTATTTGCAGATGCACCTTGCAGGCCAGCAGAAGATGTTTAACATTTTCAGTCTGCGGTCAGGTGGCACATACCTTGTTCAGGTGCGCTGTAAGCCCGATCATGGCTTTTGGAGTGAATGGAGTTCCACTTCCTACATCAAAGTTCCTGACTGTAAGATATCTACCAACAATGATCCACAGTACACAACACAGTGCATGTATGCATGTAACATATACTTTTTTCATGCAATATGAAGCATTTGTTAAAGAAATGGTTCAGCATTTAGAACATTTTGAAACTGATGGAAACAGTTAAGAAGTTCCCCCATAAAAACACAGCAGCTCATTTTTACACATTTTTCTCATATTAAAATATCAAAGTGAGCTTTAGAGATGCTTTTTTGAATTCTTTTTATTTTAACCTGGCCTTAGATCCCTCCCCAGACAGTTTAACAGCTATTCACATCAGTCATGTGACCCTGATGACTCACATGATGGTCAGGTGGGTAAACGACCCACCCATTAACACCAGGACTCACCCATTGACCCCCACTTAACCATTAACACTATGGTTCATGCGACCCTAAGGACTCACGTGATAGCTGGACGGGTCTATGATCCTGCAAGAGGACAAATACCTGAGACTTCCCACCAGTCAGAGCTGAAGAAGCCTCTTGGATGAGAGGCAAAACGCCTTCTAGAACTACAAGCAAGCCACGTTGCCTTTGGAAGCACTTTGTAGTGCTATGACCTGTATGAATAAGAATCATCACAGACAAAAATGAGAGTAGTATCAACTTTCTCATATTAACTCCCAGCAAAAAAGCCAATACTCATATTTCCCAACAATTCCGGGGAGTATTTTTTGTCCTTATTAGATAAGGACAGAGGCAGACAGGAAATGGGGGAGAAAGAGGAGTATGACATGCAACACATGAATATGAATACAATATGAATCACCAGAGGAATAAATAGATAATAAGACAGTACAAGGTTGTTTGTTGTGTTGAAGCACTCATGTTGTCATGGCGTGTCTTACAGATTTCCATCGGGAGAAGTCGGTGTGGATCCTCATCACCGTCTTTTCTGCCTTCATCTTCCTCATCCTCACATGGTTGCTACACATGAACAGCCACAGGTGAAACACTGATCATGAATTCCTCCTGCAATTTGTTTGGGGCAGATGGTGTATTTTTTAAATTGTAACGTGAACATAGATCACACGTTTTACTCTACAGAAGAGCAGCTGTGGTTTTCACACCTATCTTAAGATCACAACTTAATCATGAGATTATCTTAAGATATTAAACAATTTTCTCTGTGATCATGACTATCCCATCACCCAAAGACAGAAAGCTTCTCATATTTATTTCTCAATCATGTTATTCAGGGATAACAATTTAAATACATTGCTGTTTGGAAGTAACAGCCATTGCTTTCTGATAAGTGCAGAAAGATCTTATTTTGAATTTTCATTAGTTAGTCTGACTACAACTTTATTGTCACTAAGAATATTATGAGTTTACAGTGTATAAATAATGGGAATATGATGATTAGAAATTCAAACACCTAAGATTTCAAGATTTTAGATCTGGCAATTACAGAATAGTTGAAATGTTATTGTAATTTTTGTTATTGAAAGATAATGAAAAACCTAAAACGAAACAGGTTAATATCTTGTGATTATATTGAGTTGTGATAATAAAATAACAGAGCTTATATAACTGCTGCCACTCTGGGCTTTTTGGTTTACAGGAAGAGAAGTGTTGATTTTTTATTATCATCTCTGTTGCTCACAAGCCTCAATTTCCTCTCTTTTTCTTTCACACATGAAGTCTGAAGCATTGTATTCTGCCACCAGTCCCTGGTCCTAAAATCAAAGGATTTGATAAGCAGCTCCTCAAGGTAAAGCAGCAACATATGGAACAAATAATCCTATTTAAATAAGAAAAGTGCCTTCTGACAGATTGTTGCTGCATGATTTTTCTTTTTTTGTGTAGAATGGCAAGTCTGAGGAGGTCTTCAGTGCACTGGTGGTGTCTGATTTCCCCCCAACGACCTCATCTAATTATGAGGACTTGTTGGTGGAGTACTTAGAGGTGTATGTACCTGAAGAGCAGGAGCTGATGCTGGAGGAAAGCAAGGATCTACATGATGGTTGCCTCAAATCTGAGGGCTCCACATCTGACAGTGACTCTGGCCGAGGCAGCTGCGACAGCCACACTCTGCTGATGGATAAGTGTGGAGAGGCAAAAGAAGCAGAGAGGCAAACAGATCAGGAAAGAATAGGGGTGGAGGCACAGAGGCACCAGAATCACTGGGAGGAGGAAGCACTGGACTACGCTCATGAAGACATGGTTAACCCTGACATATCCAGTGGAAGGGTGAAGACCTGGCCTTCTGTGTTTTCTCCATTGCCCCAGTACAGCTCAAGCCCGCTGAACCAGCAGGGCTCACTTGAGATGACCCAACAGCACTACCTCTCTGACAGCCTGTTTCCCCCAGGCCCCACATCCTCATACCTCACCAAGCCTGGCCACAGTACCAAGGAGGCTCTGGGACCGAGCTGGGAGTTCCACCTGAGCAACAAGCCACATCAGCTCCATCCCCAGACGCCGGACCGCCGGCTACTCCAGGCCCACAGCGATGTCAACATCTCCAGCATCGGTCGCAAGCAGACACCTGCTGGTCTGCACTCGCCCGCTCTCCGGACCACTGAGTACGTGGAGGTCCAGAGGGTCAACAAGGAGGATATGGTGCTTCTCCAGCCCGTTGTGTCAGGCCGTTGCCACATCGAAGGCTGCCCCCAGATACCTCTGGGGGAGGACTACAGCAAGGTGAAGGGGGTAGACAGGGACAACATGCTGCTGCTCCAGAGAGAGGTGATGGAAGAAGACTGCCCTTGTGAGCAGCAGGAGACGAATGCAGGGAGAGAGAACTGTTGTACATCTTCCACAGTCACAACTACACAGAAGCCTACAGTCTGCATTCACACTGCCATGCCAGCTCAGGACAAAATGGTCCTGGCAGTGAATGGCTATGTTGACACTGCCTCCATGTGCACACTGCCCACTTACTAGGTGCCCCATATGGCCAACTGGCACGTCTGGGACATTTTAAGACCTGTTTTAGGCAGGGACTAAGAAAAAGAAACACTAACACTGGATGGCTCCTGCAAAGATGGTTGCAAAGGCATATTTTGCTGTTACAGATGTACTATTATTCATTTTCCATCTTCCTCATCATCTTTTCACTGATTCAAATTCAAAATAATTTGATTGAATGATCTGAATAATAATTGTGGATCAACTTTACACAGAATATGACTGATTGTATAAATTACATGGTACTACATTATGACAATTTTTGTATGTGTGTATTTTCTCTGCTCCCTGTAGGACACTACTTCTCATAGCTGTTAGTGCAGGTGTTGCTTAGAGGGCTGCAGCCCCCCCTGCTGGCCAGAGTGAAACAGTTAATTATTATTTTTAATTGAAATAATAATAAATTAATAATTATTACTATTATTTTAACAGCTTCTGTTCAAGTGCTTGTGGATGCACAATTCTGCTGTGGTAAAGATGGTTAATTCTGTATTCTGACTACTTGCCTTCAAAGCAGCTAAAAGTTTAGAGGAACCGCTAAACGTAATGGCCATAGCACATTAATGCCTCAGAAAATAGCGTGAAAAAGCACATTGTTTTCACTTTAAATTCTCCAGAACCAACCTAAAATAGGCTCAATGACAAAAAAAAAGACACAGTATCCAGTAGTGGAGGCAAGGCTGCATGTTATCAGTGCATCCCTAGGATGTACAAACAACATGAGAAAGTACACATGCTCATTCCGAGGAAGGACAGGGGAGATATATACTGTATATATAATATATAGTGTCAAAACATACATTTATTACTGCTTTAATTAAGTGGTCAAATAAAAAGTAATTTCTACAAAAATGTTTACTTTTTTGGACGGGAAAATAGTACTTGGTTGGCCATGTATGACACTAATCTTAAGTCACTGTCTCTGTTGTTAACAGGGATAAATTGCTGTGTTTTGCCATTTTTTCTTATGCATTTATATATATCCATGTATAGCTTTATAAACAGTCTGCTGCTCATATGCAAAATCCATTTTGAAACAGTGATCAACTTTCAAAAATCATTATGATGATCATTTTTTAAAAATGCTTATAATAAATTTACAATATACAATAATGGGATATTGATCTTTATTTTGTGTCTTTTTGTAAATTGACAATTACATGCCTATTATTATGCCATGTGTGTAATTATCAATAATGAGACAAAAAACATGCTAACCTGTAATTGATCAGTAATCTCAATGATGCTACTGACAGGACAAAGTACATGTAAAAAGGGAAATTATAGTCCCTACATCATAAATGATATCACTGGTTAAAGCACAGAGAGACCATCAGGTGCTAATCATGCCTTATGAGTTAATCTTTGTGAAGTTTTGGCTTTAGAGATATTAAATCAGCTGTGTATTATTGTCGTTTCCATCGTAATTATAACCGGGGAGGGCTAAGAATCAATTAGAAATGGTGTTTGTAATATTAATCAATCGGAAGTAGTTCTCTTTTCATTTCCAAACAAAAGAAATAAACTTGTTTTTCAAACAATGCTAATTACTAATGCAGATAGAGATGTGCGATATTTAGCCACGTGACAGATATATATGTGGCCTGTGCACGTGCACACGCGTCCTGTGACGTCACAGCGGGGCAGTGTGGGTCGTTGATTGCGGTCCACCCTCTCCCCCCAAAACTTTTTCAATGTAGGAAGAAAAGCTTGAGGTAAGTCCGCTGGTGACTGTGAAACGGTGAAAGTAACGGAATAGCTGTGAGCCCTCTGCCTGCTCAACATGTTCAGAGCTGTGTCCCGTCTCAGTGGCCGCGCTGCCGGATTAACAGGACAGCCCTGCTGCCGACCTGCTGTGTCCAAACTCCACATGGCAAGTGGTGAGTTACCATGGAGACGAACAAAATCAGAACAGCTAGCTTACCGTGTACAGCCTGAACGTGAGGTGCATTGAAGTTAGCTAACAGATAACCTCTATGTTTGTTGTCGTAGAAACGGAACAGTTTATCAGCTTTAAACGATAACGTTACTTCTGAAACGGCGCTGTCGTCACGTCATGTGACAGATTTTAATTTTAGCCGAAATGAAAGTGATTACGCTAAATGCACAACGCAAGTTTTAGTTAAACGAAAATTACCTTATATTCAGTTTGCATTTAATAGGCAGTATGGGCCTACATCTCGCTAAAGTAATGCACAGTCCTACATTAAAACCTACATTAAATTTATAACCAGTGGTGGAAGAAGTAACGTTACCCTTGAATAAAGTAAAAGCAGCAGTACTCTTTTAAAAAATACTGTTATGAGAAAAAGTTATGCATAACTAGAGGTACAAAAGTATTTGTTAAACCGCAAAATCTAATTGAACTATTATAGTAGTTTATTTCTTATATTATTGAAATATTTGGAGGTTTTAAGTAGAGCTACAATATGCAAAAGCAAGAAGGGGGAGTGTGACAAAAAGCACTTTGAAAAAATAATTTATTGAAAACAACAAGTAAACTGACATAGGCTGTTTATCAGCTGATCAAAAGTTTAAGACCACAGGCTGTAAAAGCCAAAATCTGCTCAAAATTCTCATTTTCTGGCAGGCAGGTAAGAAGCTTTCTCTTCTTGAACGTGGTCGGATCGTTGAGCTGCATAAGCATGGCCTCTCGCAGCGTGCCGTTGCTGCTGAGTTTGGACACAGTAAGACAGTCATTCTAAATGTTTTGAAAGAGCCTGAGCATTATGGAACAAAAAGTCAAGTGGTAGACCCAAAAAAATTACACCTGCGCTGAGACGGAGGATCCGATTGGCTGTCCATCAAGACACAGCCCAGTCCTCCACCCAAATTAAGGCCCTTACTGGTGCCGACTGCAGCGCAATAACCATCAGACGGCAAGAAAAGGGGGAAAGGGAAAAGGGTTTCAAAAACAAATAAACGAATTCAAAGACCTTGTCTCCTTCAACGCCACAAAGCTGCCCATTTAGACTTTGCCAGGATGTTTGCATCAAACATGGGACACTGAAATGTGGAAAAAAGTTTTATTCTCTGATGAGAAAAAATTTAACCTTGATGCCCAGATGGCTTCCAACGTTACTGGCATGACAAGGAGATCCCACCTGAGATGTTTTCTACCCGGCACAGTGGAGGGGGGTCCATCATGATCTGGGGTGCTTTTTCATTCAGTGGAACACTGGCGCTTCATGTGGTGCAGGGTCGTCAAACGGTGGCTGGGTCCGTGCAGATGTTGCAGCGGGCATCCCTCATGACTGAGGGCCCTTGTCTGTGTGGTAACAGCTGGGTTAACGCTGCAGTTCACAATGCTCGCTTGACGAAGGACTTCTTCTGGGAGAATTACATCACTCTTTTGGACCATCCTGCATGTTCCCCTGATTTAAATCCCAAAGAGAACATTTGGGGATGGATGGCAAGGGAAGTTTATAAAAATCAGTCAGTTCCAGACAGTGGATGCCCTTCGTGAAGCCATCTTCAACACTTGGAGCAATGTTCCCAAAAGCTTCCTGGAAACACTCGCATCAAGCATGCCCAAACGAATTTTTGAAGTGATTGACAAGAACGGTGGAGCTACTCATTACTGAGTCCTACTGAGAAATTTTTTTGTTCTGGTTTGGAGAGTTTTTTGTAATTTTTTTTTAGCAATGGTCTTAAACTTTTGATCAGCTGATAAACAGCCTATTTCAGTTTACTTGTTGTTTTCAAAAAATGATTTTTTCAAAGTGCTTTTTGTCACACTCCCCCTTCTTGCTTTTGCATATTGTAACTCTACTTAAAACCTCATTAAGATCCAAATGTGCAAAAGGTAAATTCTAGCTATTTTTCAACTGGTCTTAAGATTTTGATCAGGTCTGTATATATAACGTTCAGTTTTTGCAAAACAGTTCTAAAGAGGTTTTGATTCAACTGTATGCATTTGTGGTACTTTTCAACTATACTGTGTCATACTGACAGGAGTTTCTTTTATTTTGTCCGCCCCATTTATATCAGTGAGTGTAGGCTAAATAACAGACGCACGTCTCTGTATATCACAATACAGTTCAACACCTGTCAATTTAATCAAAAACCGAATGTTATAGTTTTGCTTTGATCAGTAAAGTGGATAGTTGCCAAACAAAGTACTGCTTCTTCTACATCACGTTTCACAATCAAGAGAAAGCAGGCACCATCCTGTGTTACACAATGTCAGGTCCAGTGTCAACTTAACATAGTCAATACACACGGATGTCAGCCAGGTGTCAATCTGATAACATACTTGCAGAAAAATTCTGAATGTTATGAAAAAAATAAAAGCACCAACACACACATACACACATTAGCGATATATATATATATATATCGCTAATGTGTGTCTTTCTGTAGATAACAAAGGCGTAGAAAGGTAGGTGAGAGTTGTAAGACCCCTGGATAATATGTAACTGACAACTTGTTTCACAACTGATTCCCAGATGTCACTGAAATGTCATAGTAGAGCTTTGATCAGCCTCATCCGAGTAACAGAGTTAACTCATTGAGTTCCTCAAACAATAACTGTCTCTTCTGCCTTGCAGTCTGAATTTAAATCTTAAATATTTCACAGGTGCATCATGTCAGAAATCAGCCATTGTTCATGCTTCCACAGACATCCCAGAGATGCCCCGATGCTCTTTCAAACCACAGGAATACAAGGTAAAAACAATATCTCCAATCTTGGACAGTCTTGTATTCTGAATTAAATCAGCATTGAACAAAAAAATGTTATATCAGACTAATACTTCATTCTGGTAGATTAATTGTCAGTGTTTTTTTGAAGTGGCGTTTCATAGACACACACAGACTTCAGTTGAAGTGATGAATGCAGACAGATGAGCTCTCTGGAAGGCTCCTTCCTAAGAAAAAAAGATGATTCCATACTGTAACTCCTGCCCTGTGTGTCTTTGTCCAGGGTATGTCCAAAGAGAGGATGATGGAGATCCGCGGGCAGAATTGCAACCCAATGATCATGAAGGTTACCTACTATAAGAAACCGGTGTTCATCCACCAGGGATATATGCAGTGGCTATGGGATGTGGACGGGAGGAGATATCTGGATCTATTTGCTGGTGTGGCGACTGTCAGTGTGGGCCACTGCCACCCGTAAGGTCCTTGTTTTCCCAAGTTGCCCCCGATGCTGTGCATCGGCGTGTGAATGTGTTATTGCTCGTAATGAGTAGGTGCCCTAGCTACCACTTGTGAATGGCTGAATGCAGGTTCGTGTTGTAAAGTGCTTTGAGTGGTCAGCAAACTAGAAAAGCACTATATATGTCCATTTACCATTAACCAGTCTGCTGTGTCACACGTTGACGTTTTATTCTGATATACAGTTCATAATAAGAATCATTCATTCAGTTTTTGCCCTCCTTACATCTGACATCTGTGTGTACAGGAAAATAACAGCAGTCGCAGAGCAGCAGTTGAAGAGACTGTGGCATACTACAAACATCTACGTCTATCCTCCTCTCCATGAGTATTGTGAGAAATTAGCCTCCTACTTACCAGATCCTCTAAAGGTATCTTGGTGGCTTGGCCTTTCATATTGATCAGGTGATTACAGGAGCCTGGGTAAATATGTAGGCTAAATTAAAATGTCTGCTGGTCTGTGTTTCCCTTTCCAGGTGATATATCTGACCAACAGCGGCTCAGAAGCCAATGACCTGGCTATGATAATGGCTCGACTTCACACAGGCAACTTTGACATCATCACTTTGAGGTAGAAGGGTTTTTTTAAGAACCGTGAATAGGGAGAGACATCCTTATGTGCTTCATAATTACATAAAAATTAAAATACAAAAATATTTTTGGTATTGATCAAATAGTAATGTAGCATCATGACTTTTTTTATTAGGCTAAAGACTAAAATTCATTACCCATGTTTACATTTATAATTTTTCCCTAGCCTGGTGATAGATTTTTTTAATTGGTTTTGCAGTAGTTTGTCCTTTTTCACCAATAATTCAAGTTGCTATTAGGACAAAAATTTACAGATAGGAGAAGCATACATTTTGTGTAAACAACAGATGACAGGGTTTATGATTCTGGCTCCTACTCAGGAATATTTAAAAATATTCTGTGTGAATGTGTGTGATTATACTCTTATGGTCATTCAGCATGTCACACATTGTCTAGCATGATAGCTTGATTGTTAATAAATGTTCCCAAAAGTCTAAATGTCTAAAATGTTTCTGATTGATTTTCAGAGGGTCATACCATGGCGGTAGCCAACAAACCATGGGTCTTACTTCCAACGCAGCATATAAATACCCCATTGCCAGTGGTTTAGGCTGCACACATGTATGTATGCATTAATGTATTAGCATGTCTTTAGAAAAGCATACAATTGATAATGCATGTTGTAATTTCTATTTTAATAAGGGTGAATCTATAAAATTGTGATAGAAATGGACAGCTGCATTTAACATCTCACAGAGGACAAAAGGGAAGCTGTGTTGTGCTAAGAATGTGATTTCTTTGTGCTGCATTACTTATAAGTGACTGTTGCTGTCAGGTTGATCCAGCTGACTTGGTTTCTGTCCAATAAACAGACCATGTGTCCCGATGTGTTCAGAGGCCTTTGGGGAGGAAGCCACTGCAGGGACTCTCCTGTGCAGACCATCAGGGAATGTAGCTGTGCCCAAGGTACACAAACACACGCACCCATGGCTGAGCACTGTCAAACTGCTCTAGTAAACCGCAAAACAAGATTGTTATCAGTGAGATAAGCACTGCAATTTGTTTTTCAGTAGTACAACAAAACATTAACCATACATTCATTTACTGCTTGTTTTCATGCACAGTGATATCGTAAAAATGGCTTGTGCTGGTGGAGTTTGTGTGTGTGTGTGTGTGTGTGTTTTCATTTTGTTTGCTTTAGGGCATTCAATCGTTCGCAACTGGACCTCGTCAGTTTGTCTTAGAAGACGTTTCGCCTCTCATCCGAGCAGGCTTCATCAGTTCATGCGCGCCAGACTAGATAGGACAGCTCTAGTCCAATGCAATGGTGTTAGGTTCAAGTATTTATCCCCTGAGTGAGGCCAACCCCCAAAACCAAGGATGGTATCACTCTATTGTGAGGCAAACGATCCCCCATTAAGGCGGGGTAGGGTGCAACGATCCACCATTAAGGCGGAGTAGGGTGCAACCCTTGGGTGTCAACGACAGTCGTCTGCCATTTCATTGGACTAGAGCTGTCCTATCTAGTCTGGTGCGCATGAACTGATGAAGCCTGCTCGGATGAGAGGCGAAACGTCTTCTAAGACAAACTGACGAGGTCCAGGTGCGAACGATTGAATGCCCTAAAGCTTACAATGACCTGGATGAATGAGAATATTCACAGGCATGTTTCATTTTGTTTCTTTAGTTAGTTAGTACACAGTGCAAAACATGAATAAAACAGAATGTGATCATTTTCTAATCCTTTTTGACGTGTACTCAATTAAAAACAATACAAAGACAACATTTTTAATGTTTGACCTCATCAGCTTCATTGATTATTTTAAATATCTGCTTATTCTGAATTTGATGGCAGCAGCAGCACGTTTCATACAATTTGGGACAGGAGCACCAAAAGACTGGGAAAGTTGTGGAACGCTCCAAAAACACCTGTTTGGAACATTCCACAGGTGAACAGGTTAATTGGTAACAGGTGATAGTATCATGATTGGGCATGAAAGGGGTGTCCGCGAAAGGCTCAGTCATTCACAATCAAGGATGGGGCGAGGTTCACCACTTTGTGAACACATGATTGTGTCACAATAGATTATATTGTAAAGGATATTACCACATGGGCTCTGGAACACTTTGTAAAACTGTTGACAGTAAACACAGTTTGTTTGCACATAATTGCATTCAATTTTTATTTATGTTTTACACAACGTCCCAACTTTTTTGGAATCAGGGTTGCATATCTTCTATTTTCAGGCAGCACAACATCCACATAAAGTGCTGCCTTTTGTTCGGGGGAATGTAGACTTTCTGTCTATATCCAGGGTGAAAAGACATTTTTAAGTGTTCGCCTAATTTAATATTTCTGAACTGTGACAGCTTAAAGGGATTTGTATTATAATTAATTTATGTAAAGTAGCAATTTACAAATTGTATCTGTCTTTAAAATCTGCCTATAAGGCATGGAGGAATAACAGGTCCCTTGTTACCCTGAAAATGAGACAAACAAGGTAGTTACTGGCCTGAATAAAGGTCAAAGTCTCCTACTGTTGATCATTTACCTCTTTTGACCTTTTACCATGTTCAGGAGTTTTAGCTATGTAGTGTGCCTGCATCTCAGGTCTGTCTGGAAGTGTTCAGTACAGTAAATTTGCATATCTATATGATTGTTTACACAAAACAAACAAGCTCTATGCTGCAATATTGTAGCAATATCTGTCAGTAACAACCCTGCTGCTGAGCGTTAAATATAGTTGTTATAGTGGTGGGCAATTTGGACACCATGTCAGGAAGGTGGGGACTTAAGGGAGACTATGAGGGGAACTAGGGGTGAATTTAAGGGTTGAACCCAGGTGCAGACACAACGGGAAGCATGGATTAACAACACGCAACACAACGAGACAAGACTAGGACAACACAAGGAACTCACTAACACACAGGGCAAGACTATGGATAATACAATAAAAGGAAAACTCAATCAGGACATGAACACAGACAAACCAAGGGACAGGCTAGATTGTAATTAATAAATTTATTGAGACAACGAAAACCTACAACTAAGGAAACTAATTAACACACTCAATAAACGCAACGGGGCATGGATGGAACAGGGACAGCACAAGAACTAACTAACTTAGAACAAGACTACTAAAGACACCAAGACTAGCAACAGGAGGTAACATAGAACATGACAAAACTAACACTATGGCTACAAAACTAGAAAACCAAAAACGCTCCTTAAGGAGGAAAACACAAAAGGCTATGAAACGGACTGACCAACTGAAGAACTTGGTAAGAGAAACTAACAACTCAAAATGCACTCCTAGCAAATTGAGGAACAAGAATCTGAATAACAAAAGTAAAAACAGAAAATCGCTCTTAAACGAGGAGAATAAATCGGCTAAACTATAACTTAAGACAAGAACACAGAAACTAGATTATAATGTAACAAACAAATAACACTATGAAAAGAACATGGCAGGGAACGATAACTAACGAGGGAAACGCAGACAACAATAAGGACGCGGACTCTACATACGACAAGACATGAACAAAGACAAGAACACGGCGATAAACAAACCAGAACTGTGGCAAGTAAAGACAAAGTCGAAACAAGGAACAACTCAAACCTGAACAGAAACGCGGACAGGAACAAAGGAAACGCAACATGAAACACTTACATGAAACAAGACAACACTCTTGGAACTAAGGAACTAGGGTAGAACTATGACTATGGTGAAGATGGGTGGCAGCAAGGTTACACAGACAATGACCCGACAAGGACAAAGGGAAGACACGGACTTAAATACACTAGGGGCAAACACTAATGACGCACAGGTGGGAACGATCAGACAATCACACGGGAGGGAAAACACAGGAAGTAAAGTAACAAAAGATACATAACATGAACCTTCAAAATAAAACAGGAGGTAACCAAAACCAGGCAAAGACAAGACACAATGGGGAACTTAACAAAATACGAACAAGACAGGGCAAGGGTACAGACTAAGACAATACAGAACTCTAACATAAAACATGGCATGACTATGAGGACATTAGGAATACACAGTAGAACAGAGAAACGAACCTGAACAAAGAAGACACTACAATGAACACTTACAAGGAACAAGGCGAAAGATCAACAAGAGAAAAACTAAACTAAACCGCCGTGCATGGCACGGGTCATGACACACCAGTAGTATCCAACAGTTATCACAGTCCTATCCCAGTCTACAAAATACAGTGTAATTACAAAAACACTCAAAATCAAATGGAAAGAGACAAATTTCTCAAAAAACAAACTGAGACTTATTTGGTAAGCTTTAACTTATCATTCATTAACTGTGAGCAGTGTTGTAATATGAGACGTTTCTTCTCACCATACTATTTTATGGAAAGATGATAACGTAGAACAAGAACAGAGCTTTTTTGTAAATGTTTTTTTGCATTATCAAAAATAATATATAATAATATATGATTTCCCATTTGTTTACACATGCTAATCTCTGCATTAGTGTGATGAAAAGGACTTCTTTTTGTTTGATCCCACAGGTCATTGCATGGCAAATGAACAATACATTGGACAGCTCAAAGAGACATTTGCTACAAGTGTTCCAAGTCGAATTGCTGCTTTCTTTGGAGAACCAATTCAGGTACAGCATTCTGTTGTGGACTATCAGAAGAAATGTAGTCTTCGAGTCAACATGTTGTAAATGCTTTTGCATGTCTGTTGCTTTGCCAAATTGAATATTAACATTATGGATTGTATGTCATAAATGTGCAGTGATATTAACAAGTGCTTGTGTTAATTCAGATGGGACTGTGAATATGTTTTGTTTGTACAGGGAGTCGGAGGAGCTGTGCAGTACCCTAAAAACTACCTCAAGGAGGCTTACAAACTTGTAAGGGAGAGAGGAGGGGTCTGCATTGCTGATGAGGTTAGACACACATTTTATATTTTTAAAATGTTTTTATGGATGGATTGTACGTAACAGTGCACTGATTAACAGATCCACTGTTTAAAAGAGTATACCTGTTTTTCCAGTTCTGAATGTGGATGTGAAATATGGAGAATATAGTGAATTAATGTAGTTATAATGTAAAAAATATGGATATGATGATGCAATAATTTCTTGTTAAATTATTGAATTTAGATCAGTATTATAGTAATTATTGGGTTGGAGGCATTTTAAACCTGCATTAAATGTACTGTCAACAACCATAAAGTTGATACAGTGAACAAGTCAGTGGTAATAGTTCCCTATGTTCACCAGCTGGTCCCTAAAGTTGTCTGTCTGCTGTTTGGTGCTAAGCCTGTACTGTCTTCACTACAAACAGTTAAACCAAGGTTGATGTGATTTAAAGGAAAAAAAAAACTTAGGTAAGGCAGCCTCTGTGCACTTGTCACTATGAGTGACTCCTTTCACATTACACATACTCATTTGACCCCTTGTTAACTCAAAGATCATGCTACTTCTCATGGGACAACAAGTCAATAAATGAGTTGGGCTGGCTTATTACTGACCTGGACATTAGATCCGTAATAGGAGTACTTATCTATCTAAGATAATGGACTGCCATAATGTCTTTTAGTATGTTTCTATCTCTCATCTCTGAATACAAACGTGAATAAACCTTATCAATTTTGCACCTGACAGGTCCAGACTGGATTTGGGCGAACAGGAAGCCACTTCTGGGGTTTCCAAGGTCATGACGTCATTCCTGATATAGTAACAATGGCGAAAGGTATTGGTAATGGATTCCCAATGGGAGCTGTCGTTACAACACCAGGTGAGGAAATACTGTGAGATGTAAAAACCTTGTTTAAAAATCTGCATGTATACTCATTAAAAATTAAATACAGTTATAGAGCATGAGTAGCTGTAGTGGCTTTATGAATAATTATTAACTGTAGCAGCTTCATATTTAATAAACATATTGTGTTTAAACTATTTAAAGCAATTCTTGATGCAAAGCAGACCAGAAATCATGCTACAATTCCCAAACTCTTACTGACTAGTTGTTGGCAATTTCTCACCACCTCAGATATGTACATTTTATACATTTACTTGTACCTGAGTAATTATGTGGTTGATCACGTCAGTTAAACATATGAGAGGCAAATTACAGCACCCTGATGAAGACAGAGAGGACACATCAGTTGAGTTTATGAATAGTCATAAGAAGGCTTCACTGACACAGCAGTACAATACCTTGGCAATACTGACCTGATAAAATGAGATAATGCTGGATGGGCTCCCTTGAACCTCACCCCTGCTGCTGGTTCCTATGGCTGCTGGAGCTGACCTGATGTGGTCATCACCCTTATGCCTTGGAACAAGTGCATCTATTCCTGGCACTGGATATGGGATCACGTGTTGTCCCTTGTGTTATTTGTTAAGATAGTTGCCACAGCTCTCCTTAATAGTCAAACTTTTATGCACCCACCAACATCCTTGCTGTTTTCTATTTTGCTGTCATTCTGAAATCCCACTTGTCTTTTTTGTTTTTTTGAATCCCCACTAGGTGGTGTCTAGTCTTCCTGGGGTTCACACAAAAACAGCAGTAATAAAAATACACCAATTTAAAATCACACAGTATTAATTGGGCAAGAAAATGCAATATAAGTCAAGTATAAAGATCAGAAAACATTTCCATAAAGGGACCAACAGGAGACACTTTGATATTTCCACAAATCATTTGTATTGCATGTTGTCTGTGGAAATCCGTTTTTGGCGTGGAGCAGCGGTGAGGGGAGGTGTAACCTTGTTTATTCTTGTGTTTTCCAGAAATTGCGGCCTCGATTGCCAAGGGGGTGCACTTCAACACTTTTGGAGGGAATCCTTTGGCTTGTACCATTGCTTCATCTGTGCTTGATGTAAGAGTTAATCTTCAAAATTTTCTGTGCATTATTATAGTGAGCAGAAAACTAAAAACTAAACTAACCACAGAATTATAATTCAAACATGACTAATGTATTTTTAATTAACAGACTATCACAGAGGACGGCTTGCAGCAAAACAGTCTTGATGTGGGCACCTATATGATGACAGAACTGGCAAAACTCAGAGACAAGTATGAGATCATCGGTGATGTCCGTGGAAAAGGCCTGCAGATCGGTGTGGAAATGGTCAAAGACAAGGTATTGAGTTTGTAACAGAAGTGACACTCAGCTCTCCTCACATGCTTGGACAACGTGTGTGTGTGTGTGTGTGTGTGTGGGTGTGTGTGTGTGTGTGTGTGTGTGTGTGTGTGTGTGTGTGTGTGTGCTGTGCCCCCCGGGGGCAGGGTACAACAGTGCCCCAGTTAACCATTACCATGAGCAGCAGTGGCCATCTGTAACCCTGAAGAGAGCAATCTCAGCAGCGCATGTACTGACTTGATGTTCTGACATGTTTTTTTAATCTGTTGATTGATATTGTATTTGAAAAGAGCCGGCTAAGGGACGAGCCAGTACATTCACTTCTGATAAAGTAATTTAACACTTAGAGTCAATACAAATTTACAAAAACGATTTCCAAATATACAGCAAACACACAACAACTGCAATAAAAAGAAGGAATCACTGTAAAATGTAGTCATACACCAAGACTGATCAAAAGGAGTCTCAATAACATTAAAAAGAAATATGAACATGTCCACAGCCCGTAGGCGTCCCACACAAAGAAAGGGGAAGTTATCTTGGCTTCCTGGGTGTTGTCTTTCTTTTTATTCCTTTGCCCATCCATTCCTTCGTATACAACATGTTATAAAACACCATTCGCGATATACTGTCCCATTTTCTATTTCAAAAATACCACTCTGTATACAGTTCAAATTAGTAACTGAATGACCATGAGCAGGAATTCCTGTCACTCATTTTTTAACAGCTGTAATTAGCCTCGAAATTGTAAATGCACCTGACTGATAGTGGAAATCATATACACAAGTTAACCAGGCCAATATTCAGATGTGTAGTCTCTCAACCCAATTCGCAAACTCAAAGAGTTATTGGACTGCAGTTGGATAGTGTTCATAATATTACTTACTTTAATTACTGCAGTGATTATAACACATCTCTCTTCTCTGTCATCCACAGACCAGCAGGGACCTGCTGGCTCCCGAGGCAATGAGTGAGATTTTCGAGGACATAAAGGACATGGGAGTCCTGATAGGGAAAGGAGGCATCTATGGACAGGTAAGCACTAAAGCTCTGTCCCTCTGTCAATTTATTTTTTGCTGAGTAAGCATGTGGTATAGACTCAGCTGGCACCTACATCACAAAGCTTGTTGTTTTGTCAAAAACAACTAGTTAAACAAATGACACATAGTAGAGCTGGACCAAATAGTTTGAAGATTCATTCATAACATTCATGCTGGAATTATAAATCAAGAGTCAATAACTCATATGATTGTGATGTTTATTGCAACTTTAGCTCCTGCAGCCTTACCTTCAAAACACAGCTCCGCTTGCTCACCAGAACAGCTCCAGTCTGCAAGGCTTTCCCCTTTGCCTGTTTGTTTACAGTAGCCTTCAGTGTTGATAGGCTGTTACTCGTGGCGTGTAATCAGGTAGTGCTGTGGGTGGGACATTGAGCAAGACTGTAGAGTGGTGACTACACACGGAGAGGGGCACCGTATCAGAACTACAGTATACTGTATGTGTTTATGTTGATGAGACTGATACTTAAAATTCAGTAAAGAAAGTTGATTTCATTAAAAAAAGAGACTAACTCATTTAATCGAATGAATCACTTTACTCAGATTGAGGATTTTGTTCAAGGATTTATTTTTTTAGGGTGATGACATCATAAAATTTGTCAACAGACTTTTCCTCACCACAGCTACACCACTGCAATTACAGCACAATTTCATTATGATATATGGACTATTTCTAAATTGCAGTACCTCTTGCAACTGAGTGCATTTCACAGAAGGGACACGAGCCCCAACTTTCACACCAAAGCCACCAAAGTCATGCCAAACCAAGAACCGAGATCTGAATTCAGAAACAATCAATCAATCTTAAAAAGTGGTTGTTTGTCGAATGAACATAACTTTTTCTGCTGCTTAGCATATGTTCCAGAAATGTCTGGCACACCTTCTCTGCTGTCAGTATGTGACAGAATAAAGCACCTGACCTTGTTACACATTTTCCTGGAGATCTCTGGCACATCATAATCTCCCATCTTGTCATCTGTTTATCTCACCACTTCAGACCTTCCGCATCAAACCTCCCTTGTGCATCACGAAAGAAGACGCAGATTTCTTCCTGGCAGTTTTTGACAAGTCCATCCACAACTACATGAAAAGAAGATGAAAGTCAGTTAATGTTCACCTGGATTTCTCAAGCAGCAAGCATTTCTCAAGTCATTGTATAGCAATTCTAACCATGTTTAAATATGTTTTCATTTAGAAGACCTACTACACCTAGCATACCTGAACAAGTAAATAATCCAATACAGTGCCTTTCTAACAACTGACTTAAGGTTGATTTTGTTCTTTTTGGATCACCTGAATTATGCTTGGATGTAACACTGTGATTATTTTATGCTTTTCAATTTGTGAACAAATGCTGCATTGCTGATTATAGACGTGAATGTAATAATAATGGCTCTGTGAACTTGAGGAACCGCCATTTGCAATATTATACATTGGTCACAGTGCCCCCTGCTGATCTGCCTATTTGTGGTTTTTGGTGATCTTTGTAATCCTGTCATCCTTTAATCTTCCACTAAGATTATTCATTTCTCTTGCTTCTGGATCTAAAGCAGATCAATTTCATAGCGCCTAGCTTTGCAGTGGCCTAATGGCGTAATGGGTTCTTGTCTGTCGACACTGTGCAGGGATGAGCTAACCAATGTTCAGTTCTTCAGTAGCTTCCCACTGAAGGGCTACCAGTTAAAGCTGTAATTACTCATGTTATGATCATCAAGTTTCTTTGACACCACTTGATTTTACTTTACTTACTTTTGAAAAACTGACCACTTGAAGAGCTTTATTTTCAATCTGTGCTTATTCAGCTAAGAGAGTACTTCCTAACTGCTGCAGATGCTGCTACACAGTGAGGATCACATGATTTGAATACAAGAGAGGTGACTCCCCAAAACAAATGCTGCATGAGACACTGAAATGTTCTAGATGCAATGCGTAACCCAAAGAGCTCATAACTGACCTCAAATATACCAAATAGGGTGCAAAATTCTGGTTTTGCATTATCTGTCTCTCTGCATTATCTGTCTCTATCTGTTTTTGCCACATTTCCCATCTGCTCTCTGCCTTTGCCATAAACTCCATTGTTTCAGGTCCTTCCAGCTCCCTCCTGCCCTGCAGTAACTCCTGTGTTCCTGCCATTCACATCACCTGTCCTCCGCTCACCCAGCTGTACACCTGTTCCCACTTCCTCATTAGCCTTGCAGTGTATATATTTGCCCATTCCCAATCACTCTCAGATTAATCAAATTATTTAATGTGCTACTGAGTAATCCCGCCTTTGAATCTTGGCCCGTTTGCCTGCTTCCTAGCTGGGTAATTTTGCCTATTCTTCTAAGCCTGATGATCTTTGCCTGTTGTCTAAGTAAAGCTCAACATTCCATTTTGCCAGCCTGGTGTGTGAGTTGTGCTTCTAGGTCCAAAACTGATTTACTGAGTTGTTACACAAAAAGGGAAGGGACAGTCATCTGTCTGTAGCCCATGACGCATTTGTATATTTCCACACTTTTTTTTTTAACTTAAACTGTGGAGACAAATGAGAGCTATTATCTCCGAGAGTAAACCGTGTGTTATAAACTTAGTACAATATGCTTGCTTGTTGCTTTTTCCTTCCTTGTGGTTCTTAAATTTAAAGTCTAATTTATCACAGGGTACAAGGAAAAGTCCTGTATATAAGTGTTATCAATAAAATATACTTCAAGTGGCAAAAGTAAACTCATTCTGCAGTAAAATGCTCGCCGTCAGTGTTTTACTATTATTTCTGATGTTTTTGAATTAATATTACTGCTGCATTCATCTGCATGTTGCAATGCTCTAGATGTTTAAAGTTCAGCTCATTTTAACAAATTTAATTACTGTTGGGTAGTTTTATCTACAGCAGTGCATCATATTCTAGAAGATCATATGTTTGTGGTGCTGTGCTGTGAGAACAACCTCTCTCTTTTCATGAGCTCAGGAAAACAGCCACGTTTTCAGCTTTGTGACGATGCATTTTCCAACTAATCCAAGTGGGTTTTAAATAGTTTATTCATCTGAGAAGGGTCTGAATTTTTTTTTTCAGTCCATAAAGGAACACTTCGTCCTTCAGTTTATCAAAAACAGTCTCATTCAAATTCACCAAATTCTTCCCTGGAGAGAAGGGGGTGTGAAAAATGATGCTGTCAGACAAATGAAGTGGAGTAAAAAGTACAATATTTGTCTCTGAAATGTAGTGCAGTAGAAGTGGCACACAATGGAAATAGTCAAGTGAAGTACAAGTATCTTGAATTTGCATTTTACTTTTACATGACTTGATTGCATGTACTTAGTTACATTCCACCACTGCTAATGAGGCTTACACCTCTTACAGAGGCAACCCACATTAGGCTTAAGGTTCAATAAATAATGCACTTTGCTCTTGACAAGGTGGAGTTCAGCAGTTTGTCATGGCCTCCATCATCTGGCAGTATCTCAACAGAGTCGTCTTAGCACAACACCCCCAGGAAATGGATGGAGAGTACCACACTCTTGGACTTTCTCACAAACAGACCCCCAGAGAGCTCAGACTGGTGGTCACATCTCTACTCGAGTCTTGAACACCGGAGCCCCCTCCTGTTCAAGCTGTACACCCACAACTGCTTTCTGTGATATGGAGAGAATTTTGTTGAGAAATTGGTGATGACACCATCGACACGGTGGGATTTGAGTGAAGAGATGTCATATTGCGAGGGAATTAGCAGCCTTACAGAGTGGTGCACAGAGAACAATAAATGAGCTGTTTGTTGATTTTAGAATAAAGGAGGCAAAGACACACACACACACACACACAAAAGAATCCTGTAATTCCAGTTATTCACTAACTTTTTCAGAGGAGCAATGGAACATGAAAGATTGCAAACTAGCACAAGATGTGCAGAGAGAGGAGGTCTGTGCAGTAGGTGATTAAACCCACCCAGAACATTACTGGTACTCCTTCAGTGTATTGGTGAGGTGAGGTACCTGTGCAGAGCGTAAAGCAGGCATGTCCAAACTATTTCCTAAAGGGGTGTGTGGCTGCAGGTTTTCATTCCAACCAAGCAGGAGCATGGACTCATTTTATCAGCTGATCTCAGTCTTCAGCTGATAATTAGGTGACCTCTGGATTGGTTGGAACAAAAACCTGCAGCCACACGGCCCTTTATGGAATAGTCTGGACATGACTTGCCTAAAGGATACTGCCAAGCAATATAGCTGCCTGCAAGTGATGCAGAGGTGTCTGCTGCATTACCACCAGACTACAGAGTAGCTTCTCTCCTCAGGCTGTGAAACTCCCCCACTCCATCTCATCCATTGCACTCTATACACTATAAAGAGTGAAAGGGAAACTTTCTGTCACACAAGTTTTGTACATTACCATACCACCAAAGCAGTGCATGTACAAGTGCTTAGGAGGTGCTGAAGGTGCAAAACCCAAAGAAAGTAATCCAGGGTGGATGTGACCTTTGGGGAGGGGGAGACAGTTAACACATAGGACCACACAGGTGAGTGTCATTAGCTGATAAGGCTCCCATGTCAATCAATTGCCTGGTGAGGTTGACCAGAGGAGCATCCAAGACATTGTGGGGGAGTAACACTTTCTATTTCTCTCTTTAATTTTACTTTTATATAGTTTGTTCTGTGTTAGTGCCTATTTTGTTGTTTATATTTTTCATCCTAATATAAATATTCATTATCTGTTAATATTTTCTGTGTGTGTGGTGGGGGCCACAACTGCTTTTCATTGTGCAATCCTGCATTGTGCTGTGACAAACAAAAAAAACTTGAATCTTGAACCTTGAATCACACTCCCACTCAGCTCAGGCCAGCCTCTTCTCTGGCCTCCAACAGGAAAGAACCGGTACCACCCAACATATCTTGCCTTATTCCTAAACACAACTCCCAGAGGAAATAGTGTCCAGGAGCCACTAGTTATATATTCATCCAAGTGACGTTGCAGAGAAATCATTGTAGTTTGGTAGGATCAGGGTACCATTGGCTGAGCACTGTCCACCCATCCTTGTGACTTTGTAGAAAAAGAAAAGGTGAAGGGAGTAGCTGAGTGGCATCTGTACTGCACCTGCTCAACATGTATAAAGTTGGTTCCTGTCTAAGTGGCCGCTATGCGGGTCTCATGGGACAGTTCTGCTGTTCACCTGGTTTGGCCAAATTTCACCTGGGAAGTGGTGAGTTACCATGGAGATTAACAAAACACAGAATTTGTTGATCATGGTCTGTTGCTGATGCTTACGCAGTCTGTACAGCAGGTGGTTTACATTATGTAGCCTTTGTGTTTTTATCATAGTAAGTGTAGAGATTCAAGTTATTTTTCAGCTGAATTTTATCAGCTTGTTGGCTCATAAATTAATTGGCTGATATAATTGTGGGGCCATAATAATCTGTGTGTGTAAACCTCAGGCATAAACCTTAGTTAATTGTGTTATTACATGCTGCTGTAGAATTATTTATTTTTTAATTTTATCCTCTGGTGTTTTCTATATTTCTTTTTTGTTTTGTTTTTTATACTATTTTTCCCATAATGCACTTTATAACCTTGTTAAAAGTGCTGCATAAAAATTGTAATGATCATTATATTATTATTATAATTCAATTCTTATGTGCACCATACTAGGTAATATATTTACTGCTATTCAAAACAGACTCAGTCTCAGGTACATTACACAAACAAGTCTTGATACTGTGACATAAAATTAAGGCAAAGGCATCAAATTAAATGACAGCAGAACATGCTGGGAAGATGTAATTCTGCACACATGGCAGTAAAATACTTTGTCATAGTATCAAATTTTACAAAATGGAGGGTGCACAGTGAGAGTTAAGAACATGTTGTTTAAACTTGTGCACAATCTGTGTTTTTCTGTGCTCAAACGAAATGTCATCATTAACAATCATTAAAAAAGCTGTCTGCCAGTGACCAGTTCTAACTGACATTTTCCAGCCATCAGTAGAGCGGGAAAAACAGGAAGTACACTTTTCCTGTGTTGCGCAATGTGAAGTTAATGCAGTTAAACCATCAACCAGGTTATAATCTGATTAAATATTGACCAGATAATTCCGAATGGAATAAAATCAACAGGGTAGAACCATGATGAAATGAATTTCACATCAGATTTTGTATTTCTCTCTAGATAACAAATAGTCTGGTTCCAGATCGCTGAATTGCTGCCCACATCTAGAGCAAGACCTCTGGGAAAATGCATAGAGATATTGCCACAAAAAAGCCACAAATGTCACAGAAATGTCAGTTTAAGGCTTTGATCCACTCATGGAGTTCTTTAATAACTGAATACAATCTACTGAACCCACTAAGTGCTTTCCAAAGGCAACTGGACTTGCTTGAGGTTCTAGAAGATGCTTTGCCTCTCATCCAGGGGGCTTCTTTATTTTTAAGTGGCTGGTGGGGAATCCCAGGCATTTGATCCACCCACATCATGTAAGTCGTTAGGGTCACATGAGTGATATTAATGGGTCAGTGGGTATTAATGGGTGAGTCCTGGTATGAATGGGTGAGTCACTGACCCACCTAGCCATCATGTGAGTCATTACAGTCATATGAGTCCTGGTGTTAAGCTGGGATCTCAGGACTGCATTGTAACTGGCTGATAAGTGGTGTCATAGACCATCTCCTCTCTTCAGTGATGGTCATTCCAGATTGACAGGGATGGCTTCTTTCACTCCTCTTTGAAGCCATTGGTCTTCCCTGGCCAAAATACAGACGCTGCTGTCCTCAAATGAGTGTCCCTTGTCCTTAAAGTGTAGGTGAACTGCTGAGTCTTGACCTGAGGTGTTGGCGCTCTCTCTGTGTTGTGTAATGCACTTGTGAAGGGGTTGTTTTGTTTCTCCACTTCACAGGTCTGTGCATTCCCCACTGCATTGTTCTGCTTATGCCTGGGTGTCTTGTCCTTGGGATAGACAAGCTTCTGCCTCAGGGTGTTAGTGGGCTTGAAGTCCACAGGGATCTGGTGTTTCCTGAGTTTCTTTGCCACTTTGGGCAAGCACACATTCTAAGTGCTTCCCAGTGTTTCTGCTTCTTCTCCTTGCCATCTGTCCTTGTGGGCAGGTTCTGAGCAAGATGTTGTAGGGTTCTGATAACCCCCAGCTTGTGCTCCAGTGGGATGGTGAGAATCAAAGTGCAAATATTGATCCATGTGCATGGGTTTTCAGGAGTAGCGCCACAGGAGTCCTGAAGTCCTGGACTCAGATGAGACCCTGATCTTACGATGTCACTTCACTCTTCACATGCATTCCCACCCTGGAAGGGTGGAGACTGTAAGGAAATGGCTGCTACAGGCTAAGGCTTAACCTTTCTTTCTGAATTTCCATTGAAACCATTTCACAGGTGCAGCATGTCAGAAATCAGCCTTCAAATACCCCCCCGCAGACCTCCCAGAGATGCCCAAATGCAATTACAAACAGGAGGAGTACAAGGTCAGAGTGATATATTGCATCATGTTACTATCTTGCACTGCTGAGCTATGGATTATGTAATGACTTACAGAATGACCTGGATCTAATGGCTTCAGTAAAAAATCTGATTTGTTATTATATCATAAAAAGGAGGCGCACTAAAATGATCAACCTCATCTCATCCCTAACCCTAACCCATCTGGTAGCTTCTACATGTAACACTACCCTAAATTTAAGGAGAGAAATTGAAATGATCAGCAATAGAAGATTACACACACTTCAATATGTTGATAGTAATTAAAAGTGCCATATTGAGCTTTTGGTACTGTAGAGCAATGTTTTGTGTCACGTTCTACCATCATAAAAAGAAATGAAACCACATTATTACTGCCGAGGGTGGTATTACCAGTGGTGGGTAGAGTACTTAAAATCTTTACTCAAGAAAAAGTACAAGAACTCCCATAAAAAAGCTCAAGTAAAAGTAAAAGTTGTCATTTGACAAACCTACTCAAGTAAAGGCATAAAAGTACTTGATCAAAGTACAACTTACTTTGTGTTTTAATATTGTTTAGTGTGTGTGGGCCAGAGATCTTCACCAGTCATCTTGTTATTCTCCCATGTATTATTTCTGTCCAGGGTATGTCCAAAGAGCGGATCATGGAGATCCGCAGGCAGAATTGCAACCCAATGACCATGAAGATTACCTACTATAAGAAACCAGTGTTCATCCACCAGGGATACATGCAGTGGCTATGGGATGTCGATGGGAGGCGATATCTGGATCTATTTGCTGGTGTGGCGACTGTCATTGTGGGCCACTGCCACCCGTATGGTCCTTTTTTCTTTTAATATTGCACAGTGATGTTTCATTCTGATATACAGGTGGAAGTCAATAATGTTCATTGTTGCTCCAACCCTGACATCTATGGCTACAGGAAGGTGACAGCAGCTGCAGAGAGGCAATTAAGGAAACTGTGGCATACTACAAACATCTACGTCCATCCATCTCTCCATGAGTATTGTGAGAAACTGGCCTCCTCCTTACCAGATCCTCTTAAGGTACCGTGGTGGATTTGATCCAGTGAGAACAGGAGCCTGGATAAATATGAAGGCTAGATTAAAGATGATTGCTGGTCTGTGTTTCCCTGTACAGGTGGTATATCTGACCAACAGCGGCACAGAAGCCAATGACCTGGCTATGCTGATGGCTCGACTTCACACCGGCAACTTTGACATCATCACTTTGACGTACAAGTCTTATCCTTACGTGCTTCATTATTCCATGAAAATGAAGAAATGCTTTTAACAATGCTGGCTTTAAATGCGTCTAAACCTTTTCTTTTAATCTTCCAGAGGGTCGTACCACGGTGGCAGCCAACAGACCATGGGTCTTACTTCCAACTCACCATATAAATACCCCATTGCCACTAGTTCAGGCTGCACACATGTATGTATACTTTAACTTACTGCAGTGCCCTATGCAGCAATAGACAACATAAAACAAGGCAAGTTTATTGGTAGACCACCATTCAGACACAACGCAATTCACAGTGATTTACAGGAGCATAAAAATACTTTAAAAACAAGATGTCAAGAAAACAAAACAAATTGCATTTAAGAAACAATAGAAGCAAAAGTAAGCAAATAACTAGTTGCAGATAAAAAACAAGTTATGTATCTAATTTACTGAAAAGCTGCGGTGAATAATAATGTTTTAAACCCTGATTTAAATTTTACACAGTGCAGATTTAAGGACTGGTGTAATATGTATGCTCCTAACACTCTCCTGTTAGTGAGGACTAGAGCTGCAGCTGTCTGATTTTTTACCTAGACCTGTGAAGACACCATGACTCAAGTCTAGCCTGCTGAAAATAAACACATCAACAAGTTTTTCTGTATCTTGTTTAGGCGGAAATCCTTTAATTCTTGCATGTTTTAAAGGTGGTAGTTGGCTGATATTGTAATTGTGTGACTTTTAATCTCATCCACTTATTGGTTTGTCCAATGCATTTATTCAGCAAATGTAAGGGACTGCGGTCGTGCTGTGACACTGTTATTTAGACTTGTGTGTCATCTACATAAAATGGGTAAGAGATGTTCTGATATTCTATAAAATGAGCAAAGGAGACCATGTAGATATTGAATAGAAGAGGTCCAAGAATGGACCCCTGAGGAACTGTGGTCCAGTCCAGTTAAAAGATTTCTTGTTAAAGAGTAGTTTATAGGTACAAATGAGTGGAAGGCAAATTTCTCAATATCAGCATCTTACAAACTCTCTAAGAGCTGATGTAAATGCACCTTGTGCTTCAGCTCCACTTATGCTGCTGAATAGATGCTATATTACTTATAAGTGACTGTTGCTGTCAGGTTGATCCAGCTGACTTGGTTTCTGTCCAATAAACAGACCATGTGTCCCGATGTGTTCAGAGGCCCGTGGGGAGGAAGCCACTGCAGGGACTCTCCTGTGCAGACCATCAGAGAATGTAGCTGTGCCCAAGGTACACAAACACATGCACCCATGGCTCAGCACTTAAGTTATCTCTCTTACTGGTCTCATAAATAGGCAAACTGTCCGCTGTTTAGTTACCATTTTTCAACTTTGCCCTGAAAGTCATGAGGGTGCAACAGGTATGTTTTAATCCTGAAAATCAGACTAAATAATTCCCATATAAACTTTTCTTTTGATTGTTTTCCTCTTGTAATGTTATACAAGTTTCAGGAATATTAGCTGTATCATATTCCTGTGTCTCAACTTGAGTCCACCTGGAAATGGTTAGTATGTTGTATACTTACTATATAAAAAATATGCTATGATATGATATCAGTATTGTAGTCTCATATACTGGAAGGTACATCAGGTTCAGTCAAATTAGATTGTTGTAGTGGTGGGCCATAAGAACAAAATGTCTGTCACGGTAATGATCATAATGTTACCACTATTTGGAAAATACAAAATACAAACATATTTTAAATCAGAGGAACTTGGATTTGTCTTCATCCCATGAAGTCAAAATGTTTTATTTGAACTTAATCCCACAGTTCTTTCAGAAAGTATCTGTTCTTAAGTATTTAAAATCTCATGTGCAACAGATTTTAGTAAGATTTTACTTAATTTAAAAGATTTAACTTGTCATTAATTTGAACATTACATCTGTGAATCATGGTATCGTGATATGACACATTTGTCAGTAGAATTGTGTTGTAGTATATGGGAAGACATTAAATAATTTGTTGAATAATTATTCAACCCTAAGCTGTTGAAAAGTGATGAGCATTATTTTGGAAACACTGCATTTATACAAACTGATTTTTGTATTATTACTGTCTCCAGAATCATTTTCTTTGATCCCACAGGTCATTGCATGGCAAATGAAAAATATATTGGACAGCTGAAAGAGATATTTGCTACGAGTGTCCCAAGTAGAATTGCTGGTTTCTTTGGAGAACCAATTCAGGTACAATATGCTGCTGGGGAGTATTTGCTTAACTTGACTGACTGCATGACTGGATGTGATGAAAATATGAATTTATTGAGTAATTTGCACTGAAATCAAAGTCAGAGCATTAATGAGTCCTTGTTATCATGCCATCCATGAATATTATTTTCTCATGTTCAATATGAGTGCTTGTGTCAATTAAGTGTACTTTGTGTGTGCCTTGTTCTCTAAAGGGAATGGGAGGAGCAGTGCAGTATCCTAAAAACTACTTCAAGGACGCCTACAAACTTGTGAGAGAGAGAGGAGGGATCTGCATTGCTGATGAGGTTAGATACACTACGTGACAAGGATAAGGTCAGGCAGTATCGGCCTCAATTATTCTATGATAGGATTATGAGGTAAAAGTCAATGTGAGTACGTGATGGAAATTGGTGATAGCAAGCTACTTGGCACAGCCTGTTTGCTTTTAGTAGAATAGGTTTAGTAGAATAGGTTCAAAATTCAAGGTTCAAGGTTTTATTGCCATTGAACAATACAGGACTGCACAAGGAAATGCACCTATAGCCCCCTCCATGCTACACACACAGAAAATACAGATATCAAAACATTTAAATTAGAATCTAAACAATAAAAAAGGCATGTTTATATATATATATACACACATACACACACACTGTGTATATATATCTGTGTGTGTATACATACAGTATATATATACTGTGTGTGTATATGAGTATATATAGGCTTGAGCGGTATGTTCAGATTTTCTAACCAGCCACTGTTAGCCCAACAACCTGCGATTGCCGATATATTCACGCAGGTAGGTGTCTCCTCCTCCGACCACCGCCCCGCCCACAAGTGGTGAGTTTGCTATAATTCTTAGCTTTTTTTTAGTCAAGAAAGCAAATATTCTTAAAATTATTTTAGTTATTAAACAGAAAAAACTGCACCTTCTGAATTCAAGTTTCTCTCTTCCACCAAACTAAGACTAGCTTAATTGCTTTGTCAACTCACACTTCATTCGACTGACGCTTGGTAGATGGCTACTAATAATGTTTAATCATCTGCTTCCATCTTTTTAGCACTAATCATATATCATGGAATTAGAAAACCGGAAATAACTGAGTGTATTTTGCACCTGACAGGTCCAGACTGGATTTGGGCGGACGGGAACCCACTTCTGGGGTTTCCAAGGCTACGGTGTTATTCCTGATGTGGTTACAATGGCAAAGGGCATTGGTAATGGATTCCCAATAGGAGCTGTTGTGACAACACCAGGTAAGATAATACTGTGAGACATGCATTGTTGTCTTTATTTCTACTATAAAACAGTCAAGAAACACAAGTAGAGATGAGAAGTACAAATGTTTTCTGTGTATCCTAAAATATTTTAAATTTCTTGTAACATTTATACCTCAGTTAGTTTCAGGATGTCTTTGTAACAGAGTAATCATGGTGAATATCAATTGAATGTGCAGTACATTGGTTTGTTTATTCATGTCTTTTACAGAAATCGCGGCCTCTTTTGGTAAGGCCTTGCACTTCAACACCTTCGGAGGAAGTCCGATTGCTTCTGCCATTGCTTCATCAGTGCTTGATGTAAGGATTAATCTTTTTTTTCTACATCAGTCCTGTTCATTAGCACAGGACAGTTGGATTTACAGCACACATAACTGCTGTGTATCTTTCTGCATAAACTTGTTTCCACAAAGCCCGTGAAATAATTTTATTCTGATCCATATTTGCACAGAGCAGTAATGTCATGTTGTCAGGCAGATGATGACACTGACAAATAGCCAGACAGCAGCCAGCTACGCAAGAACCACAGACTTAAAATAAACCACATTAGCTTTCCTGCTTATGCCCGCTTGGCATCTTACTTAAAAAAAACCAAACATGTGACCTAGCATGTACCTTGTCCTGCTCCGAACATTCACATTCACCAGGGAGAATTAGTGCACCGCAAATGTCAGTGTGCAGGCTAGCTAGCTAACTAGCTAGTCAGTTGTAGCATACTAACAGCATAAATGAACCTGCAAATAATACTTTGGTCCATTTTGATGCTGGTGTGGTGCTTACTCTCAATTCCACTGCTAACAAAACAGTGTCTGCCCGTGACTGGGGCTTAGCCTGCCAGCTTCTCTAAAAAATCCCTCATCGACGTAAAACTTTGCTGTATTTTGAGGTGAGAATTTGATGTCCAATAACAAGCCACCTTGACACTAGTGCTGGCCTTTGAGGGGAAAGAAAGAGTCCAAGATGGAGGAAACAATCATAGCTTATTAGCAGGGTTGCACCACCAGCATGAACTGTTTCGCAATAAAGCATATGGTTTTATGAGACAGGAGTCAATGGTACAAATATGTCTTTTGAATAAACTGCGTGAACTTACTGTGCCACTGGTATCTGAGGTAGGCTAACAAGCAGTAAACTTGATCATTACCTCAGAGAGTTTTTTTCTCTCTTTAATAACTTCACTGAATGAAATGGTGGTGAACAAAATGCCACGATGGAATAAACAGAACAGTAGAGCGAAAACTGAATAGCTGACTGCTAGCCTGGCTGGCTAGTGAGTCAGAGATTAGCTCACGAGCTACAGTACTTCACTAAGTAGCCCCAGCATAGTCACTACATCACCATTTTGTGGTGTGATGAGGCCTTAACAATAAAAAACTATTGACAATAAGTTCATAAAAAACACTGATTATGATTACTGCTGATTCTCATTGTTTTTGATGACAAAAGAATGATTAAATTCAGTTGGACCTAAAGCAATAATGGATTCTGACTCAACAGACTATCAAAGAAGACGGCATACAGCAGAACGGTCTTAATGTGGGCACCTATATGATGACAGAACTGGCAAAACTCAGAGACAAGTACGAGATCATCGGCGATGTCCGTGGAAAAGGCCTGCAGATCGGTGTGGAAATGGTCAAAGACAAGGTAGGCCTGTTGAGTTTGCAACAGGAGTGACACTCACTTGTCTTCGTGTGTGTCTGTGCTGTGCCCCCCGCCGGCATGGTTCAGCAGTGCCCTGGTTAACCTTAAGCCAGAGCAGCAGTGACCATGTGTAAGCCTGAGGAAAACAATTTCAGCTGCAGTACACGTACTATAGTGACTGAAGATCCCACATGTTTTTTCAGTCAGTTAAATCTGGCAGATATTGAATTTGAAAAGGGAACAGACACAACCATAAACATATATATATATATATATATATATATATATATCACAGTTTACCTGCGGTTAAATCACAGTTTGGTGACGCCTGGTGAAGCGCAACTTATACTAGCTGCTTGTAATTTATCTCATTCTTTCCTAGAGCTGTTTGTGCATAAATAGTCAGTGCTGCAAATTTCAATGTAACAAGCAGAGGGATCTTAAAAATTGTTATTACGTGTATCAAAATGCAGGATAACCCCAAAGCAAAGAAGGGTAGGGTTACTATTCAAATTAGACCCTCAGCAAGACCCAAGCTGATTAAGGCAGTCATCTCTTCAGACTAGCTTCAAATATGACCAATGACTGAATTAACATTTATGTCATAACATTATTAATTTTTAATTTGTGTTCCCCACAGTGAAATAAGGGGAGTTCTTTACTACCCTGATCATCCAATCCTTATATCCCATATTCATGGCATGAATAAAGTATCTATCTATCTATCTATCTATCTATCTATCTATCTATCTATCTATCTATCTATCTATCTATCTATCTATCTATCTATCTATCTATCTATCGAACTTGGAGAAATGTCTCCTCTAACAACTCTATTGTTGATGTGAAAAATACCCTTTAGGACTTTGAATTACAGTTGAAATGAGTTACCGATTCACCCTGAAGAGACATCATTTTCTGCTGCCTTGTTTGAACCCTTCAGTTATTCTTAAACCTGGAGACTGTAGCTGTGGTAGCCTGTCGGGCCATTTTGCATAAGTGGTTAGTTGCTTCGACAGAGGCAGATGGATAGTGTTCAAAATGTTACTAACTTGAATATAGTTTATATAACACATCCACACACATCCACCCGTTTTGCCTCTTCTCTCTCATCCACAGGCCAGCAGGGACCCGCTGGCTCCTGAGGCAATGAGTGAGATCTTTGAGGACATTAAGGACATGGGAGTCCTGATAGGAAAAGGAGGAGTCTACGGACAGGTAACAGCACTCACCTTGACGTAGCCTGTCCCTCTGTCAGGTTATTTCACAGGGTCATAAGCATGCTGTGTAAACACTGCAACACAGTCTCACAGGAAACTGTGGGAAAAAAGACGGAATGTCAAGAATAATAAAGAATAAATTTGTATTTTTGAGAAAAAAGTCACAATATTATAATTTCCCTCATCCTAAATGATTGTAAAGCCCAAATTTGTGAATCAGCTTCATTTGAATTGACTTCAGAATAGAGTTTTGACAAGAAAAAGACAGAAAGCTTTGAGAATAAAATTGTAAGTTTGCAAGAAAACAGTTGTCAGTTTACATGTGAACTGAAGGATGTAGAGGACCAGTTCTTTCAGTCCTCTTCCTTCACTGTGATAAAGCCGAAGTAAACAGCTTGAAAACATTCCTGTAAAGCATTTGTGTGACTTCTTTGAGTTTATGAATGCCGCCTCCTCCTCACATCTTTCTGGTGAACCCGTTTCTGCAGTCCAGAGTGGCTACAAGTCCAAGTCTGTTTCTGCGTGCTTTATGCCAGAACACAAAACAACAATGAATAAATCTGTGATCCTCTTTAGAATTTAGAGTTCTCAGCTCTAAATCTGTCTCTTCACCTCTGCCTTGACTTTGAGAGCATCTGACCTGGAAACGCACGCTTTCCCATAATCTCCCCTCTTGTCTTCCTTTTTCTCACCACTTCAGACCTTCCGCATCCAACCGCCCATGTGCATCACAAAGGAGGATGCAGATTTCTTCCTGGCAGTTTTTGACAAGGCCATCCACAGCCACATGGACAGAAAATGAACAGGTCAGAAGACCAGACCTGGAAAACACAAATCAGCAGTGGACTGCATTTTTGTATATCTTTTAAAATGTTAAAATATGTCACTTTTAATCATTCTGTCCACTGTTTCATCTCCTTGGTAACAATTCACTATGATCTGTATGTTAAAATGAAAAAGGCACCAACGCTTTAATCAGGAAAAATAATGTCCATGTATCTTTCTGACTTGGAACTCATTTTGCTCTGTTTAGATCTACTGAATCAACATTGCTCTGATTGTTTTGCAGTCAGTCTGCAGTTGAACACTCAGGGTTCAAACAGCTTTTTAAGAGCACAATTCAAGCACCTTCACACGTTGTCACGTTGCTCATTTTGTCAGCTGTTCATATTGACTTGGTGTGTTTTGATCATGATTATTTCAGGCTTGCTAATTGTGACCCCAGGAGACAAATATGATTGGATTGTTTCATTTCAAATGTTAAAACATTTTTGGTTTACATTAAGTGATTGTGTAGATAAACCACTAAATTATGTTTTTATATACTTATGAATTTAAAAATTACTGCAAAGCTTTTACATATCAACTTAAAGATGCCATTTTGTTTTTCCTGCCGCCAATAAAACAGCATTTAAAAAGGTACAGGTGCATGTTTTGTACAGACAGGACCACCATACAGCAGTTTATTGTTAAACAGGGTTACTTAATGCATATCATTCCAGAGTTGTAGAAATACCAACATGCAGTATCACTTTTATTTTCTTGATGCAGTAATACCACTACTGTGCTCTTCATGACAAACTAAAAGACATGAGTCCCACAACAGTGAGGGATCTGATAATAGGGATAGAGGTATATCCTTCACACATCCTGTGTGGTTAATCGCCACTGGTTTATCAACACGGAGAATTTAATAAGTTACTGGGAAAGGTAGAGAAAACGTTTCAATCACTCCAATCTGGAAGACTCGGGTGGTAAAAGGAGTCTCTCACACATACAGAGCTCTCTCATTGAAAATTTTAATAAAAAAAAAAATAAAAAAAACTATCTGCTGTCATTCAGCCAATCCGGTCCCTTAAAGCCACTTTCAACAGGCTTCAACAGTTTATGTTCCTGCAGAGAGACTTTTCAGAGTGTTGCTTCCTGTGTTCCTGCTGAGTCAAACTCTTTCGGGTTCATCAGCCCAGATGAAAGGTGTTATCTGTTCTTCTTCTTGTCCTTTTTGCTCTTGCTCATGGAGCCGTGAGCAGCGTTTGAGGTGACAGCAGAGGCGTGGCCGCTGGCCTTCAGATGGTCAAACAGCTTGTTTCTTGTGGGGAACTCGTTGTTACAAGTTACGCAGCGGAGGTTTACTTCCTTCTGGAGGTGGAAATGGGGATAAGAGATTTAGTGATATAAGTATGGATCATTTTCTCACAGTATAAGTTCTTTCTGATAACTCAAAGGGATAGCAAACTAAAAACTGATGCTGTTAAACTGACGTGTGAAAGCAAGTATACTGTAGGTACAGGAGATTTAGAATAATGGCAATTCTTAAATGAATACAGGTAAATACAAATCAGTTCCACAAATGTCTTACTGCACAAACCTCAGGAATCTGTCCTCCTCCCGTGTTTGACTTGACATTCTTTGGTTTGTCTTTTCCTCCTCCCTTCTTTCCCTTTGGCTTCCCAGAGCTGCTGAAGCAACATTTAGATGACAGATAAATAAAATCAGATTCTAAACTGCAAGAAAACTACCGTTACATCGTAAAACTCTCAAATCACTCATGTTATCCTGCCTAATTAAATTCAGGATTTAACCGTGGTGCATCGCCTATTTCTCACACAGAATGAAGGCCTGCTGGTCCTTCACAACCGTCCCTGAAAGATTTTCTTGTGATGTCAAGTCCTCAGGATTTTGAAATCTTGGATAAAATGAGGATGGAACAGGAACCAAACCGAACCAGAATTACATTTTCATCAGTTTTACTTCATGTACCGTTTGTTGTAAAATAATGCCACTTCATGTCCTCCCCTCTAATTCAAAGTTTGCTAACATGCATTTGAAGTTTAGAGACTTCCCACACAAACATCAGCTACATCAGCTTGCTGCAGGCTACACACATTCAGATTGGAAGTCGGGAATACCGACTCAGCACTATCGACTTCCGATAATTCCATTCCATTATATCCATCAGGCAGCCAGAAACATGGCTGCTTCTTCTGCTGCCACAATAATGAATCAATACAGATTTAAACATTCAGTACTCCTGTGGACCCCATTCTCGGTCCCCTTTGAGTAGAATGAATAGCATAAAAAAGGCAGCGGGGACTTCAGTCTAGTCCAATAAAGCTTAATTAGTGGCTTCACAAAAACCACTGGGCTGACCTCTTGACTTCTGTTTGAGGGACATCATCCTGCTTCTCCGGCTCTGTGGCGTCCGCTGACTTCTCAGGGGCATCTTCCTTGCAGGTGGTCGGCGTTGGTTTCTCCTCCTCCTCCTCTGGAGCACTCTGCTGTGGGGGAGGACAGCATGAATAGGGAAGCTTGCTTTAAGAGCACACTAAACCAGGCAGAGTCACTGAGAGAAAGAGAAGATATTACTCACATGTGCTACTTTCTGCTGTTTCTTTTTCCTCTTCTGCTTTTTGGAGAGCCTGTGTGGGAGTAGGTGAAATTATTTTAATTCCAAAGTGTCACCAGGCTGTAACGACCCTGACAACCAGATGAAGTTTTTTTTTTTTCTATTATCACATCAAGCAACATACTTTTGCCTTGGCTTGTCCTCCTCCTCCTCCTCCTCCTCATCCTCTTCTTCCTCTTCCTCCCCCTCCTGTTCCTGCTTATTTTGGTTCAAACCAAGTGAATCCTCTTCTTCCTCCAGCTGTTGCCGCAGCAACGCCACCATCTCCCGGTGCTTTTTGGATTTTTCGTGGTTTTTCATACTGTACAGAGCAAAGTAAAGAAGCAATTTATTTAAAACAGTTATTTGACTAATACATTTTAAATTACTGCCTTGTGGTTGTACGCCTCCATCAACCAGTCACGTTGCAGTTTACATCCATGTCGGTCCAACTCAAATGATAAATGTAGTTAGGACTTTGAAAGAATTTAATTAAAGGTAGTGTATTTTTTAGTGAAATGGAAAATATCTCTATATTGACTTGCCTGAGTCCAGTGAATAATTTCCAGTGAGCAACACGCTGTCTTCACTTAGACACTACACATGAGGCCATAGAGCCAGTCACATCACATTATCCAAACAAAGTTAACAGTTAAGTGATTTCAGGTCGTCACCTCTGCATCTGCATCACTGCATCTGGACACTGATCTGAGAAAACGCTGCTACGATAAGTCGTAGCTGAGTGAGGTGAATTAGCATGTATGTTCAGAGGACAGCAGGTGGGTGGAGCTGGTGTGAGCTTACTCACGCTTTATCTGATTTGAAGGATTTGTCACAGGCTGGGCAGTACAGATCATCGTAATAGTCAATTGTCAGTTCGTCTCCATCGGGCTGCTCTGCATCTGTGAATGAATATTTTTGCACTGAAAAAAAAACTGCACACATAAGAACATGACAAGTGCTTTGCATTCCACTGACGATCAACTTCTATTTAAAAAACGCTTGTCAATTAAAATCTTTGGCTGGCCTGACAGTGCGTGCTGAGTACTACCAGCTGCCTTTGAAAGTAACTACCTCAAAATTTAAGTATAAACTTAGATATAAACTACAGTAAACACAGAAAAAAACACAAGCAGCCCATAATGATCCAAGCACAATTCCTGTGGTTCCTATTTGGTTTCTCTGCAGGCCCAATGTGTTGTTACATTTTTCAGTTCAGTTATGTTGTAGCTGCAGGAGCTGACGCATGTAGCTGCTGTCCTTAGTGAAGCTTAAACCTCAAACAAAATCTCACTGACCTCCTCCCTCTTCGCTGTTCTCCTCCTCCCCACTCTCTGATGCATCTCCAAACTCCTCTCCGTACTGAGCCTCAATCTGCTGCAGCTCCTTCTCAAGCTCAGACATGGCTGCCCAGCTCTGCTCCTTGTACTCCTCTGCCAGTCTGGGATGGAAGTACAGTGTAGTATTATGATTAGTAGGAGGAAACAGAGGAAAATAAATGTCACATTTACCCAACTATCCGTCCACTACTTACTTGGCCTGGCTGAGCTTCTGCTTCCGCCTCAGCTCCTCCACCTTCTTGATCTTCTCAGCGTTCTGCTCCTCCACCAGCTTCCTGTGGGCCTGCACACGGCGGTCACGCTTACGGACAAAAGCAACTAGCTGTCGCACAAGCTCGTTGCGCTCCTTTCGAGCCTTCTCTCTGGTCTTCTTGTTCTCCTTCTCCATGGCCCTTTTCTCCCAGCGGTTGGAGGCCTGCCTTGTGTCATACTCCTCTTTCCAGGCAAAGTTTTTACGAGTGCAGAAGCTCTGCCAGTAGCCGTAAAACACGTGCACTACCTGTTACATGGAAATAGAGACTGATTCAGTACACCAGCCAACTAAAAATCTTTACTGGTTCACAAGTAATATTCTAGTTTTTTTGTTTTGAGTCAGACACAGTAGCACAGAAAAAAAGAAGACTTGCTTCCTGTTTATTATAATTGTATAAAGAACTTCTACATCATCAAACAGAGGAACAATCTTGTGACATGTGCTTTAAGTGTGGGAATAGCTTACAGTGTCATAGTCACTCTGAGAGTCTCCAAAGGGAGGAAACTCCTCCTCCTCTTCCTCATCATCAACCCTGCTTTGCTCCATCTCCTCCTTAACAATGGACTCAAAGAGATTCATGTAGACTGTGTAAAAGCCCTATGGAGAGAGAGTGGATAATAAACAACTGGGAAAAATAAATGATAAAATCACTGTTCTGAGATGCACATAGAATTCCTGTGCCCGCAATTCTGAGGGATGAAGCTGCTCAGCTTCAACCCCCTGAACGCAAGCAGTCTGTGGCCATTTTTAAGTCTTGGTGTATTTTTACTCAGTGGGCTTGCTTTCACTACAATAGTGAGAGAAGTATGGTGAACTCAAAAATGTCTTCTGTGCGGTATAAGGCAGTTATAATACAATAAATCATCAAAAACAAAAAATGCAGTTGAATTTCTTTGATAATTTTGCAAAAATTGAAAAAAAGAGCAACTTATACAGTATAAAGAATATTTTTCCAAGTGGCCACGAGCGCTACTAATATCAGGGGGGACAAGTCATTCAAGGTGTCCCAGTTGCCATTATTCCTGATGCTTCCATGTGGGTTTGTCTCCCATGATTCATTCAAGGCCAATCAGAATGAAAATCTGACTATAATTTATATTTTCAGAGGTTCTGGCTATGATAAAAGGTGTAATATTGGTACTTAAAAAAAAAAAACATATTGGTAAACCGTCCGCGTGTTCTTGCAGACTGCAAAGGAGACTGGATGTTTTGGGTCATAATTTCAAGCTTGCCCTGATGTAGGGCTGATGTAAATGTTGTCATTGCCTTCTATCAGCCCTCTGATAATCTCACTTCACTTTCCCCTTACTTGTACACTTCTCTAGGACGGACAGTCTGACCTGTTATTTAGTTGTGTGGTGCCACAAGTCCCGGATTGCTTTGACTTTTTAAAATCAGGACACATACAATCAAGTTGTGTGGAATGTGTTTTGAGTTTATGGTTCCATTTCTAGGTCACTTGTGGGTCAGTTTTAATTATCTCTGTGCTTACTGTGGATACGTCTATATGGCTTAATGTTTAGGTAACTATTTCAGTATTTCATATGGGGGTATGCCTACCAAAAATAAAAAACAGTTAAATAATAATAATAAAAACAGTTTTTCTTTTGCGCCCCTCTTTCAGACATAACTGAATTATCTGAACATAACTGAATAAAGACTCTGGGCAATGTTGGAAAAGAGTCTCTTTGGCAGATTGAGATCCTGTTTGTATTGGAGTTTTCTTTGTCTGAATACCTTGCTGAAGGTTTGATGTGACTGTTTGCAACTACTGAACAATATGAACCTCACACACGTGACCTCAAAGCACTAACCTTCTCATCATCTCCATAGCCAGAGTAGCAGGTGACAGTGAAGTACTGCAGCAGGTCAATGCTGTCATCTTCATAGTCTCCACTCAGTCCTCCTTTCAGCAGAGCCTCCCTGTGATTGTCATACCTGCAACACAGAAGGAGACAGAGGCGTCAGGCTAAGACATACTGAACCTTAACTGCTTGTACATAAAACAGTAAAGATAATGTGAGTCTGGAAGAACTTTTAGCACATGTTGAGATAAATCTCACCAAGCTCTCTCCTGTGGGTCACTCAATACATCATAAGCTGCCTGAATCAGCTTGAACTGTTCTGCTGCCTCCTCTGCATTGTCCAAATTTTTATCTGGAAATTTCAGAGGGAAACCACAACTGTTGTTGAAGTCAAAAAACTTGACTGAAAGCTTTATTGACAATTACATAATGTTCAAGTTAACAGCATAGCATCAAGGGAGAAAGACAAGTTAAGCTAATAAATACTATGTATCATAACATCAAAAGTAGGAGCTTTCTTTTAGTTAGTTTCACTTAAAATAAAAGCACCTCCACTACATTTCAGATGCAAATATTATACTTTTACCACATAAACTTTACACTTATCTGACAGGTTTAGTTACTCACTTCACAGTAGAAGTTTCTACTGTAGAACAACATAGTGGAGTCACACCATTCAAAGGCTCCAATTCACTTGACCAACGTTAACAAGTCCTCTACAGTAAAAATAACATATACAGAAGTGAATTCAGAAATTTCACTTTAAAATAAGTATTAGTCCACTGCGATATTGACCCCATCTCCCATCCTTCCTAGTCCATAACTCACATTTGAACCACAACTTACCTGGATGCCACTTCAATGCTAATTTACGATAAGCTTTCTTCAAATCATCGTCTCCTGCGTCTCGTTTCACACCCAAGATTTCGTAGTGACACTTCATTGTTAGCTAACTGAGAAGAGAAACTTGACTCGAGAATAAATACTCAGTAAAGTGTTGTTCACGTTGTCCCAGCAGATGGTATCCTTAGCATGTAGCTAACTGTAGCATGCTAGCGACCAGGCAGTATCTCTATTCCATTTCTTAAAAGACGCAGACTTATCCAGCGATGACAACAATAATGTATTGTTTTTTAGTGACACATTTAAATATACACAATAACCTTTTGACGAACAGCTTCTATATAAGCTAATAAGTTACTTCAACAACCAATTGTTGGGACCATTAGCCATGTCTAGCGCCGGCACATCTCGCGAGAATTGGTCCTCTTTTCTTCATCGTTTCGGTAGTTTTGAAGCTAAAATCGCGTTTTGCTGCCCTCTACACCGCGAAATGAAATCAATATCACTCAGTTTATAGATTTGATTCTATTCGGCTCTCCTATAATTTAAGAATACAGTACATTTCTACCAGCAGCAGTCAACAGCGATCTAATCCAACTGTATGCACCGATCCCTTTATTTTCTGGTGATTTCTATTTAAAAAAGATATTTCAACAGTGACACAGGACATACCATACTCATTTTGCTCACGTGGCAAGGAAGCAGCCCTGTTAAAATCGTGTTTGGGGCGTCTAGAAGTTAACTAAAAACACACAAGATTGCTCGTTCAGTCTTGTGTGGACTGTTAGACTCAGTATAAAGACAGGTATGTTTTTTCAGTTTGTGGATCCTTGTGCACAATGAGGGTCAAGGCCCGGTGCTGGGAGAATTTTTCAGCTGGTGTGAACAGCTAAACATGTCTGGGGCCAAAAAGACGTTACAATCGGTGTGACTTCTTGTCTCACTCACCATAACTGACAATGAACACTGAAATCTCATAGTCACAGTTCCGATTCTGTGTGTTGTCCTCCATTATTCCATGAAATTAATTTCCAGACAGCCATAAACAAGGGCTATAAATTGAATACTCGAGCATTAACTATTTATAATGCACAACGACTACCACATCTCTCTGTTTATTCCAAACTGTTATAATGAACCTGTGATAATAGATTGATTATAAGGAGTCAAAGGTTCCAGTTTCTAGCATTAGTATCGTGTCATGATGCCCTCTAGTGGTGACAGGCAGACTTGCACCTTCCCGACATTACATAAGCCACCTTTTCATGAAACTAAGTCCTTACTAACTTTCAAATATGTTTTTTCAGAGCTAATTCCAGCATTTTAAACAACAAGTTTCAACATTTCGTCACCAGGACGTTATTGCTGCATTGTGGCTTGAGGCTTTGACACTGTTTAGGAAATGTGCTAATGTTATAAATAAACAATTAACTTAGCAAATGCAACATGAAAAGGTTAAAAAAATGAAAAAAAAAAAATTCTGAGGCTTGTGGGGTTGTGATACACCGACTCGTGACCTCAAAAGTTATAAAATTCTTGCTATGGTCCTGAGGACATAATGCCACACCACATGCGTATTACATTATTTTCTACTTTTATAATGAGGACAATATAATCCTTTGAATTACTTGTTCATTCCTAACATGTCAAACATTTATGAAAGACAGTAGTCTTAAACCCAATTCAAGAGTATTTAGGGATGAGAAGAAGAAGGGGGAGGGGGAAAAGGGGTGGTGGTGGTGATGGTGATGGTGGTGGTGCAGAGTTGAGTCTGCAATACCACCTCCGCGCCACTGGGGGTCTCTCCCTCTGATCCGTCCGCACGTGTGCTGATTGAGTTGAACTCTTGTTCTGGCCACGCGAGATTAGTGTCAGCAAACGTACAAACATGTCGGCGTTCAAGAGAAAACGTGGACAGGCTCGTGCTGATAAAAAGGCAAAGAAAGTCAAATTTGTTGCAGATGGAGGTGAAGCACCGGATGAAAGCGAACAGGAGAAGAAAAATGAAGTCACAATTCCTGCACCGGTATCGTTGGTAAGTGCTCAAGCTTGTTATCAGCCACTGAAGTTGGTAGCTAGTTAGCTAAACTAAGTTCACCCATTCACCCGGGGTATATTTTCAATACGTTGTGTAATGTAATTCTTTTACTAAAACGGATCACACCTTGTAGCATTAACAAACACAGAGAATAGTGTAATTCAATGCGGAGCATGGTAAAGTCGTTAAATCACAACATGCCTAGTCTGAGGTCAGCACTCACAAAATAGGGCCAAGCAAAATTTGATTTACTGTGTATTTCCTGCACATCATTAGAAACAAAGAGGCCATCTAGGTGAATGAAAAAATTTCTTAAAATCCACAACAATACGCGTTGTTGAGTTTGTTTTGATGTTATATGCTGTATTCCGTATTCTTGAACAGGGGAAATGGACCAACAAGGAAAGGGTTCTCATTTTCTCCTCAAGAGGCATTAACTTCAGAACAAGACACTTGATGCAGGACCTGAGGACCATGATGCCTCATTCAAAAGCAGGTTAGTACAGTCTGTCAGTCAGATGCAGTGTCATTTCGTACATATGCTGACATTTGTTAGATTGTTTGTTTTGATCAGAGATGATAGTAAGGATTCTCTTTGTCTGATAGATACAAAAATGGACAGAAAGGACAAGTTGTTTGTTATTAATGAGGTGAGTACACTGTTTAACATTTGGACACCATGTATAATCATATGCACTACAGCATAGCTAAGGACTGTCATTGTTTCCAGGTGTGTGAAATGAAAAACTGCAACAAATGCCTCTTTTTTGAGGCCAAGAAGAAGCAGGACCTCTATATGTGGTGAGTATTTGATCGTTGTTACATTCTTTGACTTGGTGAACAATTTTAAAGTAAATTCAATAATGTTCTTGTCTGACAGGATCTCAAACAGCCCTCATGGACCTTCTGCAAAGTTTCTGGTTCAAAACAGTGAGTTGCTTCTGTTATGGTCCTGGAGTGCAGTTGACACCATCTGTCACGTGTGGTGGGTAAAAACTGATTTATATTATTCTCTCCTCCACAGTTCACACACTGGCTGAACTCAAGATGACAGGAAACTGCCTCAAAGGATCCCGGCCATTGCTCTCGTTCGATCCTGTGAGTAGCATTGGCACATGCTGTCAGTAATTCTGTCAATCATATAACTGTATTGGGAGTATATGTCTGTGATGGTAGCTGTGTGCCACAGAACCTGTATTTCCATCCAAACATGACACCAGATCAATTTCATCGATTATCACAACTACAGCTACATAAATATTCTTTGATCACCTAATGAAATAATCAGTAGTTGCATTCAGCACATGTGAAAACCAAACTCACTGATTTCTCATTGCTAGCCTGAGTAGCTGCTGACAAACTGTTTGCTTAGAATATGCATTTGTGTGTATTGGCAGCTAATCAGTCCATGAAGGTAAGACTTTGTCTGAACACAAATGAGATCTGAACTTGTTTGTGTCTCCAACAGAAATTTGACAGTGAGCCCCACTTTGCTTTATTGAAGGAGCTCTTCACCCAGGTGTGTATGCAAGATGCACGTCATAAGACACAGACATTAATCCTGAATACACTTTTGGCACTAGCCTTGCAAAGCAGACTGTCCGGTCAACTGTAGCCAGATGACATTGTGCAAATCAGAGCTGATCGGTTTTACTGAACTGGAATTATGAACAATTTAACACTTGCCACGGTGCTATTAAAAGTGAGATAGGTGTCCCATTAAGTTGTTAAAGTGTTCCTCATGTAAAATGACTTGGACAGTGACAACACTGTGTTTCTACCCAGCCAGGATTTCAGGAAGACTAACAACCACTTTGTGGAAACTAATGGGGATCTATTAAAGAATTCAGCAGTGAATGTATCTATAAGCAAGCGTTTATGTTGTCTGAAAGCTGTGTAGGTTGTATATCTACATTTTTTTAATTAAAGGAAGGAACTCATCACGTTTCCATTTCACAGACATTTTCCACTCCACGCTACCATCCAAAGAGTCAGCCTTTTGTCGACCACGTCTTTACATTCACCATTGCAGACAACAGGATATGGTTTAGAAACTACCAGGTAATGTTTTGCTATTTTTTTTGCAAAATCTTCTAGGCCAACAATTAGAATTTTTAGTAAATATTTTATTGCTTTGAGAAGTTAAATGTGGATTCTGTATTGAGAGATTTTTATTTTCTTTCTGTTTCCATGTTTTGCACTCATTTTTCTGTGCCATGTTCAGATCATGGAGGAGGATGCCTCTCTAGTGGAGATTGGTCCTCGCTTTGTTCTCAATCTCATCAAGATTTTTCAGGGGAGCTTTGGAGGGCCTACGCTGTATGAAAACCCAGACTTCCAATCTCCTAACATGGTAAAATCCAGTTTGTAATGCATGTGATGTTGTATTGGATGACATTTTGTGCCCGATACATGACCATGCTACATTTCGATCATTTCTTGGTTATGTCAGTCACCTTTCTCTTCACACACCCACAGCACCGGAGAGAGATCAGACTGGCGGCAGCTGCCAGAGTGCGGGAGAAGCAGATGGTGAAAGAGATGCAGAAAATGAAGAGGACTGAAGCAAAGGAGGATTTGGCCAGAGACGTTACAGCTGACGTCTTCGTAACACCAGCTGAGGAGAAGCCTGTTCACATCCAAACAGAAGCACCTGAGCCCAAAATGGTGAAGAAAAACAAACACAAAGCTTTCAAAAGACAAAGGATGGCACTAAGGTAACTGGATGGACTGGGTTAAGCTGAGTGAACGGCTTACTGCCGCCATTAGTCAGTTATTGTCTCCAGAAAATGTGGTAATGCAACAGTGCAGTCAGGTCTTAAGTCCAGTATTACGACCTTTTGTTCAGTTACAAAAATACTGTATGTGCAACACGTCAGTCATTGAATTATCACATATTTGACAGTATGAGAGAAAATCTGCACACATTATGTTCATGTCTGATGGCATCATTTGTGGATTTTGCTCCCTCCTTGAGGACTGCCGATTAGAGCTGGCCATAAAGTCTCTGCTTTTACAATACTGGCCCATCCTTTTGATAAAACTAAATATTCCATAAGTGTAAAAAAAACTAGTTTATTGCTTTTGAGTGACAACAGTTGTTTTCTATGTCATGGAAATAAAATGATTCAAATGTACTGTTTGTATTATATGAGCTATACTCCAAACAAATGCTTGTCAATATATGTGAACAACAATGTAAGGCCTGAGACTAGATGTACTGTCCACACACTACACATGACAACATGAATGTATATTTTGCAGGAGATTCCTAGAAAGCAATGTATGGTGTGACACAAAAGCCAACTCTTGCAATTATAACTTACGACCCACTAGAAGTGTGTTTGGTGGGGTATTTATGCCCTCTGCCTGTATTTACATTTTGCTGTGGTCAGGATGTTCCAGGGCTGCAACCTTTGAGCGGTGGGTGTGTAGCCGCCAGCCAATAATAGTGCGCAGGCGAGGTTGGGACTTTTTAAGGTCTTGACCAGGTTTGATCTGCGTCATCTCTGTCTGATGCTCAGTTAAATTCTTTCTGGACACAAAAACAATTCGCTGATGTTGCTGTTGGCTTGCTGACTGCTGGCTAGACTCAACAGATTATCATGACATGTACTTATAGTATACTACTATGCCTGTTGTTGAGCTAGACTGAAGATGGCGAAACTCACTGGCTAATTAGAGCCAGTAATCAAACCATCAGCATTAACCCACAATATGTGATACTGAGGATGTGAGGATGTGGCAACTGCAATCAGGGTCAGGTTTGAATGTTGTGTTTAAAGACAGTAACTGACAAGTCCTGCATACTATACCTTTAAGAAAAATATATCAGTGTATCATGCCTTAAATGGTGTATTTTATTGCCGGTTAGCCAGCTCATTATATGAGGGCGGATACCAGAACATGAGATCAAATACTGAACGCAGACAGATCATGGCTGCAACTGTAGACTCGTGAAGGTACAGATGATGTTTGCATGTCGGGGGACTCGAAATACCTGAGTCTCCCTATTAACAAATGGTGCAAGTCCAACTACACATTTAACAAGACCAGGTAAGTGACAACCTTTCCACAAATCCAGTAACAATGCTCCACTCAAATGTGACTGTTTGGCAAATGATGACCCAGTTGATTTTGTGACAGTGCAACCTTTCCCACTGTGTCCATTATTCCCATTAAGTCCAGCATTTTTTCCTGTGTGCATCCCACTGGCTGCACTGCCTCCTCTGGCAGACTCTGGCTTCTCATTCAAAGGGAATGGCCACCACTAAAGTTCAGGTGCCTATTTAGAGGGGTATTCAGTGGACTGTAATCACTCCTCTTCCACCTCCTCATCAGGACAACAATAATATTCCACAAAGCAGATCTGTCCATCGTCATTTCTAACAAGGTACTGCAGAGAGAGGAAGCCCCTGCTGTCCATTCTCACAGAAACTTTACAGGACAAAGCCAGGGCTTTGGTGGACGGCTTCAGCAGGGACATCTTGTACCTGTCAGTTAACAGAGAGAGAATGTGGAGCTTCAGTAAAACAAGACAGCAGATATAGAGCCATTTCTCAGTGTGTGGTACTGCAGGGGGACATTGTACTGTAAGACCATGAGAAAAACTAATAAATACTACACATGTTTGTTAATTCATCCACGAGTTGGTCATTCTTTTGTTCTGGTTGTCATGTTGTCGTCTGTTCCCCCAGTCCAGGAGAACAGTCCAGTTTATTTCTTTGTGCTGACCTGTTGGTTTGTGTCTTTGTGCATCCGAACAGCTCCATCATGTCAGAGTCTTTGGGATAATCATAATGGGCATTTCCAGCATTCCCAAACGTAGACAATCTGAAGAGCAACAAACCAAAGAACAACATAAGCGTCTGTGTGCAATATTTGTAAACTCATGAATTCTGATGAAAGTTCATGTGTGCTTCCATCATCCTGATGGATTTGACAGTTTCATTATTGACAGGAGGTTAAATGTATTTTAAACAGTCAAATGTCCTATAAACATTGTACTACAGAAGACATAGTGATACTTTAAAAAGCACTTGTAATTTTGATAGCACACCTAAAGTATGGCTGGGTGGGGGACATGGTGATCTGTAGCACCTCACTGGTCATGTCCAGTTCAGAGAAGGCTTCCTTCAAACTTTCTGAAAGCAGGATCACCTTTGAAAAGAGGTATAAGAGCAGTAGACAGTTGAATACTGTTTTAGCAAAATTTGCAGATACTGTTGTACATATTTGTAATGGGTTTGGAAAGTAGGCAAGGCATGCAAAGCAACAGGAAATGTGTATTTTCACTGCTAATGAGTAGCCTCTAAAGAGATTCTTTCTCAAATCTCAATCTCTTTCATGACATAAAATAGTGCAAGTCCACCTTGTTTGTGACGTTGGTGCTGCAGAAGTCAAAGTCAATCGGCTCTTCTGGTTCTTGCGTGTTGATCTTGCATACAGTCACTACCCCACCCTCCTCCAGGAACAGGGTCAGAGGGTAACCATACCCCCTGTAGCACATCCGCAAGGCTGTTGATACTCCTGCAAGGGAGAGGATTAAAATGTTGAGCCATATCTGAGATGGCTAATAATTCAAGTATGGCTGAGAAGCCTAACTGAGGTTAAATAGTGTTATATCTGATTTCATTCATTTTGCTCATTCTTCAATTAGGTTTCCATTATCTTTACCTGGAACTGTGCTTCCTCCAAAGATATTGAGGCAGTCTAGCAGAACAGTGAGGTTAACCTGAAAACCCACCAATTCTTCTTTTATGGTGAACTCTTGGAAGATCTCAGCCTGGAATAAAAAGAGGACAAGTCTGTTCTTTCAAGTATCACTACTATAGGGGATTTGCATTTGCCAGAGACTACAATTGGGGGAAATCAAGACTCTGTAGGATTCAACTGCGTAACTCCCTCCGTGTTTACTCAATACAAAAGGATAGGGATTATTATATGTGTAAAGCAAACACACCTGGATGAAGGCATTGGCTTGCAGACATTTGGAGTCCTCCACAGTGACTTTAAGGCCGTTGGGTGTAGCACTAAAGATGGCATGGTCTTTGAAGGTGATTGCTTTCAGTATGTTGGACAAATTGCGAGCATTATCCAGACTGGCCACTAAAATGTATTGTTCATCATCGGCTTGCGATTGGGTTAACAGAGGCATTGCGGTACTGAAATGAAAACATGCATAAATTTACAAGAAACGGTTTAACGGCAAATGTTCAGGAGAGTTCAGTGCAGAAAACTATAGGGTGGTTAAGTTTAAAGGTGAAAACGTCGTTAACAGATGTTTCTTTGATTATAATTTGAAAAACATTCTGATTTTCTGATGAAGAGTGACCACCTGACCGACAAAGTTTAATGTGAGATAGCTGAATTATACCACAACTTACACGCAGGAAACTTTCACTTTACTGCATGTTTTTCGACCTTTTCAAGCTAGGCTAAGCGTAAACAGCAAACTGTCGCTAAATTTCACTTTTTTTACTGTCGCCATATATTGTACTATCGAGCATCTCCGGTAAATAAGCGTTTTAAAATGCTGTTGGAAACTGTGATTATAGTTCAGTCACTTACAAACTAGTACTTCAGACACTCATACGGTTGTGTTTTGAAGAAAAGGAAAGGCGCCATCATATGAAACAACATCCGCTTCCGTCTTACTCGGCGGAAGTAGCTTCTGCGCATGTGCGAAGAGATTCCAGAGACTTCGCATCAGGGTCCAAAACGTATGAGAAATAGCCTGTGTACATCTCCACTACGTGTCAACAGTGGTGTGGTCTAGAGGTGAGGATTATTACTCAGTGAAAGTCATGTGGTTAGAAAAATGTCGATTAGTCTGTTGGTTACTTACATCTCTTCATAGTTGTTCGGTTCACCACCGAACGAAGGCAGGAACCTAGCGTTAGCTAACACTCCCTCTGATGACGCTGTGTGTGACAGTGCTCGTCGATCAGTAACAAGACAAACTAACAACAACAAAAGTCTCTGTAGAGTCTCAACGACAGGTTTACAATTAAGTTTGACAGGGAGAGCTGAAAACATAGCCTCTCTTCTGATTCTTCTGTGGTCTTTAAAACTTACTAACATTAGCTTCCTAAACGCCAGTACTGACAGGTCGCTGGTGACAAACCTTATTACGTAGTGAACTGGTAGGAGGATGCGCTTACTAAAGTGGTTTAGAAAATAAACTTTAGCAGATACAGTTGGCATTTTTTTCAGTGAAATTCACATTGTTATGCTTTTACTTCTGCTGTACTGTCGCCCCCTGTGAAGCTGTGTTGACACTGCAGCCGTGTTGGCTGATGTCCATCCTTGTAACACAGTTCAACCTATGAATGACCTGTGAAGGCTTTCATCGCAGTTGGACTTTACACAAATCACCTTCAGGATTTATCATCCTGTGGTTAGCGAAATGCTAACTATTATTTTGTGGTTGGCTAATTGCCTCTGTTGATGTTGGCTCTCTATTGTATGTCGAAAGTGAGCAGACATTGCAAAATACTCCAACAGTCAAAAAGTAATGGTCATATGGTATTTCTCTATATATAATTATATAATTCTGTGTTTTTATATCGTTACAAACTCTAACCAGCACATAATTTATTTATTTTATTTTATTTGCAGAAAGATAGGAACATGGAATCAGATAATTTTGACTTGTTTTTGTTTAAGAATTACTCAAACCGATTAATCAACCAATTCTTAAAAACAGTTGCCATTTAATTAATGTTTTGCTAATGTTAGGCATCAAAATCTGGATTTGGTTGACGTTTCACTGTGCACTGTCCACGGTGCTGAAAGATTCGTGGACCTCATTAATGAAACAATCTTTGCAATCACCTTGCATCAGCCTCCCGTAACCCCTGGAGAAGAGTTTTGCGATATTGTTGCAGCCACATAGCAACCATCCAGCAAGACCTGTAGCAAAAAGTTATTCAGGTGTTCATGGTTTTGTCTACACTTTCCTTAAAGTTTTGGAATTCAAAGTTTTTCTTTTAAATAATTGTTCAGATTTTTTATCAAAGTTTAATAACCTCTTTTTATGTTCTCAGTTATTAATTACCAGTCAAAACTGTTATATCAGTTGAGCTCATGGACGGATATGTCAGGTTTTAACCAGACTTTTAAAAATATATCCATATCGACAATTCAGTCAAATATCTTGTCTTGTCCTTCTTAATATATGGCCATGAAAAGTTTTACACTGTACGCTTACACTGTGGAGATGAAGACACATTATCATACTGTTTTGACGCCTTGTCTCTGTCGTTTTCCTCTTCTTTCTTTCCTTCAGGGTCTTCATTCTTGGCACCTGTCTGAGCCGCAGTCATGGTGTGCATTCCCTGTATTGTGATTCCTGTCCTGTTGTGGGTCTACAAGAGGTTCCTGGAGCCGTACCTCTATCCTTTCATCTCACCGATTATTAATATGTTCTGGTCCAAAAAAGCGGTGCAGGAGACTGGCACGAGTGACCAAAAAGTTTGCGAAAAGAGTAATGGGACTTGCAAGGTAAGTTCATGGAAAAGTAATGATTTGATCATGACATTTATAATGAAATAACCAAACCTGATTTCCTTTAATTATTTTTTTTGTATAGTTCTGAGGGATAATTCAACATTATTTAGTGTATTTTCTCATTTTTATCATCATTTAAAGTCATTGAATTTTGCAGGTTAGTTGGGTTTCACTTGACCTACTCATAACTAATACTGGTGTTAGTTTTGGGCCTCTTTCATGATTGTGTGCTGTAGATAACCGCATTTTTAAAGACATTTTCTTTCTCATGTCTTTCAGGCTGAAACCAATGGTGAGGCCACAGCCAATGGATCCGCTATAGCAGCAGATAAGAAGACAGATTGATGCCTCCAAATGTTTGTAATGCATCTGAAACAGTGTAAATATTCCATTAATATAATATAGAGAAACTATCAATTAACTTATCAGTCTTCTTTGAATGGAGTGGTTTTTATAACTCTCCATACTGTCTGTAGCTTGTTTTCATTTTTTTTTTTCATTTACAGTAACTATAAGAAATTGGTTATTGTTGATATGTTTTCCACGTTAACCATGAATTGAAACATGCATTCACTGTATTGAGTATGCAGTCTCAATTGGATTGTTTCAGTCAAACTTGCAGTTTGAAAAGATGCTCATTTATTGCTCCCATAATAAGCTTCAGCTTGCTTACATCATATTGTAAAGTCATTAAGGAATACATTTTTTGGTGATTTCTGACATTTCAAGCAATATGAATGTGACTACAATATCATACCTGTATAAAACTGGGTTGAGATTGATCATTGTTAATGATTTTTAGCAGATTTTAGCAGTTTATGACATGAAGCAGAGTTCTAAAGTGTGTGTGTGTGTGTGTGTGTGTGTGTGTCTTTTAAATGACCTTCATGAACTTCAGTGAAAATAATGCAGTTTTTTCAGTACTCACCTGTTCCTAAAAAGTTCTCACAGTGGCAATGGAAATGTAGACAAGACATATAACTTAAGGTGCATCTGTAATGAATAAAGACAGATTACACATTTTAATGTCAAAGGTGTTTTAATCAATGTAGCAACATGGTTCATTACTTGAAGCCTAAATCAACACTATATTCTCTTATCAGCTGCTATGCAAATCATTTAAAGCAGCAAAGATGAAACGAACATGTACAAAATATTGCAGCTGCTGTATAAAAAACAATTCTTACATAGTTTCATATTTTCTCTATAAGATATATGACTGACAATTGTAATTATGCTGTCTGTTAGTCTGAGAACTGAACCTGTAGTTTAGATTGTAAAAGTATTATAAAAAGTATGAAATTGAGTTAAACAGTAAGAATTTAGTCAATTGAGCACACTGAAACTTATGAAACATATGACAACAGTCAAACCAGTTGTGAAATACTGTATTCTTATTTGAAGTCAACTGACTTGTTGAAATGGCTTTGTTACTGAGTACTGAGAGCCGCCAGAGACATGAGAGTCCTGGATGATCTGAGGGCTCTCGAGAAGGCCCTGATCAATCAAACACAGAGGCTGTGTGCTGCAGAAAGAGCAAATCAATAAATCATCAAATTAATAAATTAAATTTTAAGAAATCCATTAGAACTCAATTGAATGGCATTTTCAATTTCAATTTTGCATGAGAAAACTCCATCTTAAAAGAATAAAAACTATAAAAAAAATCATTTAGTTAGGAAATGAATAATTATCCATCGTTCTGTTCTATTTCCTTGTGTTGTGTTGGAAAAAGTGTTGAATGATGAAACAGTCTAATCTTATCTAATTTGAAGAAGGCTAAAAAATAACTTTGTTATTAATGTAATAATAATAATATTGTCAAATTTAAGTCCAGCGTCCACTCTCTGGTGACATTTAACTTAGTGCCTGTGTTCAGTGAATGAGAAGCTGACAAAATATTTTAATGACTTCAAAAAACTTGTAAACAGGCAGAAAAGTGAGGTTTAGATCAGGCATGAGGGATCTATTGGCCCCATTTCTATCTGCAACGTCACCAACGTAATCAACGCCCGTATGTCGTCATCACGCAAGGGGTGGCGACGTGGAAAACATGGAGGAAAGGAGTATGTAGTGTAAACTTAATTGGCTCAAATTACTCAGAATTTCAGTTATTTGCCTTTGTAAATTATACTTTATGAATAAATTGCACTAAAATCCCAATTAGTGTAAAAAACAGCCGCTGCTTATCGGTCCTGGGAGAAGACAGAGCCGCGGAAACTGCGAGAAACATTTATGACAGGTAAGCCGAGTGGTCAGCTGGTGTCAAACAAGCAGTGAACGTTAGCTGTTTTCTGGACAGTGAGTTATTAACCACCGGTTAACCGGACACGATCACGAGTCAATAACCTACCTATCTGTGGCTTCATGATAATTTGGGAGTCAGTAGACCGTGCTGACAGTCAAAATTGCCGAGGCACAGAGTATTTCCTGCAGTTGAAATAGGACGAGCTAGCTAACGTCATGCAGTTTGATTAACTGGAGCAAGTGCAGACATATAATGAGCAGTTACGCATGAGATATAGCACATAAAATCTGGACAGGAAATGTTGCTCTGGCAAGGTCACAGTAGTCTGTTCAACTATGACAATAAGGACATAAGAAAATAGTATGTTTTGGTGCCTTCCATGTACCCCTCTAAACTCAGGTTTGTGCCGTTCGTGTAAGGTTATTAGCTTTGATACACGAGAAGCACGAACTATCTGTTGTTTGCCAGTACTGTGTGCTTCTGTATGCTCCAGTTTACTTGGCTAAAATGTTGGCTAGCTGGCAACACCTATGTGTCAAAGGTGTGTCATTTCAAGACGATAAAACACACGTCCTGGTTCCTTACGTGTCATCCGGTAGAGACTTGGCCTCTCTTATGGACGAATGCATACGAAGTGGTGAGGAGAGATCTATTTTGTTATACACACAAATCCTGAATTTAAGAATTTGAATTGAAATACATGGATAGGGAGCATGTCTGTCAACACTGTGATTTGAAATATGGGAAACTTTTGGGCGTCCCACCACCCTTACCACTGTTCACATACCCTTACAATTAGGAGGTCATTATCAGATACCTTCTTGATCCTCAAGTGAGACAATTGTAATTAGAGGGTGATTGAGAGAATGGATGGGAAAGTATAAATGCAGTCATTGGTGGGCCGTAAAATCTGTGTGGCATATTTGTCATAAAGCATGGCTGACATTGCTCTTCATTAAGTGCGGGTAAGCCTCCTCCCACTTGGTGAAATACTTGCACAAACTTTTAACCCTTTTTTGACAGGTGCTCCGTCCTACTCACATTCAGTCTTGTTCTTTTTCTTCTTTTAGCTTTATTGGCAGGTGCTCTTTGAGTGAATGACTTCTCTTAACTAGATCTCGCAACTCGTGTTCTCCATTCTGACACCTGCGTCAGAGGAGGGGAATAGAGCAAGTACATCAAATAGGCTCAGCAGTTATGTCTCCCATCTTTTTATTTATTTTTTAAGAAAGCTTAAAATTATTTATACATGAAAATATTTATACAGGGGGACAGCAGGAGAGAAGGGTGAAACACAGGAGAATTCTGGGGGAAAATGGGAGGGTTGACAGGTCTGATAGGGAGACTAGAGACCAACATTATCAGTCCTCAGAGGCAGCATGCCCTCTTGTATTGTTTCTTGGCTTCTTAGATGCATACACGGAACAAAGGCACACCTGATATCTCTGCTGCTTGTGATCCATCTTCAGTATCACTGAAATTATCTTAGAGGTGGTGTTTAATCCGAATGGTAAGTATTTTTACAAGTGCAAGTAATATTGTGAATATGATGAATCTCACTTATGTGCCAGTTACATCCACTAGCTGTTGTACTGTGCATGGGTATTTGTAGGTTTTTGTCAAAGTCCCTTGTATTTAAGAGAGATGACAAACAGTGGGTGCATGATAAATTTAAAATCATGTTCTCCAGTTAGCTAGTAATGGGTGTGTCGTGGTCAAATTGGCTTGGATATTGTGAGTGCTTGTTTTTACTGAACCAATTAGACTTTATCCGGAAAAACAATGATTGGCAGATGTGCTGTGTGTTGAGTTAATTATTATCCTCGTGACCACACTAGTAATTAAAGTATTTCCTCTGCCCCAGGATTTGGCATATGCCTGGTGAAAAAGCAGTGAAAAGAGGTGAGTCTGGCTGAGTGGAGCCAGTTGAGATGGGTGCCAACACCAGCCAGGTCAGTGATCTGTCCGATAACCCCAGCCTCAAGGCCCTGGTGGGCACCGAGTCCATATCGGAAAATGACCCTTTCTGGAATCAGCTCATCTCTTTCACCTTCATCAGCCCCACCAGCAGGTACACAAACACACACACACACACATAGAAGTTCTGTTAGACATGTGTCTGATTATGTACCAGAATGTTGCCTTTCAGTTGTACAGCTGGTTTGGTTAAAGATTTAGAGCACAATAAACTATGCATGACTCTTCTAACAAGCTCCTTTGTTTTTGACAAATTTCCCCTAGCGTCTACTTAAGAATTGTTTTATGTTATACAAACAGCCGTATGGCACACAACCTTTCCAATGAGAAAGTCCTTCAGGATTCCCAGCCAGGATCTAACAATGTATTGTAGACAGGATGTTTACAATGCAGCAATGATTCACCAGTCTTACTGACCTGTTTGGCTGAGAATAGTTTAACTTGTTAGCACTTTGCTCCTTTATAAGTAAGCCGAGAAACATATTGTCTTTGTTTTATTTAAGTTTTACATGTTTGTTTAATCTGTAAAATTAAAGAAATCAAAAGGAGGAAAATGGCACATTACATGTTTTAAGAGCCAAAGTTGATGTATTCAGATTGCTTGTCTTTTTTGACCAACATTCCAAAACCCAAAGATGTTAAGTTTATCTTAATATCTTGAAAAAACATGCAAAGTAGCAAATATTAATAATTGAAGAGCTGGAACCAGAATACATATGCTATAAGATAAGATAATGTTAGCATATCTTAGTTTAACATGGAGACTGGAAGCAGGGAGAAGATGCTGAAGAGCCTCAAGGAAACAAAATCTGCCTACTGTCGCCTCTAAAGCTTGCTAATTAACAATTATCTTGTTTGTTTAATCTACCTGAAAACCAAAGTAGAAAGATTACAATTCACCTTTTTACGGGGGTTTATGTGCTAGACTATTTCTGGGCCAGAAGCAGTTGCCAGGTAACTAGCAGAGACTCCAGCAAGGTACTGGTAAGTGGTAAGAAATAGTTCACGACACAACCCCCTTGTCAGACAGCATATTCACATTTTTACAATTTTTTTTTTTGTGCGTATTAACCAAGCGAGATATAGATATTAATACTAGTATTAAATCAGTGGACAGCACAATGCTATGTGTTTCGCCCTGCTTAAAATATCTCTGCTAACCTAAGTTAACTGACTTTATTGTCAAAAACAAAGGGAAGTCCGCTGAAACATACTGCACACAAACATGACGTTACAGCGCCTGACAGAGGATTTTATATAACTCAGATTTTCTGTCGCTGCAGAAACAAGCTATTTGAATATCATTAGTGTTTGATTTTACTGCAGTTTTCTACCATAACAACAGACAGCAGATGATAAAAGCAGTCAGAATCAGAATACGTTACTGATCCCAGAGGGAATCCATTTTCTCTTGCATGTATTTTAAGTGTCTTCTCCTTTTCTTTCAAACTCTCTTCTTCCCTGCTTTTCCTTTAAAACAGTGGAGACTCTAAGTTGCTGGAAGAGGCTGTCATCCCCCTGGCCAAGGTCTTCAGTGAGTTGCCCATGATACTAATATGTTTCATGTGTTTTTTTTTTGCTGGTCAAAAGCTTGGTCGCAATGAATATCAACTTCTTAAATAAGAATAAAAAAACAAAACATTTATTTCTTCTTCTTGTTGACATGCAATACAACTGTCAAATTAGGAAGTTCATGTAGCTTGCTGATAAATTCCCCCTTTTTTTTCTTTTTTCTCCAAGTTGAAAACAATCCCAGAACAGGCAACTTTGGTGCTCTTGTGAGAATTTTTCTGGGAAGAACCAAGGAGCTGAAAATCTCTACAGAATGCCAGGAGTGAGTATGGGAATCTTAGAGGAGAGAATGAACTCGGATGACTGTGTCAGTAATGATAGACCCTGTGCATGTTCACTGTGCGGGGGTGCAGGCCGGTTATTGTTTGATCACAGGCAGTCAGGGAATCCTTTTTTTACATAGAAGAAACACTGAAGTGGTTGTAGTTTCCCATGAGAAAGCTGCTGAGGTATAACCATCAACACATGTGGCATTATTCTGCACTCACTCCATTTCCACAGAGATTGACCCTGCCCAAGTCACCAAATGCTTCGGGTGGGGACTCCTCGTTCTCTATTAAACATCATTAGAGGTTGGAGTTATCACTCCCCATCCACTCCCATCTCTTTCACATTTCGTAACAGATTTCGTCCCATAAACCAAACCTACATTTTCTGGGTCTGACATAATTTGCATGTGCAAATTGGCAATTTGTGGGACTGATTAGACATCCCCATGGTGGCGTTTAGTGGTTGTGAAACATTGTGGCTTGTACTAGATGGTTCCAATCATTTCCTGTTTTCCCCTTCATAAGTTTCTCAACAACTTTGTCCCAATCTTGTGTCTGTCGTATGTGAATATATACTAACTTGAGTAGTATAATTATATTCTATGGTGAAGGCCACATTATTTTCACAGTATTCTTAGCTGTGAAAGTAAAGGTTGCAGTTATGAGAAAACTATTTTCTTTTTGTTCCATCACCACAGTTTTACATATTACAGAGAGGTATGATGTACAGTAACTTCAAAGCTATTACTTAAGTTCAGCAAGATTATTTGTATAGTAGCTATAATTCAAAGCGCTTTATGTAAGACATTAAGAAAAGATGTAAAAGACACTCAAGGCAATATAAAAAGACAAGATAAAAGAGGAAGAGTCGCTATTTTAGTAGCACAATGGGGATGCAGCGTTTTGCTGAAGAACATACACTGTCGGCCAAGGTTTCCTTGGTAAATTTAGGACATAAACCAACAGCACATAGCCAGCCCCCTCCAGAAAAAACAATGCAGTTTTATGTTTGACCTTGAACACGATGTCCTTTTTTTGTTTCTCCTCCGCAGTCAGCTGTTTATCTGGCAGGCCCACAATGCACTGTTCATGATCCGCTGCCTGCTCAAGGTGTTCATCAGGGAGATGAGTGAAGAAGAGCTGCACCTACAGTTCTCCTACCAGGAGAGGGCACCAGGCTCCTGTGGAGGTGAGCTCCATCACACATTTGTTTGGGATAGGAGAGTGTGCTGCAGGGAGCTTGAAGTCAGGCCATAAAAAAGCTTCATATGATACACTACAACTGATTTTGAATGTCCACCTTGTTTTGTGAATATGTGGTAACTAGCAGCGCTGTATCTGAGACGACTATGAAAATGCTTAAAGCCACTTAAGATCATTTTTACACAGAAATCCACATCGTCTGCTGAGAAATCTGAACAGCATCCTAGAAAGTGTTTGCCTCCCAGTACACTCATAAGATGAGAGTTATTACAATATAGTCACAAGGGTCAAATGTGCAACACTTCCCTGCATAGCTAAAGAGAGATAAGAAATTGGCTTTTTAATTGAGCACAAATACCCCTGGCTACTGACCTGGATCAGCTGTCTCTGAGAGACTCTTTTAATAAAAGTGTGAATCTGTGCCCACTGTCTGCACATCTTCAGCAGTTTTTGCCCTCAAACACGAGCCCTGTCTTTCCCTAAATAAACACTCGGCAAATGTGTGCCTTCTTCACAACCTTGATGAATGTAAACAACTTCACTCTTTTTTGGTGCTCATTTGCAGCGACAATGAAAATACCATTAAAAGGAAAGCAAGAAAAAAGATCAGCTCCCTACAGACCTTGGGTTAGATCTGCCATGTTGGATGGTTCTTATATAAATATCTTTCTGTGATTTGCCTGCAAAATGACACTGATCTAATTACAGCTTGTTGAAAATGGCAAAGAGAAGATAATGCAGGATTTCTGCAGGTCTTGGAAAAGTCTGAAAAAGCTTTAACTACAGTCTCCTCAAAAGGCCTCAGAAGATATTTAAAAGTCTTACATTTAATTTACAAACGTTTTAGATATTTTCTCTTGCCTGCTGCAGACAGTAATGTTAGTTATAAAATGTTTTGTAAGGTGTCAGGACACACCTATTTACTTAAAAAGGGGAATTGTTACAACAGTGGATTGTGTTTGCAGGAGGCTGTTTGATCCTTTTTTGTGGAGTTTCATTCAGCACATTCGTGCTATGATGAGCAAGTGTGAGTTTTAGCAAAAACTTAAATGTGGTCAATACATCCATCTATTTTCTGTCATTTAACCAGGCCCAGGTCTCATTAATTTTATTATTTATATCACTGGGAGTTATTGTTGTATGCTGCTGAGAAGTACTGAAAAAAATTTGTCTTAAAAGCCTTGAATTAAACTTTGTGAATCCTGCTGGAGCCCTGTCATCCCAGTCAGCTAATTTCCATCAGTGCTATTCCTCTGTACAGTGAGCATGAAATATGGATGAAGGGAAGCATAGAAAGAGGGACTGGTACAGTGGGAGTAAGAAGGAGCAAAGACACACTGACTATGATCAACAGGGAGCTGCTATATATGTCTCATATCATAACTCCCTCAACCTCTTGTGTAGAAACAGGCGGCCAGGATCTCCTTGAGGAGCTTTTGTCCAACCTCATTCACCTGATTGTTGAAGTGCCCCTGCTGTAAGTATCTCAGTTGTTTGTGTATATGTGTATGAGTGCTTGTGTGCATGTGTGTGTGAGAGAGAATAACAGAAAGGAAGGTTAAACACCCCATTGTGTCTTGCGTGCACTAAAAAGGTCAGACATGCAAGATTCTGATACACTGTAAAATGACATTTTCCACAGTTTTGGTTGTTCACACAGCCCTGACTGTCCCCATGCAACCATTCGCTAATGTCACAGTGCTAATTGTTCAAAATCCCATGTTTGACATTATATTACCAGCATGATATTTGCACGAAAAATACAAGTACTGTCAACTGTTGTGCAGTTTCTCAGGCAAGTCCATCATTTAGTTTGAGTTCCTGGTTTTTATTCATATTTGTTGGTTGTTTAAGAGTGTAGGATGTTAGTCATTGAGCAGTTAATGAAAAGCAGTTTGTGAAACGTTTGTATTTGTAACTCTCTCTTTGCGTGCTCCACTTGCTCATCCGCTCCCTGATTCACTAAGCAGGGGAAGCTGAAATCCATTAGAAAACAAGGTTGGGCTCAGATGTCTACATGTTTGACTTCCAGAGAGTTCAGACTGACATGCTGGAGCCCTGAGCTGGCAACATGATGAACAAAGGGACAAAGTAAAAAAAAAAAAAAAAAAAAAAAGAGCGGATATGACTAACAGAAATAAAGAAAGAGAGAAAGTGTTAGTTATTTTGGAAGAGGAGAAAATGCTTGAAATGAAAGTTGGGTTAGGAGCAGTGCCAATGAGTGGGAGAGGAGGGAACATAATGATTGAAAAATGGTATCAGCCTTTACTCCCTGTGGGTGGTGTGCACGCTAGCACACTCTGCTTTAATGAGTGAATATTTCAGTGTATTTGGTTATCAATGGTGGAATTATTGCCTGCCTGCCACTCAGTCTGTCACAGAGAGACAAAGATGCAGTGTGTACGTCTCTGCAGACTAAATCTCCTCGGCAATGTCAAAATAAGTTCACAGAAACATGGCTGACAATCGGTATTTCCTTGACGCAGCATCTTCCACTTTCTCTCTCTTTTTCCTTGTCTGCGTTGTGTCATTCTTGACATCTTCCTCTCTCTGTCTGCTTTCTCTTTCTATCTCCTTCTTTCTCTCTCCTTCTCTTCTCTTGTCCCCGGACATCAAACCCTGGCTCTTGTGTAAATGCGTTCAGCATTCCAACATTATTCATTGTTCCAAGCTTCAAGACTCTACCTGTTTTTCTTCCCTCCTCCACTTCGTGGCCGTCGGCCCACTTCCTCTGTACGTGCTCCTGGTTTGACTGGGAATATGACCATTCTTTTAGTATGGCTCCCCCAAATCCCCACCAGGAGTCTGTACTTCAATTGTAAGCTTGGGGTAAAACACTTTTGAGGCTTAATTGTAGAAGAAAGAAGGATGTCGGTAGTCTTTATATCATATTTTGAGGTAGGCAGTAGATTTGTTGCTTATTGTGTTCTGTTTCATGATGTTTCCTTAATTAATTATTTATGATTAGTTATTTATGAGTGTTCATGGTTAAAATAGCCTACCATAGATTTAGACTAACCTAACCTCCCCAAAAATTATAACAAATATTTAAATTATTCAAACCTTGACACAAAGAGCTATGTGTATATGTCAAACATAGTCAGTTTAAAAGAGGAATTGGTTGTTTTGTTTTTTGACCTCGACACATTGTGCACAGTTTGACTTAAGAAGGTTGTTTTTACCTTCATCTGCTTTGGGGGGGAGAGATTCTTTGTGGTCACCTTTAAACCTGAGTTTAAAACGTGTTCTGTTCAGATTATTTCCAATTCCAGTTGGGAATCACATTGCCTTAGCACCCTTTCATAAAGTGGAGCTAATGTGCACAACATTGCAAGTGAGATACAGCATATCACACCAGCATCCCAAAATGTAACGTGGCATTAATGAAAGATGTTCTTTTTTAAGGCCTGCTGAACAAGCAAACTGCATCTCAACGTTGTCTTATTATAAGTACATTTTTAATTGTGAAGTTGTGGTTCAAGAAACTATAATTAATTCCCCTTAACTTTTCATGCATCTGTCTTTTCCTGTAGTGACATCACGTATAGCATCCTGTTTGAAGCAGTGACCACGCTGCTGGTATTCTTCTCCTATCAGCTCTTCCACAAAGACATCCTCCGAGATGGATTAATCTACCAGCACATCATGAATGGACGATGGTGAGAAAACACAGACAGACAGACAGACAGACAGACAGACAGACAGACAGACAGACAAGTTTGGGCTCCAATGGAAGACTGCCATTCACTTCATGCTCCAAACTATATGGTTAAACTGAATCCTTATCCAAGACGACCTTAACCCCAAAACCAAGTTTGCTAAAAATAGAGGTACAAAATGTACAACAAACATGAAGATGGAGTAATTTCATAAAATTTCGACTGCTGTACGAGTTGCTCTCACTTGCCTCTGAAACTGGGTCGTCCGCAGTCTGTTGCCGACTTTTTTTGAATGCAGGCCCAGATCATTTTGGATCTACTCCAGTCTGATATTACGCCGTCTGATCCAGCCTACTGTTCCTCTATCCAGACTCTGATACAGTTAGCCTCTCTCTGTGCTTCCAGTCAATTTCATCATGTTCCAAACAATGTCTTCATGTGTTATTTGGTTTATGCCGAAAGAAAAAAAAGAAACAAATGGAGTAAGCCAAGAACTTTGTCTCCACTGTGACCTCGTAGTCTGTGATTCTGAGGGAAAGTGACCTAAGGAGTCAAACTGCATGAATTAAAATGTGATAAGATCAATAAAATAAATAAACTGTCAGCAGTCAACCTTCTGATATTGACCCCTACTTTTAAACAGTTTGAACTCAATTTTTTATTCAGTGTCATCTTGAATACGAATAACTTCAGAAAGATGTTTCAACACTGAATGCATCTTGAAGTCTCGTAGTGCAGTTAAGATGGACAGACAGAGGATGGAAGTAATTTTCTTTTAGGGCTCTCATAGCATAAGAGCCAAACGAGAGCACTTTGGATTAATTGCCATGGAGCTGAAGAAAGGCTTCCAAGCAGCTGATGTTGGCAAAACAGATTAGAAGGCGATCTAAAATGGCATTACAATTTGGTCTGTTGAAAAAGCAGTCATATTGGACGTTATACATCACCAGTTTTAAGCATTTAGAGTCTCAAATTGACACCTGATATGGACTTACACGACATGTAAGAAGGAGTCCTGTGTCTGAGCTGTGCTTTTTATTACAGTATGAAGGGGATGAATGAATTGTCGACCACTCAGAAAGCATTACTGGCTCACAGTGAGGCTGACTTGCAACTGACCTAACATTTTTTTTCTCCAGGTTTGATAAAGCAATAATTAAAATTGTTGCACTCACATTTTTACTTCAATTTGTATGTAGTTAGATAGAAGTGATGTTTCTGTCGAGCAGGTGAGTAACACCTCTGAACATTTAAATCAGAGGAATGCTACAAGATCAGATACTTCTACACAGATATACAAGACCAGAAGACCTCTGGGCTCTTATTTTTGAGCTTAGCTCAGAATCAGAAATAGTGTTAATGTCAAGTACTTTTTTTCATATAAGTAATATGCTTTGGTATTATGGTGCATAATGTTCACAATGAACATGGTCAGAAAAAAGTACTGCAACAATCAAGAATCATGAATATAAAATAGAAATTCAGAACTAGAATATTTAAAATATAACAGTTTTAAAATGAAAGCAATTGTCCAATATTATCTATTATAGAATTATTATCTTTTTGTAGCCCTAACACTTATTTTGATGAAAATCTTTAGAAAGAATTATGGTTCAGAAGCTCACCAAGTCAGTAGGCGCTAAACTGGACACTCATCAATTTGCACATAAGCAAAATTATAGTACAGAATGCAGTTGTATCATTTATTGATGTAATAAAAGCATTTATGTTGATTAAGATAAAATTACAGCTAGTGCTGTCTTCTTAGATTTTATATCTGCTGACGTTGCTGCTTTTGTCTATTAAGACCTGTGTACCTGTGTAGGATAAGCACTGAATATGAAAGTAAACAATGAAACTGATGGCACTGCAGATGTTAATCCATGTGAAATTTCCTGTGACTGTGGTGCAAGGCCACTGATGATATCCTGTTCCTTAATGTCGCAGATATTTAACATGCTTGATAATCTTGCTGTCTTCTTGAACTTCTTTCCCTCTCTTTCCACTTGTTTCTCTTTTCCCCAGTTTGTGTTTAACCAGTCGACTGGTGAAGACCCTGCTCTATAACTTCATCAGGCAGGAGAAATGTCCACCTCCAGCAACCCACATCTTTGAGCCAAAAGATGAGGGAGGCCTACTTTATGGCCTGGCATCTGGGGTGGCAAGTACGTGTACACACATCCACACACAAACAACACAAAAGGAAACCACAACAGCGCAGCTAAGGAAAAATGTATTGATTTATTCACATTTATCCTGGTAACATGTTACTTATTGCCTAAGTGTCAACATTATTGGCAGGCAGTTCAATCAAAGAGCTTTGTCCCTGCTAAGATTGTTTTATTTTAATGATAAATGATTTTTAGGGGATTCAAATACAGAAATTATGCAGTATTTCACAATGAAATAGAGGGAAATCAGAAAAAAGTCAACCTAATGTTGTGTAAGAGAAATATTTGCTCTGCTTTGTTATCCTGTTAATCATCTCGTGACCCCTTTATATTGGATTCCCTTAAGGAGTGCAACACTTAACTTAATGAACCATTAACTTAGATCATATGATTGAACTTTGGGGTTTAAATCTCAATTATTTTTACGACTCGTGTTGCACTATTATTGTAGTGATGTCAAAATTGTGGTCACCTTTAAACCAGTGATCAAAATGAAGCTGATGAGTTGAAATGTTATCATAAATTATACCAATGAATTACAAAAATAAGAGCCAGACAGCTTGAAAAAAAAGAGAGAGAGAGAGAATTGAGACTTTCTGCCTTTTTTCCTTGGAGCCAGTGAGCGATAAATATGATTAATCTGAGAAATGAAAGTGCAAGCCATGCTGACAGCCATGGCAGCGTGGATGAAAGTGATGAGTCAAAAATGAACAGAGTACGTGTGTATTAGATTGGTAATGTGCTGTGTGTTTGTGTGTAATGCATGTTTGTTTGAGTGAGAGAATAGGGCTGGGTTTCCCCCGCAGATAAATGCTCTTTGTCGGTCGTTGGTGGCAGATTCCTATCAGTGAGCCATCAGCATTCACCCCAGCCTGTCTGTCTGTGGCCAGTGATCGGCCCGATGAGTTATGGTGCCCTGTCCTGTTCTGTAATCCCCTAGAGCCTGTCTGTCTGCAGCCGCCTCCCTTATACACACACGCACAGACCAACAAAGACACAAGCTCTCTTATGCTCCAAGCTCAGAAACAACACTTGTTTTCTTTCTCTGTCTCTCTGTCTCTCTGTCTCGTATGCACACAGTCATCAGGGCTTGACAGAGTACACAAGTACGTTTTAATTTGTGTGTTTAAAATGGGTGTATGCGTGGGTGTGTCACAGTAAATATCAGCTGAATGTCTTTAAGTTTGCAGGATGAGTAAAATATTCAGCTAGTTTAAGGGGAACTCAAAGTTTACACATTAAAGATTGGTTTACTAGTCATTGTTAGTATCTTAACGCCTGTGAAAATAGATGTCTTCTGTAGCTCTGGAGGACCTTTGTCAGGTCTCAGAAAATAACCTCTGTGTATCAAACTGGGCATTCACTTGGATTCAGATATGGGAAATTTAGGAACCAGCATCTGTGAAGTTTGACCAAGGACTAAAAGTCAACCACCTTCTACTTTAATTTTTGCTATTTTTCTTTAAATCTGTCTGTTGTGAGTCTTCTAACTCGCAGTTCAACACAGCTTCATTGGAGTGCCCATTTAAAGGAGCACAACAGTGGTTTTGCATGTTTTACTACAAATCCTTAGGTATCCATTGGTTTCCATTAATTTCCCCACAGCATTAGAATAAATTATTGACCCCTGAAACATGCTTGAGTCATGTAATCTCAGTGTACGGACGTTTGCATTATGTTCATATGTCAAGGTTATTGTACATTATTGTTGTGAGGTCATTTAAAACTGGTCCCATCTTAAATTTTGATCACAAAATAATCTGGAGTGTATTAATTAATTTTGATGCTGATGGTGGATGACTGCCTAGAACTATACGCATAATGCACAACAAACCTCTAAAACTCAAAGTGGTAGCATATACAACTTCCTTTACATTACCTTCCTTTTTATAGAAATCAAAATTCTGCATATTAATAGCATGTAAAATCACTCATGCTTGCACACTCACATTCAGAGACAGTCTGGATTTCCTCCAGAACCAAACGCTGGTCATTGGCAAAGCAAAGCAGTGCTTGATTACTGTCGGCATTTTAATGTCTGGGGGGGCGGGGGGGGTGGATGTCTCTTCTCCTCTTGCTTTTACACACTCTGCTGTCTGAGTCTGAGCAAGCGTCTGCAGGGGGGATTATCACCCAAACTGGCAACTCAGAACTTTTTTTGCCTGCTCTCGTCTCCTGTCCTCGCCTATAGTAAACTTCACGCTCCTCTCCTCTCATCTACTCTATCCGACTCCACTCTCCTCTGTTCTGCACTCTGCTCTGCTTTCCTCTGTTCGACTTGATTAGACTCGACTCTTACTTATTCTGTTCTACTCCGCTCTACACAGCTCTCCTGTCCTCTTCTCTCCTTGGGTGTGTTGGGACTTGGCTTGGGATCCGGAACTTCCGGTTCAACTTAGCCCATATGGAGTGTAGACTGGTGGCTTGAGGGGTGTCAGTTCACCTCCTGGGCACTGCTGAGGTGTCCTCCACCAAATCTCTAACTGCTCGGGTGGGTGTCTGACTGTGTGGCAACTCCATCACTCTCATCTCTCCACCACACCTGCATGTCTGTGTGTGTGTGTGTGTGTGTGTGTGTGTGTGTATTTCAGGCTGATGTGTGTATAAAGAATATAAAACTGGAGAAAAAAAAATTAATTTCCCCCAAGGGGAATAATAACGTAATTCTTCTTCTTCCTCCTTCATCCTGCTCTACTGTACATTAAGCTCCTCTCCTTTCACATTTACTTTTGTGTGTTTTCCTGTAACTTTTAACATACACACACACACACACACAAACACACACATTAATGCTTGAGTCTTCCTTGTGCCTATATGCAGACACACACAAAAATAGTGAGCGTTCAATCCTCATGTCTTATTATTGCCATGGAGAAGCTAACAGTAACTCTGTCACCTGGTGCAACAGACAGTAGACACCTTGTTATGTCTTCATGTGCAGTATGTGGGTTGGGGCCTCATTAGTATGGCACACTTGGGAAAGGGTATTGGAAGATACGTTTAATGATTTAGTGATAGCTTTTTATTATAATAATTTGTTACGAAACCATTCTACATCCATGGAATGTTCTCATGTTTTGCAGTTTATGTTCGAAGGGCTTTGGTTTGGGTAAAAATGCTTTGAGCATATATTTTGTGTGAGATTATCAGAATTGTGTGTATGTTTATTGTTTGTACAGCCTGTTTCCCCATGTGCATTTCTGGATAATCATCACAAGTTTGAAGTACTTGTGTCTGTGTGTGTGTGTATCAGCATGTGTATCTGTGTGCTTGGCCAAGACATTGGCCTGAAGCCCTGATGTCATAATTCATTCACTGTTATGCAAGTAAATAAGTAAGTAGCACATTCTGTCTGTCTCTGTTCACCGGGCGTTCACATCTCTGTCTGCACTGAAGCGTATGTTCTCATGTGTAACTATGAGAAAATATCTCCCACCTCAGCTGCCTTGTCTAGTGTCTCCACAGGCCACTGAGATGTTCACAATGGTGTTGAAGTGTATTTTGTGGCACAGGTGAAATGGAAAAGCAGATGTTTAACGTATTTCACAGACATTTAGTCTCTTTTGCTGATGTATATATACATTGGTGATGTATATATTTATTATTCTAGTGACATGGCTCCATTGATGACAATGTTGGTCTGCTGGTCCACACTATAATATCTCAACAACTATTGAACAACCTATTGAATTGCTGTGAAATGTTGTACGGGTATTCATGTTGCCCATTGGATCAATTCAAACTGATGATCCCTTCACTTTTCCTTTTATGGATTGGCATAAGATTTTGCAGACATTCATATTTCCTAGGTGATGTTATTCTGTTTTTGGTGATCACAACTTTTCATGTGTGTGTGTGATGATACCCATTATGTTAATCAGGATTTGGTACGGGGTCAGGATCAGGCGAAGAAGCTGTCAGGGTGCAGATGTGACTCGAGAGGACAGGCTTTTCTGCCTGCGTCACAGCATTTGGCACATATTTGATTGTGTGTTGATATTTTAATTTGAAAACAGATATTGACTTTTTGCCAGCAGTCATGTCTGATGTCGGGGGTCATTATGTAAGACTAGTGGTGGGCAACATGGCCCTAAAACAATTTCACAATAGTCAGTGTATTTCTGCAATAATGGTATTCTTGACAATATTACAAAAAACAGAGTACAACTTGCCAAAGAGTTGGCGATGCTATGCTGAGCCAATGTAGTTTGTCTGCTTGGCTTAGAACTCACAATAGCTGTTGTGCTCTCTTCGCAGGATTTTTGGCCCTCCTCATACTCAACTCATATACTTACTTATCATATTAAAAATGTTTCGATGTTATTGTGAATGGTAATTCACTTACACTCCTATGTAAGGCTACAATTTGGACATCACAGCCTTCTGTCCTAAAACCAAGGCTTAGTCGAACATTGAAAGCTCATTTTCTGTTGCTGAAACTGTTTATGAGCTTGTTTTAATTGTTTTTGATTAGCACCTACAGTGTTCAGATATTGTTAAGAGACCTGTAGAGATGTATCGGCCATTTCAGAGATGGTTTCAAAAGTTGTTTTGTGGATACAGACTCAAGTAAAGTAAAAGACTTGTGTGGGAAGTTGTGTTGCGTGTTTCACAGTACGATGCCTTCACTGCCCCCGAGTCCTAAAGCCCAGATTCTGATTTCAGCTTGCCAGCGTCTGTGTCCGCGTGTGACCTTCTCTTTTCCTCACTTTCCCCTTCCCTTTCCTCCTCTTCGTGTCCTCCTCCTCTTTTTCCACTGGGCGGCTGGCCAGAGCCGGAGAAGCCTAAGCAGTGTAGCGTTATTGGGTTTATGTGGTGGGCAGGCAGACAGGCAGAGGGAACCAAGCCAGACGGATAACAAACAGCACCCACTAAGGTAAAATAGAGCTGTGTGAGTGTGTGAGCGTATGAGTGAGTGTGTGTGTGTGTATGAGTGAGTGTGTGTGTGTGAGTGTATGAGTGAGTGTGTTTGTGTGTGTGTGTGTGTGAGAGAGAGAGAGAGACAGAGAGAGAGAGAGAGCAGGAAATGTGGCTGCCAGACCGGGCTTTCTGACACTGTCGGGCTAGTCACTGTGGTGCCAGTGATGAGATGAACAGGGCTCCGTCACAACTTGGCCCTCTCCCTCCAGATCTTGTTTTCTCTCACACTCTCACACTCACTTCTCTTTCTGAGCAGTAGATGGAAAGACGAGATTCGTGTGTGGGGCGAGAGAGACAGACTGACCGGTGAAAATTGTGTCAGTTCTCTCTTGGGGATTTCTTTTTGTTGTTGATCCCCCTTTGCTCAAATATAAACAAATTCATTCCCTTCCTTGCTGAAATTGCAGTCACATTTGTACACACAAAGTCAGACTGAGTGCTGGAGTAGGTCTTTATTAGCCATTAGTGAGTTTAGAGGCAAACCAACATGTAAACCATTGACGTTAAGAAGATTTTAAACAGTCACATGTTGCTCAAAAAAACTCTTTGAGAGAAAGTACATGGACAGCTTTTACTTCATGTATTTTGTATTATATAAGTTTTTCCTTTATTCTGTGTCCTTCCTTTCAAAACTGTGCAAGGATAATATACTGGGATGTAACCTCCCATTTTCTCCTTAACTTAATTTTTTTGTAGCAAAGTGTCACATGCATAATTTCATCCCTGTAATGTTTTAACTAATGTCTCCTTGTTCACCTCGCTTAAATCTTTGGTTCAGCAACCAAGCAAACTGACGATGTGAGTGTGTCATAGTTGGATGGATCAGGTTGACTTAGTGACATTCTCATTCCTAGGAGAGCCTGTGCAAATTCAGTCAGAGAAGTGATCTGCTCTTCCATCCTTGGCCACTAGATGGCAACAAATCTACTTGGCTCTTCCTCAAATTCAGTAGCTTGATCAGTGTGGGCCTGCAGCACACTCACTCTGCCTCTCACTAGTGCTTGGTTCGTGCCTTCTATGTGGCTAGACGTGCAGGAGCCAGAGACTGTCATCTGTGTACCTTGGTGTTCATGCTTCTCGTGACGCCCTGAAAGCACCAGCACTTCAGAGGCTCTGTAGGAAATTCGGCTCCCTCTCATCCCCAAACAAGAAAAACGAACCTCACTCCAGCTGGCCAGTAGTTCTAGTTTCTCTTTGTTCTGTGGCGCCGTCTATGTTGTTTCAAATTTCAGGTGCTGCAAACCATCGTGCGTGACTCCATTGTGGCCGTTTTGGCCTTGATTACATCAGTTTGACTGCACATACTCTCTTGCATTCATTTCCCCATGAAGCTTAAATCAGTTATAACGCGGAAGAGCTGCAAGTTGTGTGAATACTTTAGTGCTTTCTATAAAGAGGTTGACATACACAATCTGACTGCTCTTCATTAGACGATCCTACACAGATTACCCATCTGTTGTACTGAAACTGTTCCATTTCTCAGACCAGTACTGAAACTCTGTGCTGAAACCTAGACAACACCATGGGAGATATGTTAGAGGGTACAGACATGAAATACTTTCCTGTACTTAAAACGATTATAGTCAATATTTTAAGAATAAGCAAGTTTGAAATGTGACAGTGTGTAAACAGTGTGCCAATATGGAAGAGGTCGCTCATATTGATGAACATACAGAGATTTATCCCTTGAATCTGAAGCACACCTCGGCTTCACTGAGCTTTATAGTGAGGTTCAGCTCATTGTGTGTCAGCTGTCCATCAGTAACTTAACTGTTTCAGTTCACTCTCACCGCTCCCATAGCGTAGTTTTTGCTGCAGCAGGCAGCTGTTTTCAGCAAAAACAGCTCTAAAAACCCACTGTGCACTACCTTCTCAACACCAAACAACACACAAACATTCTTAGCAAATAACTGGTGAACGTATTGTGGTATTTAGCAGCAACCCCCCCCCCCAAATATTTCCCTTAGGAATTGGTAGAGACCAAAAACAGAGGAAAAAGAGAGGAGCATGACTCCAAACAAATGCTTATGTTGCTCTGTAGCTGTAGGGTCTGCAAATAGAGTTCACCTCTTCACAGGTGATGATATGTCGATGTTGTTCCTGCTACCCCCAAATATCCAAAAAATCCACTATTGCAGGTTGCAGAAATAAGACTTGTTTTGTGTATCTTTATGTTTGTAAGTGTGCATATATCTATTTATGTGTCTTTTCGTCTCCAGGTGGGCTGTGGAGTGTCTTCACATTGGGTGGAGCTGGCAGCAAAGCCCGGATAGACCAAGAACACGACCCCTTGCCTTTGTCCAATCAAAGCCTTCTGTTACTGTTGGTCCTAGCCAATCTGACAGATGGACCTCACTGGCCCAACCCCTACCGCCAAGCTATTACTTGTTTCAGAAACACACAAGGTAATGCATTTGTTTATTTTAATCCAATTGTCCATAGTTGAGGGTTGTTCTATGACATGAACCAGAGGGTAATGAATTAATGAAATATGATCATGTTCACCTCTGCCCATGTAGACACTTCGTCGATGTCCGTGGAGCAACCTCACACTTTCCAGATCAATTTCAACAGTCTGTACACAGCACTGTGTGAGCAGCAGCGCTCAGACCAGGCCACCCTACTACTGTACACCCTCCTCCACCAGAACGCCAACATGAGGACGTATATGCTCTCCAGAACTGACATGGACAATCTGGTGGGTAGGCTAGCATTGAGTGCGTTACACAAATGGATGCACATTCATTATTCCTGCCTTAATCTGACATTTTATGTGTGTTTACTTAATTGACAAGGCAAAAGCAAAGAACACTGTTGAGAATGAATCAAAGTGTGATTGGGTAATCTTCAACAAAACACATTATACAGCCCTTCCTTGCACACATGGGTATGGCCATGAAATCCTTTCATCTAGGACCAATTCTATGGCTCAGTAAACAGCGAGGATGTATGCAGTGGCAGCTGGTGCTATTCTGTCCATGTGGGACAGTGCCAGTTATTCTTTATAGTCGAATGAATGTACAGAGGCATTTAGTGAATGAAAATTAGTCTTTAGCTCAGCATGTCAGATGGTATCACACAGTATGGTAGACAGTCACATATGAGGCTCTTTCACATAGTGCAACACATAATGAATTTATTTAATAGGAGTGCACCAGGTTAAAAAAGAGACTTCATATAACAGCATCCAAACTAATTGCAAGACAAACCCACTATAAATTCATGACAATAACTGAATATGTGCAGGAAATGATTTTAATGTACAACCATATTCTGAAACTGCCGATCAGTCTTAATTCCTTATGCCTAATATCATTTGACATTTCTGTGTTATTCCCTATTTATAGCTGCTATAATAAAATATCATTAGCAGATCTAGATGGAGCTTAGTATGTAGGGGGTTACTAATGAGTCTAGCCACTTTTTCTGCTGAACAATAAAGCACCGCTGCACGACAGTGTAATGAGCTAACACTGCAGCTGTGCGTGTTCATTACTCACCGTGCGAGCTACTAACTTTCACTCCGACAGTATGATTCAGAGAATTTAATCTTTTGCACGTTGTTGTCTTTAGCTGATCACTTTTGCCATCTGTTCTGCATACTTCTGAATATAACCTCTCCTCTTCCAGCGGCCATAATTATGTAAAATGTTGTCTCCTCAGCAGCATCTCTCGCGCTGCTTTTCCTGTTTTATTTTCTCTCTTTTAAGTTGATACTGTTTTCACCACAGGTGGAAACACTATAGTGATTATTATAATAGAGCTTTATGGAGCACAAGCAATAATATGACTATCTATCCAGACCTAGCCACCAAAATGAGAAAAAGAAAACAGTGGTTAGTTTGTAATTATTAAAACTTACACCAAGGAATGAGGAATGCATGGCTGTAGTAAAGCACAGACTCCCTTTCGTTTTGCTCCTGAAAGAAGAGCAACATCCCAATAGTCTAGAAGTTTGTGCACATGTCTTACATGGACAAATGCGTGCACTACAGTGGTGGATCCATTCACAGTCAGAAATCTTGTTGCAAGGATTTAATGAGTGTCACTTCTGTTACAACACCTACGCACATGCTCAGCCACATCCCTCCCACTCTTCCTCTTTTCCTCTCAGGTCTTGCCCATCCTCGAGATCCTTTACCACGTGGAGGACAGAAATTCTCATCATGTCTATATGGCCCTCATTATTCTGCTCATCCTTACGGAGGACGATGCCTTCAATCGCTCCATCCATGAGGTGGTGGGTAGACAGTTTAATACACATTGTTCACATTTCAGGTATTGCCACTGCAACCGTCCATCATCTGCATTTAATCGGATAATCATTCCTGATGTTTTTAATAGGCTCATTTCTGTGTCTCTCCCTCTTGCAGGTATTGAAGAACATCTCATGGTACACAGAGAGGTCACTGACAGAGATCTCACTCGGCAGTTTGCTTATCCTGGTGGTCATACGCACCATCCAGTTCAACATGACCCGGACAAGGGTAAGTTTGCGCACTTGCAAAGCAAGCAGCTATGCATTCAGAAATCCATCCATTGTAGACACTTTTATAGACCCAGTAATTTGCAGGTTTACAGTAACAATGGGTAACAAGTGTATATTTGTGTGTGCACCCTCCCTAGGATAAGTACCTCCACACCAACTGTCTGGCTGCACTTGCCAACATGTCAGCCCAGTTTCGTTGTCTCCACCAGTATGCTGCCCAGCGCATCATCAGGTGAGTACATGCTGTAGGTGTACAAATGTCACAGCAGACAGAACAGACCACAGGATGATAGAATACATTAAATAGTCTTTCTTCCATCCATTGTCCATTTTCCATTTCCACACTATTCCAGCTCTCGTCTTATTATAGTAAATTTATTCTTTGGAAGAATACATAAGTGGTTTGAAGCAAAAGTTGAGATGTCAAATACTGGGTCAAAATGGCTGAGTCTATTTTTATTGTGTACTTTTCCTGTTTGGCAATGATTATTTGCTCTGTAGTGGTTAAATTAGAATCTGAATCTTTTTCGACATCCTTTATATCCCCCAACTAGGTAAGGGTGGAATGAATTAAAATCCTCAGTATGAATGATTAAATATCAAAAATCGATGCATATTTTAAAATAATAAATAAACAAATTGTTAATGGATAAAATATAGCCAAGACTGTGTGTTTTTTGCAGATTCAGTGAATTGAGTACCTGATAAAGCAAAATACTTTATCACAGCGATACAACATGCATAAAAAACTGATTTTGAACCTTTCCATCAATGGTTTAATATACCAAGGGATGATTGAATACAATATACAGTATGGCAAAATCTTGTTTATTGTCCACTCCAGCCAACCTTAAAACTGTGCTGACTGTGCTTTCTCTGCGGCTGACAGTTGAAAGTACGCGTTCCAGAGAGAGAGACAGTGGGTGCTAAAAAATGTAAATCAGATAAAAAAAAGTAGATAAAGGTGGCACACCATCAAAATAACAAATGTGTGTCAGCCAGAGTCCTTCCTCAAAGCACGAATTTGAATGAAGTCTGCTCAAACTACAGCTATTACACAGTAAGTGATGTCTTTTCTGATATTTTTGTGGTTTCATGTCCTGTAATCAACAGCATCAGTTGTGTGTTTCACAATTAGCTGGTGTGTATTTCAGCTTCATCAACTGCTGTCTCAAGTAAGCAGCAGTCCTCGACACAGTCTGCATCTGTGTGAGGCAAGCAAAGGAGCCAAAAGAGAGACAGGGGTGGAAATTCTAATTCACACACGAGCACACTCAGTCATTCTAATGATTCATATTGAATCGGCACAAAACATTTATCGTTATAGTAACTTGGCAGTGGCTGCAGCGGAAGAGACTAAGAAATGAAATATTTAGAGAGTGGTGTGCCTGTCTTGAGGAGAACATTATGTAACATGAAGGAACTGAGGGAAAGGGTTTTGGCCCATGAGCAGACTGAAGACTTGAGAGGACCAAGTCCAAACCGCGCACACACATACACACACACCATGTAATTCATGTCTGTTTGTGGACGCCAGCCGCACAGGAAGGAATGTTTCCTTCCCTGAAGACGTGCACACATTCACGCTCACTCAAGGATCCTCTTATCTCCCTGCCTGTGTCTCTCTCCATATCTGTGACTCTCTGGTGTTTTGAGTCAGAGAGGAACACTGTCTGTGAATGTGTGCATGTCTGTCCTGTAGTGATGTAGAGCAACTGACTCCATGTCTGATGATAATGATAATGATGATGACTATGATGGCCAGGGTTGGGCTAAACTGGCTGGCTGACTTGATAAAGGGAATTTCCTGCTTGGATTTTCCAACTGTCTGCCAGGCAGTGCTGAACTCTGCTCCTTAACTGACTCTCAAAGAGAATCACACTTGGTGCTGTTTATTTACAGGCAGCAGTGCGTTTGAACTGCCTCTACCACCACCTGCATCTTTCTTTATTATTTCCTATTCATCCTCTCTCTCCATCAATATTCTCTTTCTGCTTCATTGTTCTTCCCTCACCTTTGTCCTCCATATCCTCTGTCAGATACAGATACAGTTTAGTTCACAGTAGGGGTGGGACTCACAGTACAATGCTATCATATAGCAGGAAAGCAGGAATGATGTATTCATTCATTGCATTGTGGTGTCAATATGACAGAATGTGACAACTGAGATGAATCAATGTACAAAAAAGTGGATTGAGTCTTAGCTTAGTGCTTCTTTAACACACACACACACACTGACTGAAAATTGTTCACGTTCAAGTTTGGTATGTCAGATTCCTTTAGTGTACTTGCATGTTTTAATAAAAATGATTGATATTTCGCACAAGTGTATCAATAATGTATCACAAGAAGTAACAACACTTTATATTTCCCTATCAATATTTTGTTCTGCCCCCTAGTTCACAGCAGGGCTGCCACTTAGTTATTTTCAATATCGATTAGTCCAACAGTAATTCTCTCAATGAATTGATCTCTTGTTTGAAGTAAAAAAATGTCAGCAAATATCAAACCCAAGCCCACTATTATTGTTTCATCTGACCAACAGAAATATACAGAAGAAATATTCACATTTGAGAAGCTGGAACCAGAGAATTATTGCTTGAAAATCACTAGAATGTCAAATTTGATATCAAAATAGTAACCTGTCAATTTTCTTGTCATCAAATAATCTATTGTTTGATTCATTTGATCGTTTTTGCTTTAGTTCACAGTTAATTAAACAAATCTACTTTTATAGGCTCTCATAGATAAAATATTGTGTATTTATAATATTAAGTATTGTGTGTTTGCATGAGTCATGTTTTGTATGCCATTTGTTGTTTTGGACAAAAGCATAAAATGTAGGAACAAAAATTTGGCGTATTGAAGAGAACATGTGGTAAAGACTGATAGAAACATATTTTGTGGTATCTGTATTTGTGTACCATAGAAACTGATAAAACAAGTATATGAAGAAATAATTAATTTTAAGAACAAAATACTGTTTTTGATGGTCAGCAGCACTGAAATTCTATGACGAATCAGAGTTACTGTTCTTCAATTAACTATTAAATCTTAATCCTCTCTTACAATTTGAGCAGCATTTTAATGGAAGCATGCAAACACTCAAGCAAGCCTTAAAGTGAATGTGAAGCATAAAAGTTTTCTGATGCATGCAAATGTACAAACACAGAATTCAAACAGCACACAACCACCCACTGTGTGTGTTCAGATAAAAAGAGAATCCTTTGAACTGGTCAAAACAGAGCACCTTTACATATATCTTCAATGTGTCGGGGTGGACCACGTCTGTCATGACTTCAGCCTCATAACTGATTTTGGGATCAGGCCAGCAGTATGGAAATCCTTCTGTGTCACTGTTTCCTGTGCGTGTCTGTCACTGCCTCGGCATAAATAAGGGATGTGACAGAGCTACTAGTCACAGTGCTTCCTTGTGGGCAAACAACCCAGGTGGTCGGTGGGCTCTCATTTGAAATAGAAAAACTGACTAGATAGTACGACAGGTCCTATTAAGTAGTCCTTGCTAATAGGGCCTTTGACAATAGGCCTGTAGATAACAAGTAGACCTCCTCAAAGCTGCTCAGATATCTCCATTCAGCTATCATTTGGTCAATTAGCCTGGATAACGAACGCTGAGAGATTTTGTGTGTGTGTCTTTTCCTGTGCTGACAGATGGACAGGTGTAGCTCTAAGGGGCTTAGCTGAGCTCTGTTCCTGCATCTGACTTTCTTTAGCCCTTTGCTGTCATTGAACTTTAAATTTATTCCACAATTTCTTTCCTTGATTGGCACACAAATCAAATATTCAACACCCTTAGGCGCCTAGAAAGACTATTAAAAGAGTTGTAATTAAACAGAAGGTCACTAATTATTATAATAATAAACACTGCAATGAATAAGAAATAAGACTCTGTAACTGATCGGATAAGATGCAATACAGAGCGAAACAAGAGACATTTTTTAGACAACCAATATAGCAGAACTCTTATTTTTACTGATTTAATTTTAAGATTTAAAAACAACTCCAAGTGACAGCAAGTGTTTTTGTGCACACTTAAAGCTGAGCAGAGCAGATCTTTTTTTAAAGTGTTTTCTCTCAAGTCTTGTTTGACCACACACATCAACACTGAACCATTAATGGTATTTGTGTGTATTTGTACATGTGTGTTGGCGTGCATGCATGCGTATTGACCCACGCTACTGCAACCCAAGGTCGCCCAAGCATACTCCAGGACTCTTGATGTATGTCTAGGTCCATCCATCACATGCAATCATGCAATCCCGTCCAGACAACCGTACACACACAAACACATACAATAAGGGTAAGACAAGTCATTTAACCAGCGACTGGAATGGTAGACTGTGACCTACAAAGGCAATAAACACACACTGTAATGTACAAACACTGGAGATTTTCATTAAGTAACCGAGGCTGTTCATGACAAAAAGGCCAGGTTAGAAAAGTCGTGATTGTAAATTGATGGTAAATTAGGTATAATGTTTACTATCTTTATACATGATTTCTGAACCTGTCTGCCAATTTCATGGTTATTGTATTATTCCAAGACATTACTATTGTTTATTTTAAAGGCTTCATTTAGAAAGAAAAACAGGCCTCTAATAATAATCTGTCTTAAATAAAGACCTCTCTTTTCTGTTAAGATGAGTAAAATCCACTGTTTGAGTATTTACAGCACATTAAATGCTGGTCAACATGTGCAGGAAGATGACTGTGTATTTGGGTTCTTTGTAGAAGTGTATCATTCATCTGTCTTTGCTGCTCTCACTCCTTTTCCCCTCTCTGTGTCTCTCCTGCAGTTTATTTGCTTTGCTTTCCAAAAAGCACAACAAGGTTTTGGAGCAGGCAACACAGTCTCTGAGAGGCAGACAGGGAGACAACACAGCCCTGCCCGACTATGTGAGTAAATCACACTCTCTCTATCTCTCTCGCTGTCTGCACACAGTTTATTAGTGGCTGCCAAATTATTTCTAGTTGGATAAGGTACAGAAGTTGACAAAGGCATTTGTTACAGTTTTGTGAGTGTGAGGTTAGAGGAATTTGCACACAGAAGTTAGGACGCTGTGTAAAATGTAAATAAAAACAGAATGCAATCATTTGCATGATGATTACGAAGTGCTCCTGAGCAATATCCTTTGTACATATAATCATGTGTTCACAAGTGGTGAACCTCGCTCCATCCTCGCTTGTGAACGACTGAGCCTTTCCAGGATGCTCCTTACATACCCAATCATGATACTATCACCTGTTACCAATCAACCTGTTTAACTGTGGAAAATCCAAACAGGTGTTTTTTCCCAGTCTTTTGTTGCTCATGTCCCAACTTTTCTGAAATATGTTGCTGCATTAAATTCATAATATGCATATATTTATAAAAATCAATGAAGTTGATGAGGTAAAACATTACATATGTTGTCTTTGTACTATTTTAAATTGAGTATATTGATTATTGGAGTTGGAGAATCAGCCCCCATAACCATAGACCCAAATCTTGTGTAGAGGAAGTAGTTCAAGATTTTGGGAAATGCACTTGTTCGCTGTCTTGCTTAGAGGTAGATGAGAAGATTGATACCTCTCTCACATCTGTCCATTAAATATGAAGCTGCAGCTGGTAACAGACTGGAAACCGGGAACAGCAAGCTTATGTGCAGGACTACTTCCTGGCCCCACACCAAGAAATCACCCCTCTAATGTCACCCATAAAACCACAAATTGCAGATTAAACAAACACAATGTAACTTTTTAATTTGTGATATTGGCGTGGCTGGTAGATGGATTTTGTCACCTTTGAGCTGCTCCAGGCTAGCTGTTTCCCCCTGTTTCCAGTCTTTATGCTAAGCTATGCTAACCAGCTTTATCTTTAGCATACAGGTATGATAGAGTTATTGATCTTCTCATCTAAAGTAATCAAACTATTTTACCCTAAGGTTTTGGAGTGGTTTGAAAAATGAGCAGTCATCATAGCATTCAAATTCAAAGCTTCAACCATCAAAATACTTGTATTGTACTGTATTTTTATTGAATTCATCACTCAAGTAAATAACTGGTCATCTAGATTCTAATCAATACCTTTTCAGTTCATCAGCCAATGTATTTGTCAGCTGCTGTCAGCATTATTTAATACTTCTATAACAAATAAGAAAAAATATATCGCCATATGCTGTCACACTTGATTTGATCTGCAGTGCAGCATCTCCATCACAGATTTTGAAATGGTTTTTTTTTTATGTTTTTTGTCTCTCTTCGTCTGCTGGAAATGACTGAGACAACTCCTCATTTTGCTTTTGGCACCAGTTATGTCGACTAGTTTAGGTAGTCACTGGGATTCATTTGAGGATGTGGTGAACAGTTTCATGCCCTTTCTACATTTTCAGCTGCTGGAAAGCATCACATTTAAGACCCGTAGCTGCAGGCCCACTGTCGAGTTGCTCTGTCTACTCCAATCCTTTGTCTCTTCTCATTACTTTTGCAGCCCACGTCCCGCACATTTAATTTGCACTGAAATGGAGTCTCCACTTGTAGAATAACATCTGATGAAAGTGTTGAGCGTTTGTAAAATTGAATATTAAAATCATTCACAGTGGCACCAAAGTAATATTGAAAATACTCAGAGACATCAGCGTTAATCTGAAATTGAAATCTAAACAGCACCATAGCAGCAACTAACTGGCGGACCTTAAACCAATAAATTAATCTTGATTTTGTCCCAGTGCAGTAAAATATCTATGGAGATTTCTAATAGCCACACCTAAGCAATGAGTACACTCTGCTGACTGTTGACTGTGCATGATTCTTTAGACACCCCTGCCTCCAAGTTTGTCTGTATACTGTACGTCTCAGTCTGGCTGTCTCATTAGATTTGCATGGTCCTAGATATGTGTGTGTGTGTGTGCTTGAATGCATAAACATACTGTATTTGTGTGTGTTTTGGGCTTGGAGATGTATTTAGAGGTCCCCATAGATGCCCTTAGGTAATGGGGAAACGTGAGAGTGTTTCAGTGATCCTTCAACCGTGTAGCGACTGTCTGATTAGGGCCCTTGTAAGTAGACTTCTATGCACACATATAAACACACGCACTCATAAAACCATTTACTGTAAAATGCTGCTATCAGACTTTGTTTTGATGATGCTTCCTTCCTTAAGGGCTCATTTTAATGCCCTATTTTATTTAGACACGTGCATAAATGCCCACTATACATGAAAATTGAAAAGAAAAACATAGAGATACGACTGCTATGATAAAGTCTTTTCTTTTAAAGGTAGAAGTCTAGCCAGCTGTTAATAATAATAACAATAACAATAATAGTGACAACAATAATAAGAGAAATTCACTCATACATACTGAGCAGTCAAAGTGTAAGGTCTACTACTACACAACACTCCTGTTTCTAGTAAAGTTTCAATGCGTTGCTCAAGGGCACAAAGCAAGATTTCCAGGATGGTTATTGCATGGGAATTTTAAGAGTTGTTTGTTTTGTTTTTTTCCTAGACTGCTGTCTGACATCCAGTCTGGGTCATAGTCTTTTAAGACAGAACTGTTCAGCTTTTCTGATACTGCTGTTATCCTTGAGCTTAGACTATACTTACTCAATGTGACATTGGTTCCCATGTCTACAAGCGTCCCTTCACAGCTAGAAGTCAACTGTTGGCTTTATTAACATCTCTTGATTAAAAAGAACATGTTGTATTGTTTTGCTTCTCATGTGCACGCATACACCTGCTCAGAGATGTGAACTGTATCTTGTACAGCAGTGTAGATTCAGGTGAGCTCACACCACAGTGTACAATCTGATTTTCCCATGTATTTGGTAGGTCTTAGTCAGTAGTGTTTTTGAGTGTTGAAGCCTGGAAGGTCCTTGGTCAGAGGGAGTCTGGGGCTTAATTGTGGCTGTAAATCATTTGTTGACTTTTGTTAATCATCACTGATTGTGCTCAACATGTCAGCCTATGTGTAATCTTCCTCAGGCTTTCTACTCTTATTAGCCACGCTAGTGAAGCGTAGTCTCGGTCTGTTGATCGGTCTACCACGTACGTAGTGACTGAAATATCTCAACAGCTCTTGGATGGATTACCAATTACTTTTGTACAGACATTCATGGTGCAGAGAGGATGATTACTGCGACTGAGGTGATAATTTTTCCTCTTGTGTCAACACAAGGTTTTTCCAACAGTGTCGCCACAAGATTGGCCTTTGTGGTGAAAATTGAAATGTCAATACAAGTGTTGAATAGATTGCCATGAAATCTGGTACATGTTTCCATATACACCTCATGATCAACTGTAATATGTGGTGAATATTTTAATTCGTCATTTAAGACCAAATGCCAGCTCACTAATGGCATTCCCACCAACCTCTGCTCTGCTGTTTGTTAAGTGCTAATAAGCAAATGTTAGTATGCTAGCATTCTAAACTAAGAAGGAGAACCTCATAAACGTCATATCTGCTAGACTCACATTGCATGTTTGGATGCTAAAGTTAGCATTTAGCTCAAGGGACTACTACCCTTAAGTGAGCGTTGCCTTACAGAGCTGCTGGTGTAGCTGTAGTCCCTTAGTCTAGTTTGTTTTTTAATTGAAGTATAGATCAAAATATGGATCTGATCAGTATCATTACATCATCATTTAATCTGAATTTTTCATAAAGTTAGTTATTTGTAAAAATAGTGAAAATCCCCACAACCATTTTCCAAACGATTGCCAATGTGATATAGCCACATAGCTTGTTTTGTCCAAGCAACAGTCCACAAACCACAAAAATTGCTTAACAAAAGATCAATTACATAAAGAGTTGAAATTTTGTTCTTTTTCTGTCTTTTCTGCTCTACTGATGAGACAATTTCATAAAAAAGTAAAAGTAACAACAGAAATTTCCCATTATGCTGCAGTTTACAGAGGACTGTTTATTTTAGTCTGTCATGGATGGTGACTAACTAAATGTATTTGACAATGAGCGCTTTAACTGTCTTTGTATATAGAGTAAATTGTAAGAAAAGGTCTGCCTCACTTGTTTATTTGAATGGAGGAAAGAGATGGTAGATGAAACATAAACGGCAAGTTAAATATTTAATACAGCAGCAAATATGAAAAGAAGGTTATTGAACTGAAGTTAATGGTTGCACACATTATCTACAAGCTGAACATGAGCTGACAAGCCATGTGTTTTCATTCTCTGGTATCTCTAGTATGAATCTTAAACTCAAATTTGAACAAAATCTCATACATTGCTTTTCTTATCTAACCAGTTATAATCACCTCTGGAGATGTGATATATAAAACAAGGAGTGCTGTCTCATCATGTCCACTCCTTTGTTTTCTCCATCTCTGATCCCCCTCTCCTCCTCCTCCAGTAGTAGTATAATTGAAAACAGCCTGTTCTGGTGTTATTCACAACAAACCCTCATCTTTACTTGGGAAGGCAGGAAGTTTAGGGAACTATAGGGAGAGATACAGAGGACACAAGGAGTACAAAAGAACAATAGAAAGAGGAGAACCAAGCAGGAGGAGTGGAGAGGCGATGGGTAGGGGGGTTTGGAGAGAGGGTGGGTTTGTGATGGGCATCTGGAAACAATGTAATTTGGCTGAGTCTGGCTCTGGAGAGAGAACTAATGTTTGTTTAATGTGGGATTGTCCTGGACATGTAATTGCTCTCTTTACGAGGGAGAGACTGAGAGGAGGATATGAAAAACCGTCGTCAAATGCTCTAAGCTGTGGGTTAAAGCTGGGTGCATTCTGCTTATGTGTTAATGTCTCCCTCTGTCTCTCTGTTTCCCTCCCTCTCTCCCTCTTGATGTCTGCCTCTTGGTCTCTGTCTCTCTCTCATATATACACACACACCGAACAACCCCCCCACCCCTATCCTCTTATGTGTTTGTGCTGCTGTGTCTGGTTAGTGTCAGGGAAGAAAGAGTGAAGGGTTAGGGCCCCTCGAGCCCCCGGGGGACAGCCAGAGGCTCCCAATCCAAGCAGGGCAGCTCTCAGGGGGCCCCTCGGTTGCTCTCTGCAGCCTCTGCACCTCTGATTGCAGATGTTTTTTCTTGCCCTTTGAGATATGTGCAGTGACATGCAGTATGTGCTCTTACACACGAACAAACATAAAAAGAAGGAAGTATGCGCTGTGTTGCATTGCATTGCGTTGCATTGAGTGCCACTGTTTATGCTCCCAGCCAGTGGTAGTGGTAATGTTACTTCTGTGCCTCTTAGTCTGTTTACTGTTGTACATTTCTGGGAAGAGACTACAAGCACACACACACACACACACACACACACACACACACAGCCAGAAGCATGTTGGACCACCCTGTCTGTGTGTTTATGTGCGCTGGTTGAGTCACAATCTGTGATCTCTTTTTAATAGCCAGAGTAGACACATGCATTAGCTTTGTAGCACCATTCCTCTTGTTTAGGGAAGAAGCAGAGCCCCAGGATGTATCAACAGATAATAAACATTATGCCTTCTGTTTATTATCAGGCCTTCCAGGAATTTGCCACTTTCTTATTAGGCTACAAAATTGTTTTGCAAAATCCTCAGTTTTCCATAAATGCTACAATAACTCATCGATGACTAGAAATTGCATTTTTAAAGTTGATGACTGTACAGTAAGTATATGTGGGTGAGCAGATAATTTCAACCAGCAGCACTTTTTGAGTTTTTAATCAAGGGGCTTTCATGTTTGTGCTGAAAATGATTATTTAGTTAATTCGAATTGGAACACATTGGGCTCATTTTTTTCTTTACTTGGTTGCAATTTTTAATTGCCTTGAGTGTGTTTTACATTGTCAGTTGATGACTCAAATACGCTCTACTAAGAAATAAATGCGGCCTTCAAGTTCCCATGTAGAGCTGGATCAATAAATTGTTTAGGCCAATACACAGTATCAGTAGTTATATACACTACCAGTCAAAAGTTTGGACACGCCTTCTCACTCAATGGTTTTTCTTTATTTTTAATACTTTCTACATTTTAGATTCATACTGAAGACATCAAAGCTATGAGGGAACACATATGGAATTATGTATGTATGTATACAAAAAAGGGATAAAGAAACCAGAATATGTTTCATATTTTAGATTCTTCTAAGTAGCCACCTTTTGCTTTGATGACAACTTTGCGCAATCTTGGAAGCTTCATGAGGCAGTCACCTGAAATGGTTTTCAATTAACAGGTGTGCCATGTAAAGAGTTAATTTGTGGAATTTCTTGCCCTCTTAATGTATTTGAGACCATCACTTGTGTTGTGCAGAAATAGGGTTGGAACACAGTTAACAGCCCTATTTGACTACTGTTATAATCCATATTATGGCAAGAACCACTCATCTTTGTTTACTACATAATTATACATAATAATTCTTTAGTATGAATCTACAATGTAGAAAGCAAAAAAGATAAAGAAAAACCAGTGAGTGAGAAGGTAAGAAACGTTATGCTGAACTGAACGTTATGCTGATTGATGATCGGATTTTATATCAGTGATTGAAGGTATTACGAAGGTATACGATATTAAGGCGATTTTAACACTATACTATCATAACTAAGATCTGCACCCTATTGTGCATTTAGAGATGTTTCTGGTGGAGCAGCATGTCCGCCCACTGAGCCCCAAACCAAAACTTTGCTTTCCACAAGTGTAGTTAATGTAATGGATATGATTTGGATTGTGATATTAAAGATATGATAATGTTTAACGAAACCTAATGCTTTGATATTTGTCATCTGTCCATGTAAAGATTTTTTTGTTTGTGTTATAAGTTCATGTTAAAAAAAAGTTGGATTTTTCAAACAGCAAATTTCATTATCAGTATTGGCCTCAAAAATCCAGTATCGGTCAGGCGAAGATTACTTATACATGGGACAAGATTTTGATTCCCAGTATGCTGACATGCTGCTGAGCTGATGGAAACTCAGGGACAACATTGTGTGTAAGGAAAGGGTTCAGTGTCTCCGTTCATACATGGCTTACCAGAAAGTAAGAAGTGATTGATTCGAATAAGAATGTTACATTATCCTGTCACATTTCTTTGATGTAGAACCAATCACCCCAGAAGACTGATTATCACACCGCTTTCCCTGAAATCAGAGGTTACAGCGCACTCGCACACAGAGCTTCTTGTTATTTCATGCAGAAATACCCAGAGGGGAGAGATGTGGAGAGAAGTGAGGAAGGTAAAAGCTACCTATACATTTCACTTTCCTCAGTTTCATACCATATCAAACCTTTAATGTATTTGCCTACGGTTGAAGATTTTTGCGCATGGTCTGGAGCCTCGCAGTATCACATGAGGATTACCAACTAGGTTATTATGTCAGGTACTTCTGAATTGATCTTGCTTGGTGATGTAGTGAGAAGCAGCAGTCATTTGTCAGAAGGTAGAAGTGTAGTAGTTAAGGAGGTTCCTGACAACTTGTTTCCCTGACGATTAAAGAGAGGTTTATACTTAGATAAGTCGACTTGTCTAAGAGTAAGAAAATTGATCCAGTACTGTATGGGCTGCAATGTAATCCCTCTGGGCACACCGTCAGTGTACATGTACTAAAAGTGTTTGTTTTTGCCACTGTCAGGCTCAGAGTGTCTGAAAACATTATGGAATGGATCCCTTTCGTTAAAGAGTTAGATCCTTTTTATTTAACCAGAAACGGCCTCTATATGGCTCTTACCAAAGCCACCAGACTTCATTTACAGAAACATCTGTCCACTGCTCAACAATCACCACCAGCTCTGGTTTGGTCGAAATAAACCCTTAATTCACCAAATCAGGAGAGGAGCGAGAGAGAGGGCGGACATCAGAGAAGTACCCGGAACAGCGTGTTGAGACGAAGTATTTTCTAATCTAACTCAGGAATAATTTTCACCAGACATTATGACTGGAGAGACTTCAGCAGATTTTCTGCCGTGCATTATGAACACATTTTACTGTCATTTAAATGTGAACATTAATAAAAAATAATAATAATAAAGTTTAACTGACTAGTATTTCTGGTGGCGACCAGCAAGGGTAGCAACATTTAACTGACTAGTCAACTAATCACGCACATCTCTAGTAGTGGTCACTTGTTACTGTTATTCAAGCTTTCATCAAATATACGTATCTTGCTGTTTCTAAGGCTGCGTTCACACAAACATTAGCTTTGCGTGAAAAAAATGCAACTCCCTCATTCATTTGAAGGACCAGGTCATTGACAAATTTAGTTTAATAAAGCAGTTTCTATCTAGCAGACCTTGGTCAGGCATAGTTCTCTTGTCTTTTCATCCAGCGCCTGTAGAAGTTTTGTGGATGTGCATGCTGTAATGCCTGTGTTGGCCAATCTAATACATGCAAGCACACATTCCTGGTGGATTATTTTGTAACTCCATATTCATGTTTACCTCGCGATTGCTGCGATGAAAGCTAAAATGATTTCCAGAGTAGAAAAATGCTTCCACATACAAATGCTGCTGTGCCTTCAAAGTCAGGGATCAAACTGGACTTTCAGAATCATATTTGTTCGTCTCACTGGTACCTGAAGAAACACACCTCCTTCACAGCGGCCCTTTGCAGTCTTTTATCGCAGGGTTGTTTTTGATCTGAACGCCCACGTACGTAAGTGTTGCTAGTAACAAGCCCCAGTAAATGGGGTTCAAATAAGCCATAGTTCTCAGTGGCACTAAATGACCCATAATGTCAAGTCTGTCTCCTTGTGTTCCTGTCATTAAGCCAGGATCCTGCTGAGAGCTCACAACCCCGGCCCCCCCCCCCCCCCCTTTTTAGTCTGTTCTGTCCTCACCTGCCTAGTGAAGACGATGCTGGGGCTAGTGGTTAGTTTACTTGTTAGCCTGTCTCTCTGTATATCTGTCAGCCTCTTATCATCTCTCCCCGTCTCGCTGACTCTTTCAGTGTTTATTCTCGGGCGGTGGGAGTGCCACCCCTGCAGGCAGCAGGTGCTCTGGGGTCCTAATGATCGTCTGCTTCCAAATGGTAATTAGGGCAGCCCCACTGTGCCCTGGTCTTTTCCTGATCGAGGCACAGCACAACAAAGCACAGCTAGCAGCAGATCAATTAGCACTGCCCACCTATCTGCCAGAGTGCTGTTGCAGCTGTTGGCATCATCTTTTTTATCATCACCGCTCGCGTCATTGCTGCTGTTTTGCCCTCAAGCCCCCCTGCTGTTAGAGCTAACCAAGTCTCCAAGAGGTAGTGTGCTTGTTTAAACACATAATGACGTGTCTGTCTGCAAATATGCTGGACTTCCCCTGCACACAGACAGTGATGCAGCGATTGTCCAACACAGTCTTTCCTAAACAGACTGGCAGACTGATTTGTTGGTGCTGCAGTTCTGGGGGCAAACTCCGTCTTTTGCCTCATTTTGTGTGTGTATGTGTGCAACAAAGGATGTTTTGTGAGGCTATGGGGTAATAAGAGGCTGATCTGGGCACAATGCTCTACAAAATGGTGTGATTATGACATGGCCGTGGTACCATAATGCAGGTCAGACAATGACCTATTTAAAAAACTCCCAAAAGACACGGCAAGCTGCTGCTGCTCAGCCAGTCTGACCCTCTCTGTCTGTCCACGTCTGTCTCTTATTCAGACCTTTCCTCTTTTCTTTTTGCCTATTCTGATATTGCATCAAGGCTAAAATGCAAACATTCTGTTGCATTGAATGGTTCGTGTTCTGACATTGAACTAAACAGATTGCAAGCTGTCTTTTAAGTGTGTCTTTCTGTTTGTCTCTCTGCATATCTGTCTGTTTATCTTCATGCACTTGTCTTTGTCAGTGCTCTTTCTTAATATGTCTGGTTTGTCTGCCCTGCAACAGCCTGCAGTGAGCAGCGGGGCCAGCCAGGGAATCACTAAGCTATTGGTTTAATGATGCCAGTGCCTACTTTACAGGGATTTACATGTCTGTGTCTCTAAACACCCTGTCCACAAACACAAACACTTGCATAAAAAACATGCCTGGGTATGATAGGACGGCTAGAGGCGCACATACACACACACACAGACACAAACATTGTAGTGCCGGCACTGTCCTTCCCGGTCACTGATTGCATCTGTAAACTGTAATTTTCCTTGTCAGACAGATAGCAAAGGTCGAACATACCTGTAGACATAACACATTTGTGCTCAGCATGTTGAAATATTAGCAGCAGAATCAGACAGATGGGAAAGCTTACAAACACACACACACAAATACACAGGCTTCCTGTTAGGTTTGCGTAAATGGTGAAACAAGTAAAACGGGGCAGGATCATTGAGACTAATGATACAGCTCATGTCTGAGGCCTGTGTTTTCCTGGGTGGAGAGAAGACGTTGAATAGCGACATGAGTGGTTGTGACTAAGTGACAATGCAGGAGGCTGGAAAGTAGCACATGACTGGAGGAGAAGGAGCACAAAAGCCGAGGGGAGGGAAGGGAAAAATGAGGAAGGGGAGCGAGAGAAAGAAAGGAAAGGCTGTAATGGTTTCATGCAGTCATACAAACACATGTCAGGTGTTTTCTGGCTGTCTAGCAGATACATTTTTGTGGAAAAACAAGAGAACAGAGTGGGAAGTGGAAGAGGAGGAGCCAATATATTTAAATCCTGTCTGGGTTTCAAGTAGACCATGGAACTCTTAATCTCATCCACTTGACAAACATACACACAGGGCCAGGCAGACGTCTAGCTAGCCTATTTTCATGTGACCTGAATTCCCTAGTGTGGCATTTTTTTCCTGCCAGGCTAATCTCATTAAGCTGGGTGCAGAGCTAGAGAACAAACACACAAGGCATCCCTCACTCCTACTCTGCCTTCCTCTTCTCCTTTTGTCTCCTCTTCGTCGTGTTCACTTTCTCCATCAACTCGCCCCTACTCTCTTCTTCTGAGCTTCCATTTTTGTTGCTGTCTTCCTTCCTCTGCCTCCTACTCAGTTGTCTCCCATATCTGTCCCTGCTTTCTGTCTAATTATGGCCTGCCACAGCTGAACAGAGTAGAGCAGGTCTAGCCAGGCAGTGGAGTCGAGCTCAGAGAGCCACCTCTGCTTCCAGACACACAATCAATCCTCATTATAGCCGGGCCGGCTCTCCTGCCTTCCACTTGTCTCTTCAGGTTAAAGCTGCCTGTTAAAGCTCCACACCTTCGTCTGCCAGCCTGTTAAAGACAAGTCTGTGTGGCAAGCCTGATTCACGGTCATCACACAACAGAATACAGTTATTTACAATCATCCTAATCCCCCTGCCTGCTTTCAGGGAGTTATTGAGATTTTGCATATGCTTATGTGTAGCTACTGCTTAAAAAAAGGCCACACAGCAAGCAAAGTCATTTATAAGATAAGGACTTTCCGAAGCAGGACACAGAAGATAGGATATAAAATGCTACCACATGCAGTTCTGTTACAGATGGTTAGCCCAGATTGGAGGTGGAATCTCAGCTTCCAATCAGCTTGCTGTTGCAGTCTCGCTGAGCTGCTGTTTTGTTTTGTTCTGGTCTTAGCTGGTATTAGCAAATTCTTGGTCGAAACAGGTCATCATCAGAACAATGATGTTCGTCATGAATACGAACCCTTAAAGCAAATCTCGCTATGGAGAACATAAAATCCCATATTCTTTTCTTCTTTACTTTTCCATGGTAAATATGTGTCTAAACTGATTTTCTATTCTTTATTACACTTTCTGTGGTTTTAAATGTGTCTCAAAATGCAGAGGAACACAGGCTTCTTTATTTTTCTCATCAAAAAGCTTTACTGATTTATACATCTATACATTAAATATTAAACTGGCTTGCTCAGCACCTTATTCTAATGTATTTTACAGGAATTACAATACTCCCAGGGGAATACGCATTTCTCATTTCAAGCCTGAAAAGAGGCAGGATGTAACCTCAGAGGCAGCCGCTGATGACTACTGTCTAAGGCGAGGCTTCCTGTAAAGCAATGATGGCGATTAAAGTTTTTGGATTAACAGGCTGAACTGGTCAACTAAGCTTTTAAAGAAGTTATCTATCTCTTGGACAATCCTACAATTGTTGCAATTATGCAGTCGCGCAGTTGGTGTTTTGCTTATTTTTCCAGTGTTGGAAAGTGTGATGGTGTTTTCTTTCAAATGTCCCAGTCCTTGATTGGTATTCACTCCCTTCCTGAGCTGCTGCCACATCGCAATCAATAGCACACGGTCTGTCACACTGTCAAGGCATGCTGGGACATTTGAATAGAACAGAGCCATCGTTAATGTTATTAGGAACACCTGTGCTTTCCCTACAATGACAAGTCAAAGTGTCTGCGGTGAAAAAAAGCCTGTTGATGATCAATACCAGCATGTCGGTACATTCATCCTAATGACATTTGTGATGTTCTCAATTTGTTAAGTGACTCATATTTTAACTACCTGTATGGGATTTATTTTTCCAGTATGGATTACATATATCAGCCAATATGCTACTACAGTGTTATACTGATATTGAGGTATGTGTAAAGGAATGACAAAAAATATTTTTGGGGTCAGCTGTTCAGTGTGACTTGGCCATGCTATTCCTGTTAATCATACAGACCCAGGATCAGCGCTGAAATGGGTGAGAGAATCTTTGTGTGCTACAGTGGTGGTCATTCCACTGTTGGACTTATTTCATTAGTACCCCGTCGCATTAAGCTAAGCTGCTTTCAGTGTTCTTGACTCCTGCCTTCTCTTAGTCTGCATTTTTGTCTCAGCGTCTCCATAGCTGTTGTCAGTCTGTTCACTCTGTTCTGTCCAATATAGATATACTGTTTATGGAGTAGGGCAAATGAGCTTCTAAGCAGCTAATAGTACGCTTTTAAGACTCCCTTGCAATAAATTGAACAAAAGTGTAAGTCAGTCATAATGTTTGTTTTGCTGTTTGGCAACGGAAAAACAGGACATGGTGCCTCGAACCCATTTTGCTAGAAGTGTATGTGTTCATTGAGATGAAGCATGGTGCCATTCTTTGTTTTGTATTTTTAGATTGTTTTGGAAATTGACTTCATCATCTAGGGATCTTATCTATAATACATCAGTGCATGATAGATTTTGCAGAGCTTTGCCCACAGTTGTCACACCACGGGAAATCATAAATCATCTCCTGAACTGCATTCGCCAATTCATTGCTGCCTGGTTTTTATCTCTTTAAAGATTATTCATTTTCCCACAGTCTCTCTGCCATTTCCTTTCTGTGCCACCATGGAACATGCCATGTGGGACATTATCTCGTCACAGTGGCGTCTGTCTGTCTATCTGTCTGTCTGTCTTTGTAGACACATTGTTGTGAGAGCAGTAAATAAAGAACAATGTATGATAGAATCTCTGTTCTTAAACCGCAAGTTCCCCAAAGAGAGTAGATGGTCTGATTAGATTTTAGAATACCTTGCTGCGTAGATTTCCATATTAATGATAAGAGTGATCCACCAAAGCTTCTTAAAGTAGTAATATAGGGCTGTAGGTTAAATATTTTAAGAGGTACAATTGATGGTACAAAGGTTAAAGGTTTCCTGCACCAACAAGTGTACCTAATAAACTGGTAACTCAATATATTGACGACTCCATTCAGTTTGGCTTCATAGATTTCATAGAAGAGGATGTCCAACTGTTTATAGGTCCACTCAGTTGCCAATGGCTGAGGCCCAGCCAGGGACCCAGTCAGACCAGGTTCTTGTTATTAGTAAGGTTGGTCAGTCTTGATATTCTTCCTCTGTATGGGTCTGCTTGCTTTGATGTTTTGGGTTGAGTCCATTTGGATCAGGTTTGACTGTTGTCTGTCCCTTTAGGATCAGTTCTTTCTTATCTTTTCCCTTCAGGGTTTGGCTTTCCAAAGGTCTGTAAAGACCTCTACACCTGACCACAATACTGCACAGGACACTTTTCTTTTCGTTGTAATGTATGGCCGTGGCTCTCTCTCTCAGTGTTTAAAATTTCTAAACAGGTGAAGGACAGGAAGTGCTGTTGAATGGAGAGATTAACTGAAACTACAACTATCATCAACATATTTGAACACACACACAAGCATTTCAGTATTTCTTTTATTTTTAGTTCCTCTGTGACTCAGTAGCTGGATGTGATAGCAGGGGGGGTTTGTTACCTTTGGACAGAACCAAGCTAGCTTTTTCCTCCTGTTTCCAGTCTTTGTGCTAAGCTAAACTAACAGCTGGTCGTGGAAGCTTTATAGTTACTGTATGGATGTGAGCATGGTAGCAATATTGTCATTTAACTCTCAGCCAGAAAGCACATAAGTGTATTTCCTAAAACGTCTAACTGTTCCTTTAAAGCATCTTTGAGATTTGAGCTTGTGCTCTCGGAACTACAAAACACTCAGTTTCTGCATTTTACCGCTTTGTGATGTATTGTTTTCTCTGCCTGATATCTCATGAACTTACTTACTGTGTGTTTTCCTTTGTGACAAGCCTACTTTGTGTGAAGGACTTTGGAAACAACTCAACCCCCTCTTGTCTTTCCATCCGTCGTTCCCACACCCCTCTCTTCCCGTACTGTCACCTGTCACTAGCGACAGTTGTCTTTGCCCCAGGAGGAAACATAGTGTGACATGACCTGATCTGTGGCTTACAAGGTCACCTATCTGTCCCTCACGAAGACGTTGGCTGGCAACTTAGTAACATCTTGCATTCTTCCTTTCATCCATCCTCCCTCCTGCCATTTCTCCCACCTCCCTGTTCCCCCCTGCTGATCAGTCTATCAGGAAGCAATCATTTTGAAACACCATTATGAGTGAAACCAGTGTAGTGGGAAACCAATTAACCTTTACATCCTCCCTCTCCCCCAGGCCCAGGACCTGAATGTGATTGAGGAGGTGATCCGCATGATGCTTGAAATCATCAACTCTTGCTTGTGCAACTCTCTACACCACAACCCCAACCTGGTGTATGCGCTGCTCTACAAGAGAGAGCTCTTTGAGCAGTTCAGGATGCACCCATCCTTCCAGGACATCATGCAGAACCTGGACACGGTCAGTCACCTTTTTTCCTCATAGTCACCCAAATATCAGAAGTGAACTGAGAGAAGCTTGACGCTCGGAGCACTTTCCCTCATGCTGTTGGCTCATTTGTGGTAATTATTCCATAGATCAAGGTTATGAAGATTTTTCCCTGAATGTCCTCCCCAGCTGCAGGGAAACTTTCAAAAAGCCAGGAAAATAAACGGACTGCATGGTTAACAGAGTATGCAGTTGGACTGTTCGGCACGCTGAGAGCTCTGTGAGCTTAAGTAGTATTGATGAATTAATCAGTCCCCTTGTGTCAAGACGCTCTGTGTCAAATATTCATTGAGCGTGTTTGGTGTATGGGTGAGGAAGACACAGAGCGAGCGAAAGCTGTCATTCACTGCTCTTTTAGTCCAATAGAAAAAGGAAAGGAAGCTTTGGTGTGTATGACTGTATATGTGTGAGGGATGGGGGTTGCTGCATACATTGCCATGGGCTTTGCTGTTATCCATAAGTATGAGGGAAGCATGCTATCTAGAATCCCTCAGTTAAGTCAGTCTCCCTAAGGCTATTCTCCGAAGCCTTCCCTGTGCTTGCAAATCCATGTGTATGAGCATGAGATTCAGGACGAGGGGCTGCTTTGCTCCTCTAAATTAACCCCATATGGGAGGCCTTCAGAGTTAATGAAGAGATTAGTATTAGATAGATGTAGACACAGACACAGACACACACACACACAGTGCTCATGTAGGCTGTGGCGTGTTTGAATTCTCTAAAGCAACCACATAACGTAAGCAGAGACAACATTGCCTGTAGATGCATTTTTCACTGTTGGTTTGACAAAAAAGAGAGCATTAAAAAGAATCAGTAATACCTACATTTTTTAATTATCAAATATCAAACATTTCTCCGGGGAAGAACCTAGCACAGCAGTGGAAACACAGTTTCCTTGATCTCTTGTTTGGGCTTAAACCCAGAAGGCATCAGATAATTTGAGCTCCAGTGAAGTGCTTATTTTAAGTGGGACGAAACATGCTCAAACCCTGTGGTGAATTTGTAATCTGCAATACTGTATGTATGTATTTGTAGCTCATAGCCTACAGGCATATGATCCGAGCCGATGTTTGCTGCATTTTGAATTTGTGCACTCTCCAAAAGCAGAATTCATGCCGTTTTATAGCCATTTGTTGTACTTTTAACCACTTATTTGCAAAGATTGTCAATCAGTATTGTTATATAATTGGAATTTAAATTATACTATATGAATCTCTGTATCCATGTGTAGTATAGACGCATTTTTGGAGCAACTTACTGTTGCTAGGAGACATGACAACCCATGGATACGTCTTGTTGGCTGTTGATGCAAAAATAGCAAAATGTAGTCTCAGATTAGACAGATCAAAACAAACCAGCTTGTTTTCTGTTGTTAACAGGTTGTAGCATTCACCAGTGTTATTGTTTACAGAATGAAGCCTTCTGTATGGAACATGATGCCACTTTGCTCTAACTTTGATCTCAACATTGCACCCAGTGTCATCATATAGGGTGGGGCTGCTGCAATATCAATGTGACAGCTCCAAACAGCGGGATTAGAAGAGTCAAAGAGCTTCATGACAGAACTGGGAGTTGGTATCAAACCTCAGTGAGATCAAGACAACATTAGATCTATGTATCTAGAAACAGAAACAGGATTTAATGGTGGAAGATTTAGACGAGAGCCCGACCGGTACAGGATTTTTGAAGCCAATACTGAAACTGATACTAGAATAATAGCAATTTCATAACAGTATATCACTCCATATGTATCAGCCGATATTTTTTTTTCTTACAGAAATGCAGAACATGACCAAACATTTTGTGACATGTTTGCATAAAGATATTTAACAGAAAATATTATGGAAATGCAATTATTTTAAATAGCTATAAATAAAAACATACAAAGCAAAACAAAATTATACTTATGTCAACTATTCTTTCACATTTATTATTACTTTACTGCTCTGCATTTTCTTTTTTACATATCGCATGTGCCAACATACACGCTGCCATGTCATTCACGATAACCCAACATTTGTATCGAGTGTACACGAACTGAAGTGTACACTGTACTGTTGTTTACACGTTTAGCTTTAGATTAAGGATACGACCAGGACACAAAGTGTTAAGATGATTTTGTTGCTTTTGGACATAGCCCAGTCTTAATGCTATGCTAAACTAAGCTAACCGGCTGAACTGTTCTTTAATTACACATTCTTTATGTTTGCGTTGCGGATCCTCTCTATTAGGCCAAATGTATTCCTGGCAAATTCGGGTTCTGTATCGTGATTGGCTGCTTCCTCTTGTGTGACCTGTAGGTGATTGGCTTCTTCAGTCAGCGTCTGGAACAGGCTGGAAGTGACCTGTCAGTTGAGAGGGTTCAGGAGGTCATCATGAAAGGAGCCCAGGCCCTGCCCACAGACAGACTGAAGGTAAATCTCTCTCTCCGTCACACACACACACACGCACGCGCGCTAGGGGGACAGATGGAGAGCACGGAGACGGAGACGAGGGATAATGAAATATGAGACTGGCTGAAGAAAAAAGAAGTGCTTCATGTTGGCCTTAACTGTGCTCGTGCAGAGGGTACAGTGTATTTTCAAAGGCTTTCTGGAATGGTGAATTGGTGCTGTGGAGGTGAAGAAAAGAGAATTAGTTTGTCTGGACAGGTGAGAGAGGTATGGGTATGGATGTGGACTGGGGCAAGGGAAAGATGGAAAGAGCCATTGGGACATGAGACAAAAGGCTAAAGCCCAGTTCTCATTAGCATTAATGCCCATCTTCATTCCATCTCTGCTGGCCTGCTACATGCGAACATGTAATGACATTTCAAGGAGATGGGATGGGGGACTAGGGGGCACTTTGTCATGGGCACATAAGATTGAGGGAGGGGGTTGTGGGGGGTGGGGGGGCATAAATCTGCCACCACGCCTCGTTACCCAACACTCCCAACACTCCTGGTGGGTTCGCTAACCCCCGCCCTTCCCAGTGCTCCTCCATTAATCAGTGAGGAAATATGTAACCAGCGGTCTCCCCTCTCCGCTCCTCACCAGCGCCGAAGCTCTTAATTGCATGTTTCATCATGTGTTTCATGTTCTATACTTGGCGGCTGGCTGCAAGGCATTTGTCTCACTACCCGATGTGGAAGAGGGATGGTGTGTGGCTCACAGGTCCATGTGCTCTCTCTGTCTCGGCACCTTGGAGCGTTAATGTAGCCATCGACCATAGAGCCGCGGAATTACACACGGAGACATGTGCATAACCCTGCCGTGTCCTTCAGCGAGGCTGCTGCACCTGTAGCACGCATTCATGCAGTAGCTGGAATATGTGTGTATGTTTGTGTGTGTCTGCAGAATCAGGGAAGGTCATTAAATAATTGATCTATAAATTCATGTACATGCACAGGGATTTTCCTTCCTTTTTTTACACTCAGCACAATTTCAAAACTAATAAGGAAGAACATAGTATAAAGAGCAACAAAGTCCACATATGGATTTAGCCTGGGTGAAGGGGATGGGTCTCACACATCAGACTTGTGTTTGCTTCGCATGTGAAAGCATTTGTCAAGGTTGATTGTCATAAGGGAGTAGTTATTTTAACCCAAACCATAAATTTCCTCAGCCTAACCAAGTAGTTGTGGTGCCTCGATTTATCCAAACAGCGACGGTCACCTGAAGTATTTTTCAGCAAGCTTTATTTTGAAAGTCTAACCAGAGTTGCATATTTGTTGACCACAGAATGACAACAACATTGGACATGTTGCAGGCACGAAAGATAAATCTAATTGAAAACTGGAATATTTGTGTCCATGTACACAAATCCAGCAGATTAAATTTGAGGAAGATGCTGTGTTGGCGTGTCATTGCATGTGTGTTGCAGTCTTTGTTTTTGTGCAAAAGTGTTGTTGATCTCCACATTGACTCTCCACCATCTGAGTGCTCTCCAGCTCTACAGGGTGACATGAAGCAAAGAGAATATCTGGGCAATGTCTCCTCGGGGAGAAGTCCCCGCCGCCTCATGGTACCATCAGTCAAACAAACAGCTGTCTCTCTGCTTCTTGCTTCCCTTCATCTTATGAGCTCATTCTGTTCTTCAG